>NC_086226.1:15658881-15964006 GCF_035770615.1 Melospiza melodia melodia | reverse complement strand
TTTCTCTACTTCCACTGTAGTTTTTGTGGATGAGGTGTAAATAGGGGAGTATATTTCAAGACTGCATCGCTGCTTGGTTACTTTTATGCCATTTGAATTGTGACAGTGTCAGGTGGTAGAGATTCCTCACCCCCAAGCCAACTGCTTGTAAATATTAATAAATGTTTAATCAGTCAGCCTAGATTCATGCCAACAACCACAACTATTTTCAAATAATGCATCAGCCGCAATAAATAATCTGAGATTTTATTATTTTTGTTTTGATTGGGCTGAGCTACTCACTGCCAGCAGAATCTGCATCATGTGAAGCTTAAGTGAAGAACTGAAACCAGGGAAATCTCTAGAAAAGTTCTAGATTTTTATAATTTACATATGGTCATGTTCATTACTGCTGTAATTGACTGAGCAGTATCTGTTAATCTCATTCATGTGTCAGTGCAATTTGACATTGTACCTACCAGATAGCTATATCAAATAAAGGTGGACAGCAAAAGCTAGGACAGGAGCTGGTGGAATTTTCCTTTAGTGACTATTATGAATTGATTTAAAACCAAAATTCATTAAAGAGGAACCTGATGCAATTTAAAGCTTAAATTATTCCCTTTCAAATATGAAAATGCTCAATTTGTCCATCCTTGATGTACACATTTGTATTTATTAGTCATTAAAACTGCCAGTGTACCTAAAGTTATATCAATTTTGTAGGATTTCAAATTATTTTAATGAAATACAACATAGAGTGTATTCTTTAACCACTTTGCTTTTCTATCTCTTAAATGAGAAAATGCAATCTTCCCCACTGATTGCCTTTTTTCCCGTTATAGGCCTCATAACGCTATTCTTCTTTTTCAAAAACTTAAGAATTGTTATAATGACTATGTCTTCCATTTTCTATTTAGATCACAACATTAAAAAGGAAGAAGCGAAGGTACAATGTTAGGACCAAAAGAGAAATTCTATTTCAAGTTATTCCCAGACTTTCATTCAATAGCATAACATAGTTTCTGTTATTGAAGGCTGAAAGTTTTGGCCTGTACTTCCACTGGGCACTTATCTCTGGTTCATTGCAGCTGGAGTTGGTAGTGCTCTGAGTTTGTAATTTCCTTCTTCCTTCTGCTCTGAGTTCACAATTTCCTTCTTCCTCTACAGATTGTAAAAGACATGCAGCAAATGAAGAACAGACACATGAAGATAATCAGAAAACTAGATGATATGAGGAAAGAAAAGCAGGTAATTATACTGGAGCATTAGAACTCTTGAACATTAACCAGTGATACAGAGAGATAAAATCTCCTTCATTCACAATTAAATATCCATTCCTGTACCACTCTTCACGTCTGTAAATAATACCAGTGTATCTTGAAGTGTATTTTATCTTACAACTTTGTGAAGTCTGGTTTTACTTTTTATTTGGTACAATGGCAGACATTTTTGTAAAATTTATCTGTTACTAAAATTTTCTCTTAATAACACCTTCATGTCATGACTGGCACCATGGTTTCAACGTTTGCATTTCTGTAGGCTGTGCCTCTCAAGAAAGACTGCATTGTTAAGGCCTGTGCCAGGCTGTATTGCCTGGCAATTTTATTTTTCTGTGTGTATTTTTTGTCACCTTTTTACTTAGCTTGGTTTTAGCCTAGCAATATTTTTTTAATGTTGTTTATAGCACAACAGAATCTCTTCACCTGTAAACTCCTTCAAGGTGACAATAAAGATCCAGAGGTGCCATTCCTGTGACCTAAATTCCACAATACCTATCTATCCTTACTGGAAGTATTTATTTCTCTAAAAATATTTCTAAAATATTTTTAGAATATTTTAGAAAAATGTTCTAAAAATAGGATATTTTTTTTTCTATTTATATAGTAGAATGATTTCTGGAATTATTTCTATCAGTCAATAATTCTCCCAAAAAGATGGAATTACCTACATCATCTTTCGCTGCTCTGTCCCGGAATGTTTTCTCACAGTTACAGCTTCACAATTCTGTTTATTTGTCACACATTCTCCTTTTCTGATCCACAGTAAGACAGGAATTCTGCTCCTATGGAGAACAATGCTTTCCACACAATTAAAGTTTACTGTGGGCACTCAGAAAGAGGAGATTCAGAAATTCCTCTAAAGCCACCAAGGGGGAGTGAGCAAATTCTTCTGACTGTCAAGTAAAATCTAGAGAATTTCTTGTCTGTCATGTACAAAGGCTGTATACCCTTTGGTGTAGAATCTAGAGAATTTCTTGTCTGTCATGTACAAAGGCTGTATACCCTTCATATTGTTCTCAGGTTGTCACATCTGTACAAGCATTGTATACCAGTGTAAATCCATTTCTGAACTTTGATAGGGATGTAACCCTCACACAGTCACATCTTCCACTCTCAGCTGACCACAGATCACTAAGGGAAGAGAAAGTGAACAGGGAGGAACACAGATGCAGTGATGCAACACTATGCAATGATCTTACTTCACAGAACTGCTGTCATTTTGGTTGCTGTGTGGAATTTTTTTAATGCTACTTCAACACTTTCCCTGTCTGAGCTAAGTTTAATTTCTTTAAAATTGCTTAACTTTGCTTAGGCAAATACATTCTGATCTGCTCTGAGAAAGGCTTTGTTTTTTTATTTCTGCAGAAAAATACATAGAATATATATTATTTTAGCAGAAAGGTTTGCTTGAAGTCTGCAATGAATGACAGTACAAACCTCCTGTGATCACTGGTAAATGTTTGCAGACAATAAAAAACATTGAATGAAGAAAAAAAGAGAACCCAAAATGGAAACTGTTTCCTTTATTGTGCCTGACTTTCTGTTCTCATTCACTATTAATTTTCTCAATAATATTTTGTTATAAAGGAGGAGACTATAACTACTATAAAGAAACATTACAGTGAGAAAATGAGGTGTCTGAAATCCCACTTAGAAGCTTACCAAGAGCTGATGAACCAGAGCAACATACACTGGCAAGATACAGTTAAGGTAAACAAGTATTTCTGTTTCACATGAGGATAAGCACAGCAGGTATTTACAGAGGTTGCAGGAACAGGCCTTATAATTAATGCTCTGTTAGGGACAGACAGTTAAATGAAGACATGCAGTTTGTAAAATTGTAAAATTTTATTTTAAAATAAGCTATGGTTTTCTCATTCTGGAGATGAATACAGCTTTGCACAGTATACTTTCAAATCAGTTTTCATAGCTTGGCCTAGCTGTGCTATGCACTTGGAAGTAGCTTTGCTGTCATGTAAATAATGTTTGAAGGATATTCCTAGAAAATTTAGGATGTGTGCTGCTTATTTGGTGATGAATAGATATTAAGGTTTATCCTATTCCTCATTTCTGTTTTGCTACTAAGGAAAAGGTTCAGAGTCCTCAAGCATTTAGAAAGAGTCTTTAGAAACACACTACCTCTGGCCATGGATGGTCATTGCTAAATGAGGAATTTTAATTTTTTTAAATCCACAGGCCTTAGCAGCCTGGTCCAAATATTATGACTTTTCAAGGCGTAGAACAAAAAAAATGAAACTGGATGCCTTTCTGAAAAATAGTGTTGCAATTCTCATCCCTTTTGCCCTATTTTACTGCCTTCAGAACCTAAGAGAAAAAAACAGACAACTGATCCAAGAGAATGAAGATATTCTTTACGAAATGAAACAAAGAACAGAGAACTGGAGAAAAGAAAAGGTAAAGAAACAGAGTTTGTGTTTTCTTTTTCTTTTTGGAGTCAGATGGTGTTCTTGCTATTGTTTCCAGGGTGTGCTGTTTACCTGCATGTATACTTTTAGATATGTACATCTAAACTGGTGAAGATTAAACTACTATGCACATGCTTTATTCTTTTTGGATAAAAACTTTATGTTTTTGTCCTAAACAGCAAAAAAGATGGCATATGTTGTTTTGTCTTACTATATTTTTCTTTCCACTTAAAATTATTAGATGGTAATTTCTCCTGCATTCCATATTTTATGTCTTTTTTTGAAGAATTTTGAAATTACAATACAGCACGTTGCTTCTTCCTTGTTTAGCAATTAAAATTTAAAAACAACAAAAGCATGTCATTGTCTACATTACTGCAATATTGCATTTCAGCTGGCTGATAGCAGCAAAACTACCTTATTTAGTGTTTCTTGTTAAAAACTCAAAGTTCCTGAAGCTTTCCAAATTTATCTGTAGTAATGACACTCCAATTCATTAATCGCCTAGGTGTAAAAAACAAAAAGAAATTTGTTGGGTTTGTCGTAGATAGATAGCGTTGGTAAGCATGGCCTGATATTTGTTATTTTGCCCAGGGCCCTGCTCTGTTCAATATGTGCAACTCTCCCTTTACTTTTGCAACGCTGCCCTGTTACAGACAGCTTTTGTTGCAGTTCTCCATAGTTTTGCAACGCTGCCCTGTTACAGACAGCTTTTGTTGCAGTTCTCCAAGACACGAATTCAGGAAGATCTTACCCAGCCTTGGGCTTGGCAGGGTTCTGGGGGCCCGGTCTGCCAGGTAGATTCTTCTTTAATTTGTGAAACTGAATGCAGAGCTCTGTGTGATTTCTGAGCGAAGATCTCGGGCGAGATTTTTAGTTTCTCTTCTCAAGTGTCCTAGCACCACCTTCCGTTTGAATTCTGCATGGCACCAGTATTTATAGTGAGGGTTTTCACTTTCCAAACACATTGAGCCGTGCCCACCGCTGTAATATCCTGTGCCTTATGGAGAAACTGCATAAAACCTGCGGGGCTTACAAATCTTTTGACCTAATTATTATGTGTCTAGGAAATGTAGCAAAAGTATTATAATGAAGCGTTAAAAGTGATGAGGATACCATGTACTAAGGCTTGTGGGAAGAAGGAATGTTTTGTGTTAGCCCACACAACCTTTTCTTCAGGGTTGCCGTAGGAATCCTTCCAAAAGCTTTTGTGATTCAACTGTTTCAGGAGAATCAATCATTTTGTCACTCTTATCATTTAAGCAGTGTGGACAAAGGCCTAAGAAAGTATAAGCAGAGGACCCCTTGACTGAGGCTCATGAGAAAACTCTGGTGCCTGAGCTGTCTCTGGTTTATTTCCGTATTTTCTTGTCCAGCGACATCCAATTTTACTGCTCAGTAGCCCATTTTTGTTGGTTCTACACATAAGCAGAAACAACATTATTTCCTTATCATTGATTATGCTCCCCAAGGAAATATAATGAAAATTGGTAGAGTGTTATTTCCTGCTATTCTTCTTTTCTTGTCTTGCAGGTCTGGATTATAGAAAATTTGTGTAAAAAGCTAGATTACCTTTATGCACAGCACAGACTGAGTAAGTGTTTCAGATGCAGAGTTTCTTGATCTGTTTCTGTTTCTTCCCTGTTTGCTCTTTTGTTTGCACTAACTAAGCTGCATACTTGCTGAAGTCAATATAACTATTTTCTTTTCCATACTGTGTGTGCAGGTGGAATAATAAAAGAATGCTGAAACTACAAATACTGCCTGTAGTGACTCCAAACTGCTTAGCACACCTTGCTTTTTACAGTCAGCATAATTTCTCAGTAGGTTTATTTCAACACTTATAGCCTTTCTTTTGAAATGTAAAGCAAAACAAAGCATGAGTGCTTAAAAATTCTTTGAGTTTAAATAAATAAAAATGAGTTATTGATGAAAATGAAATATTAATTATTAAAAAATATTGGCTTGTGACAAATTCTTGATTTCTAAAGAGAGATAATTTTACAGAGACAGTATTGTTGGAACTGCAGATTAGAAATGCTGAAGTTATTCTTACCTGGTTTTCTATTGTTTTCAATTCAGCTTTACAGGAACTACACAACATCAATTTACACGTGGAAAGATTGCAAGACCTCATGAATTTCCAGATAAAAAATCTTCAGCAAAAGTCTGAAAAGGCAGGAGGAGAAAATTCAGATATATCAGAGGTTTTAGTATTAAAAACAGACCAAGTGAGCACAAAAATGTAATTTTAACTGGCGGTTTATGGGATTATAGCAGGTATTTCTAAGTCAATCAGGCTGATTTTTTCAAAAACTGAAATCAACCATGGATCTAACTGAAAGTAATTAAGGTGTGCAAACATATACATGGCTTGAGAATGATACATTTATAATGAATGATTAAAACATCACAATAATGAAACAAACTCATTGGATCTGGAATCACCAGTAGTGTGCTATGGTTGTCATTATATATTTGATAGTTGACACAAAATACTTTTAAGTATCCACTTCTTTGATGTAAAATGACTATATTCTAAACATTGGAACCAAAGAAATAATCTTATTCAGTATTTCATTTGCTTTTCTTCATTTCTGCTCCACCTTACTCATTAAATTCTCGGTAGTTTTGTATGAAAGCAATCAAAGTTTAGATCTTGGTTTAGTGTATAAGAGTTCTCTTTTGTGCCTGCAGGCAGCTGATGAGGAAAGGAAGACTGACTGGTCAGTGGAAAAGCAATATCTTTGGCAAGCACACACCATCCTGCAAGAGATACAAGAATCTTTACAGAAACGAGAGAGGGAAGTCACTGAGCTCTTACAAAGTGAAAGGAGATTTAACAAGGCAATGAAACCTCAAGTGACTGTGCTAATACTCTTGAAATCTCTTATTAAGATGGTAAGAATATGGTTTCGGCAAAGATAAAATTTTATTTATTTAATGGGCTTTCTAAAAACTTAATTAAAGAAAAAGAATGCAGTTTAATCTATCAATGTCATAGTCTTAAAAATGGCAAAATGTTATTTTGTATACGTTAATTTACTGGTAAGACTTTCAGACTATTTCACATAATTAAAGACCAACTTGAATACTCGTTAGTTGGCTTTTTTTTACAGATAAATTTGGTTTGTCTTTATAAATTAATTTATTTAAAGATAAATTTTAAAGGTAATGAAGCATGAGAATGCTATCATGGAAAAAACGTGTTTTCCTAGCCTTTCAATTATGTGAACTGCATGAACTACAACTTTTTATCCATGTTAGGTTCACACCATATATTGTGATGTTCCCGGGGCACAGCAATGCATCCATCAGCTTATCAGGCAGAATGAGGATGAAAGACCTGATCTGGAAGAAGTTTTTAATAATGCTCAGGCTGACATTCTGTCCTATGAAATATTTTGTGGAAATGAACATATGGATGACACAAGGTATATTGAATAGTTAATAAAACAAAGGTAGAAATAACATAGAAAAGTAATGAGCTATTTTCACAGAGAGAAAAATGTATTTTTAAGACTGCTGTTACAGTTTTTATGTCTATTTATAGGGGGAAAGTATTGAAGTAGGGTCTACATCTATATTTTGAAATAAATAAATAACTTAGAAATACCTTGTATAAAAAGCAGAAAAACATCTCAACTTAACTGGCTTGTGCAAGTTTTTTCCATTGTATTATAAAATATGCTGGAATAAGCTTATTTGACAGCCCTGTGCTACAACATCATCATCTTTTCTTCCTACTTTTTCTACAGAAAGTTCCTTTAAAATTAGCCTTTTTACAAATTAACTTCCTTACAGATAACTTCTAAGGGGTTTTTTTAATTACTATTTTTCTTTTTTTTTTCTTTTTTTCTTTTTTTTTTTTTTTTTCTTTTTAATGATAGGACACACCTCCCAACAAAGCTTTTCAGAAACATTGGGAAAGCAGAGTCTGATTTAGAATATGTTGAAACAGAAAAAATTGTGTTTGAGTGTATCCGGACAGGAGAAATCCCCAACTGGATTACGAGTGATTGTCTTTATGTAACCTGGTCAGGTGAGAAATCCTTTTGTCAAATCACAGAAGCTTAACTATCCTCACCCAACTAATTTTTGAATACATAAAACAACAGTGCAGCAGTAAAAAGCATGTTGTTGCCATGCCTTAAGGGTTTCTATGCCACATCTTCCATTTTGTGTGTTTTAGTGAGCTACTGTATGAATTGTAATAATGGGTAATGGCTTGTAAACACAGAGCTTCTGAATTTATACTCCACCATGCATCTTTTCTTTGGTATCTTTATCATTTTGATACTAGATGTCTTTTTATATTGTGTCTAAATATCTCAGTGCATGCTCTAGGTAGATGCACCCAGAATCTGCCCAGATTTGGCAAACATGCACTGAATGACATAAAAAATGTGGAATTCACAAGGCAGTAACCCCCTTTCACGAAAACTTAAAAACACCCGTTGCATGCATTTAACACACTGTTCTCTCCCAGTGGGACTAGCAGAAAATCTTTTTCAAATATTTGATTTGCTTTTTCTATGATTCTGCAACACAAAGTCTGATCTAGTGACTTAGGGAAAGGAAGGCAGATGTGTTCTTGTATTTGAAAAAAAATATTATTTCTAATTTAGAAGATTTACTGGGTTATGTATTGATCCTGTGTTATTATATAATTATGGGAACTCTCCCGAAGACCCTGCAATATGCTCTGAGGAGATAGAGTCACCATTCCGAGAAACTCATGCTGAAGTTTAAAATGGAAATCAAGGTAATACCTTACAATGTATCCCTCCACATGGTTTTAAATAAGTTATTAATAATGTGATCATTTTTCTAGCTATTCTTAAGGGATTTGAGATTTGCTCTTTTTCCATGATGTCTAAGCACATTTACATCCAAGAATGACATAGTTTTGCTAACCAGTGAATTACAGGGTTACAGTTTTCTGTGTAAGAAAGGATTCCCATATTGTATTTTGCACCTGTATATCTATTGTGTTGTTTGTGTACAAGTCTTTGTTCATCTCGGAGGCCCTTGATATCTATTTCAATTTCCTCTTATGAGGAAAGGCTGAGGGAGCTGGGCCTGTTCAGCCTCAAGAAGAGACAACGGAGAGGGGTCCTCATCAGTGTGAGTATCTGCAGAGAGGATGCCAAGGGCACGGAGCCAGGCTCTTCTTGGTGGAGCTGAACAGTAGGACAAGGGGCAAGGGGCAGAAACTGATGCGCAGGAAATTCCACCTGAACATGAAGGAATAACCTGTGTAGGAGATCATGCACTGGAACAGATTGCCCAGGGAGGCTATGGAGTCTTCCTCAGTGGAGATATTTAGAAACCATCTGGACACAATCCTGTGCCATGTGCTGTGTGGTAACTCTGCTTGAGCAGGGTGGCTAGACCAGATGACCCATTGTGGTCCCTTCCAATCTGGCTCATTCTGTGATTCTCTGCTGAAATTGACCCAAATATATATGTTAAAATGCATCAAAAGCCAGAGTGCACTAATGCATTTATGATATTTCAGTTGTTGAATTCCAAAGTGAATAGGTTCAAAATTACATTAAATAATTGCTTACACTACATAGACACTAAGACAACATCCATCATGTCAAGTTCTTGTAGAGAAGTTCTCAATTGGTAAATATAGAATAAAAATTGTAAATTATATTTTTTACTAATTTTTAATTTTGCTGTCTGTTGCATTTTTATGCTTGGTTTTGTTTTGAGTTTGTAGGTTTACCAGGTAATGAAGAACCACTGAAGATACCAACACTGAAACAAGCTCCCTGTTTTAGAGAGAAGCACTGGAGAGAAAGCTTGACACACAAAAGCACTTTCTGCAGTATTTTTTGAATGCTTCCAAAAAATTGGAAGCATTCAATACATGTGGTTCACTAAAAATCAGAAAACTTGTGCAGGCATTTAAGTTTTAAAAATTTTATGCTTTTTAATAAACATTTTTAAGAAATCTTCTATAGGAAATTAACAAAAAAAACCAGCATAGCAATGACCTGAAAGTCTGTGACTAAGCAACGGATTATTTGAGTCAAACAGGTACAGTTCTGTTGCAAGTGGATGGGGTATATAAGTTTTTGCTGTCTAAACTAGGGCATTTAACATGCCCCCACAAGCAATACTGCAGAGAGGTGCCCCAAAGGGTACCTGTGAAGCACAAACCTCCAAAATTAACTTTGCTCTGTCCTACTTCAAATTATTTAGCCATTGTTTTAAAGTGCTGCCTTTTATATCGTGGTATGTGTTCCAACTGTTCACACTTTCTCTTTTGTTTGTTTAATTTTTTGGTTTATTTGCTTGCTTAAATAAAAGATTAGAATAAAAAAGTCATAGATAGGAAGAAAACTTTAAAAATATGAACTTCTAAAATGTCATGTTAATAAGAGGCAAATGAATGTGAAGATGATGATGGTTGTGGAACACAACAACTTGTCTCTAACAAGCAGTTGTTGAAGATGATAATGCTAAGTTCCTGGAAGTAAATGCACACTGGAAATTTAAATCCCAAATATGTGCTTTTAGAGTTGGGTTGAGATTATTTTGTTGTCTGTTAAGCATGTGTACCTGGAGCTGAGTGGTTTATTTGAACTACTTAGCTGCATCATGTACCATATCATAAGTTGAAAAAATGTTGTATTCAAGCACTGATCTATAATTCAAATAGTAACATCCACAAGCTTTATTTTTTTTCTTTACTGCCTGTCAGTTCATAAGGTGCATCTTCTAGGTTTGAATTACCTATCCAGAAAGAACACTCTGTATGGATGAAACATCCCTATGACAGTGCTTTTGTGCAAACAAATTGAGGTGTACTTGTCACTGTCCTTGTGGGAACTGTCCTTCTGGGAACTGTGGTACTGGGAACACGATGTTTGTTTCTGAGTGCCATTACTGTTCTCAGGGCATTTTGCATTTGAATCTTAGAGTGCACTGTGAAACTATCTGATGGGAATGCAAGAGAAAAGAAACAAGGACTTAGACGTCGCTGAAATGTAGATGTATTATGGTGAAGATGCTGTAGAGAAAAACAGCTAGAGTGGAGAGGGAGGGTGATCTTGAGTGCTTTGCTTGAACATGCCACTCCAAGATGCATCAACATTGATCGGCCCCAGGTTTAGACAGGACTGAGCCTGTCCACCACAGAGACAGAGATAAAATCAAAATATTTATAAAAGCTATATACAATCTATATGCAGGATATACACATAGACGCTGTTTGACTTTTACGGCTGTTAGAATTTTGATTTTTTGGTAATGAGACAGTTAAGGGCAGTTTTAAATCAGCTTTGAAGAATGGAAGTCATGTAGTAAGCCAGAACACTGTTTTAAGTGAAAGGAGATTTTTGAGGTGTGGTTCAGCTATCGAACTGTATAATGCAAAGTAATTGAACATTTATGTATAGAAGTGTAAAATAAAATATTCAAAAAAATTTTAAAATTTTTTTATTAACTTTATTGTTTAGCTATGTTAGCTATTTAGAGTCCTCATGTGAAAATATTTAAACTATGAAGAAATTTTGGCACAATTATTATCCTTTCTTAACCTTTCTGAATGCCTGACTCCAAAGCTAATAATTCAGCTCCTTCCCTCACCTAATCTCATGTCTATGCAAGTTTTCTGAAGCAATTTCATAGTGTCAAGTGCAAGCTGTTGGCTTTTATATCTGTTTTTAATTATGTGACAAAGAGAAAAGGAATGATTTCTCTTATAGGCTATTGGCCTTTACTTACTTATAATGTCAACATTAAGGCTGGGAACTAGATTGTATTTAAAATTATCCCAAAAATATAGTTTTATATACCAGTCATTACATACTTCAGATATAATTAGTTGAATCAATAAAGAATAAGTGACAAAAATAAGAAAACAGTGTCATTTTGTTTTAGAATCATAGTCCAGAAGCAATGGACCCCAACACGGAGGAAATTGGGCAAAAATGACAGGAAGCCTCATGGAAGGCAAAGGAGTTGGTGAGGAAATGCAGAGCAAAAAAGAGGCTTTCAGGAAGTAGAAAGAAGGACAAGTGACCTGGGAGGAATACAGGGGAATTGCAAAAGAAGCTAGGGACAAGGTTAAGGAAGCTAAGGCCCAGTTAGAATAGAACCCCAAGGATATTGAGGGTAAAAGAGAGGGCTTCTATAGGTGTGTTGCAAACAAAAGGAAGTCTAGAGGTAACGCAGGCCCTCTGCAGAAGGAAACAGGAGACCTGACTGCCCTGAACAAAGAAAAGGGCGAGGTTCCCAATGAGTGCTCTATCTCAGTCTTCAGCAGGAAGTGCTCCCGCCACACTGCTAGAGTTGAGAACAAACTCAAAATCAGGAACTGGGAGAATGATGGCCCCAAGACCACTATGGGAAGGGATCATGTTTGAGACCACCTAAGGAACCCGAATATGTACACCTCCATGGGAGGATCTGGTGGGATTCATCCAAGGGTCCCAAGGGAACTGTCATAGTTGCTAAGTCATTTTCCATCGATTTTGAAAAATTGTGAGAGGCAGGTGAAGTCCTCAGTAACTGGAAAAAGCAAAAAACGGCCCCCATTTATAAAAGGGGGAAAGGAGAAAACCCATGGGACCACTGGCTGGTCAGTCCCACCTTAGTGCCAGGCAAGGTCATGGAGCAGATTCTCCTGGGAGCTGTGCTAAGGCACACAGACAATGAAGAGGTGCTTGGTATCAGCCAAGATGGCTTTACAAAGGGGAAATGATGCCTGACAAATTTAGGGATCTTCTGTGATGGGGACAGAGTACTGGATAGGGGCAGGGCAACTGACACCTTCTACCTGGATTTATGCAAAGCACTTGGCACTCTCCCTAATAATTTTACTTCACTATTCCTCTGGTGTATGGAAACAAACAATAAAAAGCTTAAAAAGTAATTTAATTAAATTGCAGAAGAGTACAACAAAAAATAATTATTTAGAAAAATCACTTTCAGAAACTTAATTTAAAAATTATTTTCCCTCATCAGGGAAGAATCTTAGCTGTACAAGTCAAGTACTCATTAAGAAAACTTCCGTATAGCTCTAATTAGCACATCTATTATTTTGTCTTGCAAAAAAAAAAAATCAAATAGAATTTTTTTATCTTGTCCATAAAATAATGACATTTTCTTAAGTAAAATATAATCACATGAACTTATTATTGAAATTTTATTTGAATGTGCTGTAATGATTCTTTATATAAACAGGAAAAAAAAGAAACAAAACAAAAAAAAATCCCAAAAATAAACAAAACCAAACCAGCACAAAAACACAAAACAAAAAACAAAATCAACCAACCAAACAACATACAAAAACACACACAAAAAAACCCACAAAAATGCCGGCTAAAACTCCCTATTCTAAAATAAGGACATTCTCATGAACACCAATTTAAAACAGAATTACTTTATCAATGCCTAACAGCTCAAAAAATGTCTTTCTATTACTATTTGATAAATCTGGAATTTTTGTTTTAATTGTGGGTTTTATATTGCCAATATTTAGAAAATTAGAAATGTCACTGAAATTGTTTTAAAAAAATTTTAAAAGGGATACATTTTCATCCAAAAATCTTTCTCATGACATCCTAAGCATTATAACTAGTAGGCTTCACTTCAATCTGAGGTATATGGGACTTGGGGCTGCAAGAACTCTGGACATTTCTGTTAAGGAAATTCTTGCAAGTGCACTGGTCTAGGCTGTGTTCAGGTGTTTTCCCAAGCCTTCCAGGACCTCTGCTTCATGTGGGATGCTCTAAGCTGAATAAATTAGCATATACTTTTTCAGGGAAAAAAATTATTAAATTATTACTCGGTTATGATATGAAATAAATATTGAAACCCCAGATTGCTAATAAATGAGAAAGCATAGCCTCCTGATTTCATTCAGCACAGTTGGATCTATTGTATCCCAGCAAATTCAAGTAATAGTTATGAGGATTTTTTACAGGCTACATCAGCAGTGTCATATAGTGCCTTATACATGCACTATTATTTATCTACTCTCAAAATGGCAGCTGTAGACAAAGGTGCATAATTGAAAATTATTATCAGGCAGATTAGCCTGTCCAAAGGCTGCAAGCATAATATTTTCTTTATTACAAATATAATCCTAAAGTGAGTGGCAGTTTTTGCCTCACTTTTTGCTCATGTACCTGCAGTGTTTCCAGTGTTGGGCTGACCTCAACAAACAGAGCAGCCAGTTGCATCCCTACCACATTTGGGCCAAATTCAGGCTTGCCTGTGCCCGCTCCCTCACTGCTGGTGGCAGAGTGAGGCAGTGTGGCCATGGGCTGAGACTGGAACATCCTCTCATTCCCTGAGCACCTAGCTGACAGGGCAGCCTGAGCCTTCTCTGTGGTTTAATACAGCTGAGGCTACTGCTTACTGAAGACTCTGTGCTTCTGCTTGTGGTAATTTTTTTGGCATGTTCAAGGTCAATGCCAGAGGTTAATCCTCCCAGTCCTCACTTGTGCAATGAATGCAATATGAGTGCATTGGAAACCTCTGTTCCTATTACCTCCTTTGTCTTTATCTCATTGTTTCAGCGTCTGAGCTATTTGCCTTCTCCTTATTTACCAAGTTCCTACTGTTGTCTCTATTTCATTTTCACCGGGCATTTTATTTTCCTGTTTCTGCATTTCACCATCCCTTCTGCAAAGGACATACATGCAGCTTTGGCAGTATGAGTAATTTTTAATTCATTGAAACAGACAAAACTTAACCTGATTTGAAATTGTCTAGAGGCACTTGGCAGTTAAACCCACCCCATCCTATTGACGTGTGAGGACCTTAGTAGTACACTCTGCAAGTCCAGCAAATCCCCCACAGAGCAGACAAAGGATTCTTGGTGGAACTGCTTTCTTGAGTGCTCCCAGAGATGGCATGTGTCTGTTCTAAATTACAGGTCTTTTGCTGTGACAACTGCATTTTTTGCTGACTTTTAGCGCCAATCCTTTTAGGTATCTTTGATTGCCTCTTCCAGATACATAGCTTCACCAAATGAATCTCTCTTTTTTTTCCCCCTGTATTCTTTGGTACTTATACTCTAGTATAAAAATACATTATTATGTATACCACTTACTATGCATTGTTACCATTTGACCACAACCACAGCATCACATGCAGGATATGCATTTCATTCCCCATTTTTCTTCTGCTCACACAATGCTATTCTACAAAAGGCCATGGACAGGTCACAGACAAGTTTCAAAAAGAATGTGTTAAAGTCTTCTGTCTGGAGTTCTGCCTCTGGAGTCCTTTAAAATTGTTAACTTTTCTCCACTGAGAAATAAGAGAAATGAGGGGCATGCTTCAGAAGGAATTTACTGCATATTTAAATCATATGTCTAAGTGAAGTTCCCAAATTAAAGAGATCATACCTCATCTATGTCTAAAATATTTTTTTAGAGAAAAGTTTTCAGACCATTTACAAGTTTCCTGCTGTAGAGTCCTCTGAGTTTGAAAAAAAAAATTAATTAAGCACCAGAATACATCTAGCTGTAGTAGAATCCAAACCTATAAAATTAAGCATTATATTTTACATTAGATATATTGCTACAGTTATTTTGTTAAAAAAATTTTATTTGGCTAGCAATACAGAAATCAGTTTCATGCATGTAAACAAAACCCAACACATATACAGGAAAAAATAAAAATAATGCAAATTTCATAGACATTATATTACCTGTGCAATGCAAATACGGTGGAAGTGGAAAAGAAAGAGAAGAAGAAATTTGTCCCTTTTAGTGACTTTACATTGTAACTTTACTATCCAAATTTGCATTTATGGATATGGCTAACATATTGAACTTTGATATTTAACCTGTAGGTAGCTTTTTATATGGAAAGCATGGTTTTGGTATGGAACAGAGTGTTCTACATATCAGAAAAGTATCTCACAAAGTCAGACTTGGATATAGAATCCTATATTGCACCTTTAATTAAAATTACACTTACAATGTCAATGATCAGTGTGGAGGACCAGGCATAGGCATGTTTTTTTCTCAAACATTTTGACTGTTGCTACACAAAAGCTGTGTTTGGAAGAGAGCGTCCCAAACCCTGTCTTGGACGTGGGGCAGTGCTGTGCTGAACCAACTTCCTTTTCCACCCGGAGACCTGTGTTCTGTTGTCATCCTTGTCATTGATCATTGTGATTCCTGACTCACTCCCTGGAAGAGGGTTCATGAGGCTGGCTGTGTTTCTGAGGATGAAATGGCAGAACAAGAATAGTTTACATCGCAGGCTGCAGGAGGTTAACTGTAAAGGAAGCAGATCAGGCCCCCTTTCTTTTTCCACTATTCCTCTTTTGCTTTCTTCCTCACTACCTCAGCCCAGGACCATCTTAGCAGCAGGACTAATATGGGATCTAAGCACTTGTGAGCTTACCTCTCTCTCTCTCTCTTTTGCCTTTAATTCTGTCTCCCCTAAGCATGGTTGTTGTATTCTACCCCATACTCTGTACTGAACCTTGTTGTGGGAGTAGAGAGTTAGTGGTTTTGTGTTTTAGCTGGTTAACCAGCAAAGTTGAGCAGTTTGCTGGTGGAGTTGAAATCTTATTTAAAGTAATGTACTATAAAAAAATAAGGATTTGTTAGACACCACTTTTGAGGAAAAGTATTGTAAGATTTAAGGACTTAGACAACAGCTTTCGAGTGTGAACTATGGGCTAGTTGCCAGATCTAAATATAGTAAAATGTAGTGTATAATAAAAGCACAAGAATTACCCAATATTGGTCGTTTTTCAGCCTGATGAGAATTTTCAATAAATATCATGCTCTGTACCAATTCATCTTGACAATTAGAAACTGTTCAGTAGGTGTTTCAAAAAAGTTGAAATAACAATAAAATTTAAAAATTACTGGTATGCAAATCTTGTTTGTTTTGCATGAAAATAATATGGCTAAATTCATCATGATGCAGAATAAAAGAAGAACTCCTATGTAAGCACTTTATATGTCTCATTAGCTATAATCATATTTACAAATTTGATGATTAATTAAAGACATTAAACATCATCTATCAGTTAAAGACAACAAACTATCATGGTTGAAGTAAGTTATGGAATTAGTTGTTAAAAAATAGTTTTAATGAGGTTTTTTTGCTTTCAAGTGTCATTTTAATGGCCTTAATAAGAAATGTACTAGAATACACAGAGACTGCAATAGGATATATTTTAAGACCCAAGTTTATTTTTAAATGTATTTTATGGTACAAAGAGGCCAACTGAATGTAATTATGTTTGATTTTCTACAGTATAAATTACTTAAGAAGCTATTTTTAATAGGTTTTCTGATGTGAAATCATGCTTGATCATAGAGGCATGAGTTCTTTTCTTTAAAATAGACATTGATATTATATTAAAAACTGGCAGCTAATATTTATAAATATATGATTCCATTATAATGGCTAAATTTATTAAATTTTTCTCTTTGTGTAAAATTAAAAGTTACTGTAGTGCCTTCTTGACATTGTGTAATTGTATTTGCATGAACTAGTAATAAGGAATATACTGAAAATATTAAAATAAAGCTCATACCAGATGTTCACATGTTAATTTTACTTCCATGACAAAAGACTTTTGCACTGTCCAACAATTAGTGCTAAAATGGGCTTGTTGTTTTTATTTCACCATTTCTTTACATCCGAAATCACACACACACACAAAAAAAATCATAACTTACTGAAGATTGAATCTGCACATAATGTTTCAAAGAGAAGTTGCCAACAGTAGCAACTTCCTCTTTTAATGGAAAATTCTGCCAGGCAGTTTCTGTGGGTTAGCACTCCTTTATTGCCTCCTTATTTATGATATCTTTCAAAAGCTGAAGCACACAATAAAATTAACCTGCAAATCCATAACTTCCATTGAAGATATTTCTCTTTTAAATGTGGTAGGTTAAAGTCATATTCAGAATAATTCGGGGTTAAATCCCAGATTCACAGAATGGGTAAGGCTGGAAGGGACCACTGTGGGTCCATCTGATCCAACCTTCCAGCTCAAGCTGGGTCATCCCAGAGCACATGGCACAGGATTGTGTCCAGATGGTTTCTAAATATCTCCACTGAGGAAGACTCCATAGCCTCCCTGGGCAATCTGTTCCAGTGCATGATCTCCTACACAGGTTATTCCTTCATGTTCAGGTGGAATTTCCTGCGCATCAGTTTCTGCCCCTTGCCCCTTGTCCTACTGTTCAGCTCCACCAAGAAGAGCCTGGCTCCGTGCCCTTGGCATCCTCTCTGCAGATACTCACACTGATGAGGACCCCTCTCCGTTGTCTCTTCTTGAGGCTGAACAGGCCCAGCTCCCTCAGCCTTTCCTCATAAGAGTGATGCTTTGGTCCCTTAACCATCTTTGTACCCCTCCCCTGGGCCCATTCCCGGAGCTCCATGTCCCTGTTGTGCTGAGGAGGCCAGAACTGGACACAGCACTCCAGAGGAGCCTCAGCAGGGCTGAGCAGAGGGGCAGGATCACCTCCCTCAAGCTGCCGGCAGTGCTCTTCCTGAAGCACCCCAGGACACCATTGGCCTTCCTGGCCACACAGACACACTGCTGGCTCATGGACAACTTGTCCACTGGGATCCCCAGGTCCCTTTCCACAGAGCAGCTCTGCAGCAGGTCAGCCCCAGCCTGTGCTGGTGCATGGAGTGGTTTCTGCCCTGGCGCATGCCGCTGCATCCTAAACAAGAAAAAAGGTACATTCCATGTTTTGAAAAGTGAACAACTTTCACCTCTGGAGATACTTCAGCAGGTACACAGGCTTAACAAAAATATGAAATTCAAAATTTTCATTTTTGGAAAAAGAAATGAAGCAGAAGCTATTATACAGGTAAATTGCGGATTTAAAGTAATACCTGAATTTGCAGATGTTATCTTTTTCATTTTTATCTGGTTTTCTCCTGCAACACTATGCAAGCACCTGAAAAAGAAAAATTGATCCTCAGTAACACATTTTAAGAATTTTTCAGCTACCCTCACATCTAAGGTGATCTAACAATATCCATTTATTAACAAACAATTTGCTTTAATCTTTTTCCACTTTGTAACTCTGAAATTCACAGCAGAAATATAGTCTGTTCCTATCAAAAATTGCCCCCCACAAGACATATTTTATGCTTTTTATTTTTCTCCTTTCTTTGAAAATGTTAACTAACATTGGTTTTCATTGCCATCACAATATTGTTCTTATCAAAAAACATATGCAGGATGTGATGTATTAGTATATAACAGTTCAGTAAAAAACCCCAGGAAATTCAAATAGCATACCATTACAGAATTAAGCCTTTAAAAACATAAAAAAATCTTCTTGAAACATTATTTTCTCTGAATGTTTTTATGCGAACATTTATGATTTAATATACTGTTATGAAACAAATGAAATTATAAAATTCCTGAAATATTCTTTTCTCTAACTGAATGTTTTTATATGAATATTTCTTAATTAATATACTATCAAGAAACAAAATGATACAACTATATAGCATTTAAGAACTCTGATCAATAGTTTATCCAGAGATAAACAAGTTATTAAAACCAAATAATTGTAAAAATATGAATAGATTATCTGTATATGCACAATTCTTTATATGAAGTTTATCTTACCCGGGCTAATGTGGGGGGTTTTTTGCAGACTATGACTATTAATTCCATAAGACTCAAAACGTGTTATTCCTGATTCTGTTCTGTCTCAGCAAACGTATTCAACTAAGTGAGGTGAGAGCTTTGCTGAGGCTTCACCTCCACTATATGTGTGTACAATTAACTGTAGCAGAGACTTATCAATTGAGGAAAATAATTAACCAAACAAAATTTCATTTTACAAAACCAGTTAAATCTCCGTTATTAGCTGATTATAGATATGGGATGTCAAAAAAAATGCTTTTAAATAGCTGACTAAAAAATTCTGAAATTTAGAAGGGTAACCGGAAATGCACAATTCCTCCTTTTAAGATGACAAGGTGTCTCAGCCTTCAGAGGTTCCTCTGGGTGGCCTTCCCGCCCAAAGGAAGAGTTCGCAACTGCAGATCCACTGCTGAGAGAAGGAGTGACCCCAGAGGCTCTCTGGTGGGACTCTGCATAGCCAAAACTCGTCAGTACAGTCACATCATTGCCTGGGGAATCTGGCTTTCGGTGCTGCTGCAGCCACCCTGCAGGTGTGGTGGGGTCAGTGTGCACAGGGTGGTCAGTGCTGCTGCAGGTGTGGTGGGGTCAGTGTGCACAGGGTGGTCAGTGCTGCTGCAGCCACCCTGCAGGTGTGGTGGGGTCAGTGTGCACAGGGTGGCCAGTGCTGCACGGCCGAGGCCGGTGGTACAATACCCTGGGCAGTCATGGTCCTGCTGCAGAGCCCTGAGCCCTGCTGCAGCAGTGAACCTCCTTTCCCATTGTATGTGTTTTGACTTTGATCCAACCACTTTATCCCACAAAACGCTTAGTGAGCCTTCTTTGAGCTCTGCCTGCAAGGAAACATGGCTGCATGACAGTAACCTCCCGTTGAGCCGAGACAGCTCTTAAGGTTGCTCCTCAAGGCTAACAGACTTTCTACTGATAACAGGTCTCTGGGGTAAGTCAAATCTGAGCCCTCTCTAAAGCTGCATCAGGACAACATTCCAGTGACTCTCCCTGTAAGGCAGCACGCCTCCCAGACTTTGAGATTCCTTACTTGAGACTGGGATATCCTTTCTTACCCAAGGCAGAGAGAGTTCTTACTTAGAACAAATCCTGGGTAAATGACTGATAACTAGCTGAATTAATATTAATGAAATCCATATAGTTGATATCTGTAGGCATAAACCATTGTTCATCCATGAGACTAAGTTCTATCAGGAGTTTAGAAAGCAAGGTGTCCACTGTGAAGTTCATCCATCATCCAATGGGAGAGTCTCCTTACCTTTATGCATTAGTCTCATTCTAAGTCAAATCTGACTCGATTTGCATTGTATGTTTCATCCATACAGTAAGTAATAGCGTGAGCCTTGCCATCCAACTTTGTTAAACTGCATTTTATAAATTTATATTAAAACCATTTCTGCTAATATTTTTGACAGAGATACTTTAAGTGACCATAAATGGCTCATTTGAGACAGGCATGTATAGACGCCGCACCAACATAACATTTGACATAAATAGTTCTAGACAAGCAAGCCATATTAAACTTTCTTTCACAGAAAGAATGAAAATATAAACTAATGTATCTCCTTGTTTAGTTTTCTCATTTTCCCCCTCTATATTAAAGAGAATATTGACTTTCAAAAATCCCCAGTCTAAATGCTTAATAAGTCAGTCTACAGACACAGACCATATGCAAAACCAGGACAAAACACAAAATCTGCAAAGTCTCATGGATATTTTGCGGCAATAGAGCTGTGCTTGGCATATATGAGTAAATGTCATTGTGCCAAGGGACCCTGAGGCAGGAAAGTTGTCTAAATTATAACCCCTGAACTGTGCCTCAGTCCAAACAACCAGGTAGAGTCCCAAGAGATATCTGCAGATAGATAGATAGATTAGATAGATAGATGATAGATAGATAGATAGATAGATAGATAGATAGATAGATAGATAGATAGATAGATAGATAGATAGATAGATAGATATCAGAAGAGATTAATCTGCTTGAAGAGATATTTTAACTTGTCAAAACTCAATATGGGGTGATTTTTTAAATTGGACACAAGCAAAATTTACCTCTATGGCAGAAATGAGAGGCTGTAAAACTTCAACAAACCCTACTTTCAAACCGTAAACAAAATATCAATGTGTGCTTGATGCCAAATTAAACCATGGCCTATTTGTGTATCACTTTTTGTGCAATCCAGCTGTAACAACAGCCATTTTCAGAAAGGCTTTGTCTCTCCCTAAAGTCAGGGGATTTGTACTTCTGTGAGAATGAGTGAATAGTGTGCACTTTACACTTTAACCATTTGAGTTTGAAACTAAACATGCTCACCCAGTATTTATGTATGTGTATTCCATTAAACACCAAAATCTTTTATTTTTGAAAGGAAACAAAACTAACCCATGACCCCAACTGGAGGAAAAATGTCCCAGCTGAGGAAAAAAGGATGACATATTCCAAACCATCAGCAAAAGATGCTGTCCAGGCTGTTCAGTTTCAGGAGAGCCATTAAAATTTTGATGGCTCTCTGGGACCTGAAGTACAAGTATCAGAATTTGTATTTAAAGTCATTTAGATTGCTACTGATAACCAAGAGACTCTCCTCAGTAGAACCAGTCTGTTTTAGCAAATTTATGTTCTTTACAGGAAGAGTCTGTTCCCTTCTAGTTTGCATGCCTCATGAGCTTTCTTTTACGCAGATACTCATAGAGGCAGAAGTGTCTTCCAAAAACAAACATTGCTGAATCTATGGGGACAAACTTTGATCAGACTGCAGAAAGATCAGATGTTTGCTGTGAGAATCTGTACTTAATTTGCACACACCGTTTGTTCTCTGACTTGCTACCAGCAATGTTAGCACCCTGAATAAATCTGTTTTTAAAATGAGAGATATTTTCATGTAAAATTTATCTGTCATACCCAGTACCATGGCCTTCCCACTTCATACAACAGCCGGTGCCATTTAAAGAACAGAAACGCTGACAGAAGATCAGCAACCTCACCTAGGCAAGTCTTGGCCAGTCGCAAGCACTAATAAATAATTGAACAGCATCCAAGCAAATAAATCCTTGAGTGAATGAGTGAGTTCAGCTGTCACAGTTTTTCATTCTGGTAGCAGCTCCCCACTGCAGCAGGAGGCATGGCTGACTGGAGCCCCTGACTTCTGGCCTCTTGTCTACCAACCTATCCATGCTTTTCATGGAGCAGGTTGCAACTCACTCCAGATGTATTTTTAAGATCTTATTTTACTATTTTGTTAGTAATAAATCCAATTCGTATCTCTAATTTTAATCTGTTTCCCCATGATGTCATTTGATGAGTGATCTCTCCCAGTCCTTATCTCAATCCTTGGACCTTTCAGTATATTTTCTCTCCCTTTGCAGCTGTGGAAGGGAGTGAGAGAGCTGCTTTGGTGGGTGCCTGGCACCCAGCCATGCACCCAGCCACTACAGTGGGTTGAAGATTATATATTCAAGAGGCACCCTGACATTGACTTTCTTCCAAAATTTTTATTGTGTGATGAACTTTGAATGCAGAGGGTTTTTTACACACATAAGTGTTTCATTCTTTAATGTAGAAATGACCCAGTTCACACAAGGGGCTGCAGACACAAAAATACAAAAATAAGTGCTACAGAGAGTGAATTGCTGCATCTATTAAAGTAGCAATCTATCAAAGCAAGAAAAGACACTAATTTGGAAAATTTAAGAGCCCACAATTAATTAAGGCATTTCTAAATGTCCCAGTGTTTCAATTGAAAGCTCCCATGATTACCTGGGTAAAACCTGTATTTCCAGGTGTACTGGAGTACCAAATCCTACCATGGTCTTTCTGGAAATTATGTCAGGTCACGATAAACTGAATCTCATGCCTAGGCAAGATATGAGAGACTTTGCCCGCACCACTCCCAAGAAGCCTGATGACAATTGCAACTTCCAGATAGGAGTTCTGAACAGCTTCAGGAGAGCTGAACAGAGTTGCTCCACAGTAGCTAAACAATTCCTGTCACAGTCTGTGACCAGTGCTAAAGGCAACAACAACCAGGGGTTACCGATGGATTATAAATTTCTCTGTCTGCAAGAACAAGTTTTGCCCTCTGCAGAACAAGTAATTCTCTGTCTCATTGTCCTAACAGCAAAAAAGCTAGCATCCTATGGCTGTGAGTTGACAATGAAAGTGTGGCTATGAACATCAAATATTTCAAGATTTTTAATACTAAGCTGTTTCATTCCCACTTTGGACACAAAGACTGATAGTTCAAGGGAGTTCAAGCCTTTTTTCACCTTTTATGTTAAACAAGTAATGCTATGCCATGCTTTCAATGGATATTGTTTGTGGAAATTAGGCTTTCCTCACGTTTTCTGGTCAGGGAATGAGAAATGACAGAAAAGTTTATTTTTAAATAAGCATTTCAGATTAAAGAGAATAGAGAGGTCATGCAGGTGTTTTCTAAAAATGGACCTATATTATTTACTTCTGCTGGAAAAATTATTTTGCAGTATTTTATAAATAAGAGGATGGTTCAGAAAAAAACAGAGTATTCTGAAATACATTCTGTACTTTTCCAGATAACAATATTTAACAGTAATGAAAGAACAAGATCTTTAATAATTCCTTATTTGTTTCCTAGTCCATGGAACCAACCTTCACACAATAAAGTTTCTATAAATTCAGAAATCAATTTCAGAAAATCTGAATTTATTATTTGATAGATACATTTTAATCTGAAAATAACAAACAATAAGGAGACTACTCAAACTAAGACCATATTATAGATTTACAAATGACTCTGTATGCACATATGCACATGATCTCAAGTGGAGTAAGCAAGCAGAGAATAGAAAATCACCATAGTCTTCCTAAATGTTCCTAACACAAAAATGTATAAAAGTTAAATTTAAAGCTACTGATACTTTTGTTTTCTTATTTGTCTTTGTCTTATTTGTCTTTGATTTCATACTCAGTCTTTAGAGAACTGTATTTTTATGATTTTTTTTCTGGTTGGATGTTTGGTTTGATTTTTTTGGGGTTTGAGGATTTTATTATTTTATTTATTTTATTTTTGTTTATTTTATTTTATTATTTTATTTTATTTTATTTCAATTTTTACTGATAAATTTAGAGATCTTAATATCCATCTTTACAAGTGGAAATTTTTGATTTCCAAGTAAAAGTCTCTCCCGTACAACTCCAGGGAAACACCTGGTTTGGTGAATACTGCTCAGGTGCTGCAGGACATTGAAAGGAAGGAATGGAGGTGTTTTATTAAATGTTTGTTTTGTCCACAGATTGGAAGGTGAAACCATAACAAAACCATGACTGTAGTAGATACAGTCTCTAAGGGAGAGCAAGGTAAAATTAGTGGATCCTTGAAGATTCTAGGAATGCATAAGGAGCCCAACTATAGTTTTGAATGCTCTACAGTCACCTGTGGCTGTCAGTATAGTTAAACAATCTCTAGCAGATAGTCTGCTGCAAGATATTTGAAAGCAGGAAGAAGAAAAGGGGAAAAAAAGACCCAGACATGCCCTTGAAATGGGTGAATAATGGAGAGATGCAGTGGCCAGCATTTCAGTCACAGTTCTATGTAATAGTAACAATATTTTATTTTTGACTTTCATATATTCATACTGCTCAAAAATATACCTTCTGTGGGCCAATTCCTATGCAAATAGCAAATAAACTACAGATGGCTATTTCATGTATTTTTTGCAATAGAATCATAGAATGGCTTTTGTTGGAAGGGACCTTGAAGTTCACCCCATTCCAACCACTGTGTCCCTGTGGTGGACAGGGACACCTTTCACTAGAGCAGGTTTTTGAAACCCCTGTCCAGTCTGGCCATGAACACTTCCACAGCCCTGTGCCAGTGCCTCACCACGCTTGCACGCTTGCAGTAATCTGATTCAGAAAGCTCTACAACAACCATGTGTCTGACTCATCACTTTTTTGGTACACCACAAGGAGGTGCAATTGATTCTTTTTTTCCCTTTTTTTTTTTTTTTTTTTTTTTTTTTTTACTTAGAACTTCCACACTTAAAAACACTTAATTTCCAGTGAGCTTTGATGTTTTTATTTGGCATTTCCTATTTGGCTTTAGATGACACTAACTATCCAATACTCCTTTTGTTCTTACCTAAAGTATGACCTCTTCTTTGGGTAGAACAGATACAGTGTTCCTTTTTCCTGGCTTAAATCAAGTCCTGTGTCCTAGTTGCAATGATGTAGGAAGAAAAAAAATCATGAGAAAACCCCCAAACTACCATCACAATCCTGAGTTGTTTTTGGCTTGTAGCAGGTGTGAAAGTTTTCTATTTTTTTGGATTAGTAAACTTTAAGGATGAAGTTCATGAGGTATTTCCACACTATAAAGAGAGAGTGCTAGTCCAGTGTGAAGACCATACCTGGGTGCTGGTTCTATTGAAATTATTAATAAAAATCTGCAATATGTATTTTAGATCAATCATCAGCCACCTTTCTTTCTTTCTTTCTGATAAAAAAGAAAAAACAATTAAAAGAACCTATTCATTTGATCTTGCTAGCATTTATCACCTACATTATTCAAGTAAAATCAACTACTTATCTGATTTAGAACATTTAAACAGAACAGATACTTAAAAATCTTGTTGTAGCCTCCCAGCCAAAATCAGCCATTAGCTCACTTGCTGTTTCTTCTCTCCAAAATGGAGCATTGCCTTCTTGCAACCTGAGCAGTTACCTAACCCTCATGCTTCAGCAATTGTTATTTTGCTCTTTTTTTTTTTTTTTTTGTAGATTGGGAATCTGAAGACAGAAAGAAGCATACCTCCTACAAAGACATTCCTTGAGCATTTCTACAAAAGCTGCATGTGTGTGCTGACCCCTTAGAATTTAACTAATTGTCCTTGTGCTCACAGTCCCTTCCTGCTTTTGGTCAGCACTTTATCCTGAATATCTTTCTTAGCTCTTCCTCTAAATGACATATTAATAAGACTAATCTGACTGAGATGGCGATATGTTTGCCCCAAAGTTCCCTTACACAGTGCCTTAGCCATTGCTTTTTTCTGTATCAGTGTTTGGTCACATCACTCTCTTTCCACTCACACCTCTCTGCATGTTTGGAGTGTGTTGCTTTCATTGTTTCAGCGATCTGTTTCCACAGCTGAGCTTCATTGCCTTTTCTCTTTACTCTGTGTGAAAAGGTGTGATTGCATTGCCCTGTGACATTTCATTCAGCCTTTCTATACAATAAAGCTATATTTTCTTTTGTTCTTTTAGTCTGTCATAATTTGCTTATTAATAACCTCCTGAAAGATAATGGACTCCACTAGTATCTCCTCCCATGATGGGAACATATTTATAGCATCCTTTATCAGTTTTCCAGTTTTATCTGTTGGTTAATAAACTATATGAAGCTGGTTGCATTTTTCATTTTCTTATGCTTAAAAGATGAAAATGTATTTTGAATAAATATGAATTTTAATTTCATTTTAAGCAGTATGTTGAGATCCTGAATGTAAAAGAAAAATTCATCATTGGCACAGTAAAGAAAGGACAAGAAGTCATCTTGGTGGAACATTTTGCTCCCTATCCCTCCATGAGAAGTGCCACTCCAAAGAGTTCTCTTATGGATACCTTTCATTTATTCTATTTTTAGGCAGTAATGATGGATTCATCCTTATTGGCTGAATTTGTATGGTGAGTTGAGTTATCAATCTGTTTTAAAAATCAGAGCAAACTTTAGCTACTCCTTTACAGTGATAACTTCTAGTAATCATCAGAGTAATCCCTTGGTCCTGCACAGAAAGGACGCCTCACCAGGTCTGTCTGTGTGTTCATTTACTACTCCAGAAATGAAAATAGCAACGGTTGCAGAAGCTGAAGATTCATTTATGCTTGTACTCAGCATCAAAAAAATTGGATCATCACAACAAAATGGCACCTATCCTACTTTCTTTCAGGAATTTTCTTGCAATTTCCCTACTAAAAAGTGAATAAAACATCACCTTCACCAAGATATATAGCAGAAGTTTTTGCAAGTGTTGTGGGATTTTGGAGAATGCACATTCCAAATTATAGTCTGATTGTAAGCCCTTTCTGTCAAGTGACCCAGAAGAAGAATGATTTCAGATTGAGCCCTGAGCAGTGACAAGCCTCTGAGCAAATCCAGCAAGAGGTGGCTCATGCTGTAGCCCTCTGGCCAGTCCAAACAGGGCAAGATGTAAAAATGTGCTTTATACCGTAGCTGGGGAGAACAGCCCTACCTGGAGGCTCTGGCAGAAAGCACCAGAGAACACTCAAGGCTGACTTCTAGGTTTTTGGGCTCAGGCACACAGAGGATCTGAGTGCCCCTATATCCAAACTGAAAAGGAGGTACCGGCAGGTTATGAAAGTGTCTGAGCCACTTCAGAGGTGATTGGTACTGAGGCACAACTCCTCCTGGCACTCTGGTTACTCATGTTGGATGTTCAAAGGGAGCATGTCCTCTAGACATGATGCAACATGTCTACATAGACATGCTATAGACAGATGCTACATGGAGTATGTAGGTCACACAATGAGCTTGGACAGGAAACCCCAGCTCTCCTGGAACCTTAGAAGTATATAATGGACTGGCCAGAAGGCAAAAAATTTTGGAATGTCACCAGAGAAGCATGCTGAAGGGGCCCCACTACATAAGAAATTACCAGAAAGTGAGAAGCAATATGCCTTTTTTACTGATGGATCCTGCCACCTTGTGGGGAAGTATCGGAGATGGAAAGCAGCTATGTGTGGGAGTCCCCTATAAGTCACAGGAACTGTTGAGGAAGAAGGTGAATTGAGTCAGCTTGCAGAGGTGAAACCCATCCAGCTGGCCTTAGACATTGCTGAACAAGAGAAAGGGACAATACTTCATGCTGATTTATGGATGGTGGTGAGCACCCTGTGGGGGTGGCTGCAAGAAAGGAAGCAGAATGACTGGTAGCAGAGTGGTAAATCTGTCTGGGCTGCTGCACCGTGGCAAGACATCTCTGCCCAGGTGGGAAATATGGCTGGGAAGGGAGATTGCAGAGAGGCTCATGTTACCAAGGGTCAGGACACAGAAGAACATCAGAACAACCAGCAGGGGTATCAGGCTGCTAGGATTGAAGTGGCTCAGTGGATTTGGACTGACAGAGAAGTGTGAGTTATTCCTAGCCTTGGGGGACCATGACACCTTGAGACATCAAGGAGGAGATCCAATAGGCGTGATCCAACAGGAGGAAATCCAACAGGGGTGAACCTAACCATGGATGCTATCTCCCAGTTATCCATGATCATGAAATGTGCTGCTGTCAAGCAGGGCCGAGTGGATAAGGCCTCTTTGGTATGGAGGACAATGGCTGAAATGTAAGTATAGGAAGGCCTGGCAAACTGACCATGTCACACACCCCCAAAACCACGATGGCAAGCACTATGTGCTTATGGTGATGGAAGCAAGCACTGGATGGCCGGAAACATACCCTGTGTTCCATGCCACCACCCAGAACAGTATCCTAGGCTTTGAAAAGCAAACCTTATTGGCAACAGGTACTCCAGGAAGAATTAAACCAGAAAATGAAGCTCACTTCTGAAATCACCTCATATCTGTTAACACCAGAGGCTCTGCCAATCAGACTGGCCTGGTCCAATCAAAATTTTTAAGGACTGTGGAAAGGAATAAAATTCTTGTAGTACACATTAAAAACATGCTGGAGGAAATTGTCTGCATCATTCCTGCCTCAGGCAAAGGCAAACCCATCTGTGGGGTTGTGCTTTTGGTCAAGCACTGGGGTGCAGCTTTGTGAGTAATACAGGACAATGGGGAAGTCCAGGGTGTGCCCCAAAGAGATTTGATTTTGGTGAGAATAGCTGATGAATTAAGCTGAATTATGTTAATAACTACAGCACTGTGTATCACTGCTCCTGTGGTGGCTACATGTGCATCACCTCACTGAGCACCTCATGGAATCGCTCTTGACCACAAGCCTTCTGTAGGTCTGAGCCTGACTCCCCTCTGACCACAGCCATGAAGAATGAACTTTGATTAAACTGAACAAGGGCAGCAGTACTGGAATCAGAACTGACTTAAATGTGCAGCATGCAACCATCCAACACCTCACAACATATTTACTGTTCAAAAGATTATTATCAAGAATGGAGGCCAAAATCATGGACTAAATGAATTCAAAATTCTGTGAGGGAGTTTGGTTAGCATTTTTTGGTCTTTGTTTTGTTTTGCTTTGTTGTTTTTTGGGGTTTTTTTGTGTAGACATTTGATGATCATTTGACAAAGGTGCTCCATAGACTTACAGAATGATATTTATATGTATATCTATCAAAACAGACAAGTAGGAAAGGTGATGGGGCATTGAAGAGAGTGAAACTTGGCATGACATATATAGTATGGAATAAGGGGTGACTCCCATCCTTGTGTTCATGGTTTCAGGTAGAGTAGAGCTAATCTCTTCTCAGAAGTTGTTACCATGCTGTGTCAGATTCAGAATGAGAATGGTGTTGATAACACCATTTTTTGTGAAGTTGTGCTTATCCTAATTCAAGGACTTTTTTCTTTATCTGCCAAAAAGGAGGTACACAAAAGAAACTGGAAGGGAGGATAGCTGGGACTGTTGGCTTGAATTGGCCAAAGGGATGCTCCACACCATTGAACATCATGGCCAGTATATAATCTGGAGGAATTACCTGAAGGATAAACTGACCTGGATTCAGGAAGGGAAGTTTGGCATTTAAGCTCACGTGAAATATAAATAGGAATGAACTTCATTCATTGTCTGCCAATAGTAAAATTGTATTGGTATGTTATTTCATCAGTTCTGGAAGTTTCTGATTCCTCTCAAGTGGATGGAGAGAAATTGCATTGTGCAGCACTTGCAGCTTTCCCCCCTGTTGTTGTTGTTGCTGTTATCTAGTGTATTTAACTTTATTTGCTATTATTATTGTATTTTACTTTATTTTTAAGTATTAAACTGTTCTTAACTCCACATACAAGTGTTGTTACTTGGATTCTTCTTACTCCACTGGGGTGGAGAGGGAAGAGAGGACAGTTTGAGTGAGCAAGGACATAGTTTTCATCTCTAGTGGAGTTTAAAACTACAGCAATTACTTATGTAGGCATATTCTGAGGAAAGGGTCAGGGAAATAAGTGGTACTTTATCTCCCACATTTGCCATGGGATCATTTTTCAGGTTCAGATACTACTTTTTGCTTCTCATTTAAATTCTGTTCTTTAAAATTTTATAGACAATCAAAAACTAGAAAGGTTAACCAGCTCATGAAAAGTCCAGGCCTCAAAGTAAAATAGTGATGAATAGACAAATTAGGTGTCATGACGTAGCATGGTGGTTAGGAAAATGAGGCTTGAGTTTTAATAGATTGTATAATTCAGAAATATAGTGTGAGTTACTCTGTCTTCAGCTGGAATAGCGTGTGGACTAAAAGTGGCAGACAATAGGAAAAATAAAGGAGTGGGAAGCTTCCAAATTCTCTACAAACCATATTAGTTTTAGTAGACATAATGACCTCCTGACTGACATTTTGGACTTAAGTTTCAAGAACCAGAGTTTTCAGATTTTTACACAATCTTATATATTCTTTTCAGCTCTTACAGGGCTTTTAAAGATGGACTCCATGGAGAAATTTCAGTCCTCCAGAAAACTAACAGTCAGGACTCCAGTCAGGATTTTCTTATTCTTTTGCATTGCTAAAAGATAATTTTGATTTTTCTCTCAAAAACAGTCCATATAAAGCCAGGGTAGGCTGTGGGAAGAGTCCTCTAGCAGAAATTTCACCTCAGGCTAAATTCCAGCCCCTGAACTAGAAAAGTAACTCTAATACTTCCAAGGTCAGGGCATACTTCTTCCTGTGTATTAAAGCAGCTCCATGGCAACTGTGACTCTTTTAGTCCTTACTGTGCATCTTTAAATATTACTATACCACTGAGAATGAATGCTGGAAGTGTTAGTAAATGATTTCTACTTAATTCTGCAATCATCTTGGTAAAAGGGGCCCAGTATGCTCTGTCACCCAGCCTCCACTGAGATCTCCTCTAACACATCCTCTGTGCGTGCATTCCAAGCTGTTATCCTCTAACTAGATCTAAAAGTCTAGTCATACTGCAATTATTCCTCACTTGAGTGCAATACAGATCACTGAAATTAATAATTGCTTGCTCTTACTTTCTGCTTACACTGAGCCACTGTGGAAAAAAGCATAGAAATTCCTTATAGCCTTCTTAGCATCATTCCTGGAGAGAGGAAATCATCCAGCAGTCTTTTTTTCCCCCCCACTTTGAAATCATCTATCCCAAGTCACCAATTACTCAATTTTGGCAATATTCACAGAACAGACCTCAAGGTTGCATGGCTGCACACTAAATAGTAGTAGATATTTAACTTTGCCTTTTGAGTACAGATTGTTTGAAATCTCTGGCAATGTCTTCAAAAAGCCTGTGTTGTAGGAGTCTTAGTTTTTATTGACTTCTATGTATCTCATTATCTTAGTTTCTTATTTACTTTGCTCTGCCACAGATCTCATCAAAGGTTTCTGATTCTCTGCAGTGTAACACTATTTTTTTACTGAATCCACCACTGTGCATAGTAAAATGGATAACACAGTGTTACTATTAATTTATAATCAATTTTTAATTTTAAATTATTGAATGCTATTATTATCAGGTAATTTAAGACAAATAAAATATAAACACACTTTAAAGCTTTATCCTGAGTTTGAGTCTGCAATGTAACACCTTGTGAGCAGAATTTAGTGCAAAACTTTATAGCTGCTATCTGTATAACAAAAAGCAGATACACAACATGTGTTTAGTCAAAAAATTGACTAAATCATTACCAGTCTATGAACAGGAAATTGCTTTGTGAGATGAATAAGAAACTTCCAGAACTAATGAAATTTACAATCTTTTTTGGAATAATGGAAAACATAGCAATTTAGCTCTCATTTAATTTACATCCGTACTTAGCAAATTCTGACTAACAGTGAAATCATTCCACCATCAATCTTCTTTTTCTGGAGCATGCTTGATCTGCTGCCCATGAATTCAGAATCCAGACTGAATTCAAACTGAATCCAGACTTTTTCTTGGTTCTCCCTTCATTGCCTCTTTCATGGTTTCTCCTGCCATGGCTCCTTGCAAAAGTACGGATTTCATCATTATGAAAACCTGGTGATTTAAAATAGAATTAAAAGAACTTTTCAGAAGAAAAACTGCTGCTACTATGGTACAAAAAAACAAATAATGGTTATCTTGGATTGAGAAGCCACTTCAAATACTTTCTGAAAAATACTGCTGATAACTGATGTTTCTCAAATAACAGTAGAAAACCCCCAAAATAACTGATTATTAACTCTTGGGAATCTACAACAGTTTTGGCAACGTAGTTCAAAAGATACAACCACAACTGCTTTCCTTACCACAAAGCCTAACAACTTAATTTTGTTTACATGCGCTATATATTTAGATGATTTCACTATTAGTCAGAATTTGCTAAGTATGGATGTAAATGAAATGAGAACTGAGACCTAAATTGCTATATTTTCCATTACTCCAAAAGAGATTGTATACAAATAATGCCTTAACAAATCCTCACCACATGCACAGCAGTTAAAATGTTGAAAGTACATTATGAACAGTAATGAATTGGCAGCACAAGACTATTTGCCACTGCAGACTTTTAAGCTTGAGTTACCACTGGTTTAAGGGATTTCAGCTGTGAAAGTTAGGTTTGAAATCAACAAATTCTTATCAATGGAAATAATGAATGAGTAAGAAGGGAAAGACCTGTACTTTCACGAAACATTTTGTTATAGTCTGTAGGTAATGTTTATAGTGTATACCGCATTAATTTATCAGGTTGTCAGGAGCAAAAGTGTTTCTATAAAATACAGACTGCAAGGTAATTCACTTCAACAATTCATTCATCTATATTGCAGTTTATATTGCCACTTGAAAGAGAACATGATACAAGAAGTGATGAGGATTAAGCATTTATACACCAAAATTCTTCCACTGATACATTAACAAATTAATATAATGAAATCTCCATAGTACTCCAAAGTACTATTTATTCAATTATTAAGAAAACATGCTAAAATTCTTATCATAAATCAATCATGTAAGCTGAGTCCATGGTGTTAAAATATCATTGGGACTCAGCCAATACTAAATCAGTACAGCAGTTCCCCAGGAAGAGCAAAACTTCTTCGAATACAGAAGTTATTTTAATATAGAAAATAGCTGACTTTAGTAGTCACACTCAAGTAACACTTTACTGAGAATGCAGTCGTCTTTGAAAAAAAAAACAAAAAAAAAAGCAGGAAAACATGAGAGTTCATAAAGATAATAAAACTCCACCTAAAAGAATGACTAAGTAATCAGCTAAATTAAATTCCTTTGATAAGTAAAATCTCTTCAAATTTATCACAGGTGGTCATCCACAAAAGGAAACAGCAATCAAAAAGATTTTTTTTATTCAGACACACTGCTGTCTTCAAAGAAAAACAAGAATAAAAAGGCAGCCCTAGGAAAAAAAATTAGTTAAAAATGTAGGGGGGCTTGCTTGTATGAAGAAATTGTACATAGTAAAGTTTCTTGGGACGGACTCTTTACACAGCTTTGTCAGCTCCAATTCAACTAAATTTACCATGACAAGGTGCAAATCGATCTCCTCACAGTTAAATATTCATGCCACGCAATAAAAAGTCAGAAAGAACAAATTCCAAGGTTTTAAGGTTACTTTAAAACTGTAATTACACAAACAGTTCCAGGCTAAAGGACAGACAGATTTCTCTCCTTAGAGATTCTGATTGTCCCATTCTGGAAATCCTAGTCCATCACTTGTGGCAGAGCCAATCTGTTGGCTCTCACACTACCACAGTCTGGGTAGCAATGGGCTCTGGGCACTTTTTTCTCTCTTCCTCCAATATGTGACACTTCATAAAGCTCCAGAATTTTCCTGACAGTTCTGGTCCTGTCCTTTACAACTACAAGGCCACACATTGTAAAAAGTAACACAATGACTGAAACATTTCCCATAAAATTGTCTGCTCTACTAATTTTCCAGCAGCTGTCAAAGACTCATCCATTGCATTTGTTTTGGGGGAAAGTTCTCTAACTGAATTTTTTTATAGAAACATGTACATGAGTTTTGTAGCTGGAGGTTTGTTGCTTGGCAACAAATTTAGCAGTGTTATGCTTAGAATTTTCCTAGACAACTGATTCTCAGAGCCAAGTAGGCAAGGTTTCTATAGCAAATTGAACATTAAAGCATTTTTGTCTTACTGTGAAAATCTGAATTACAGTTAATGTGGAGCATGTGCTAGATACCTGTACTATTTTTCAGCATGCTAAATACTGTCTTTAGGGTAGCAGACATTTGCTGCTCAGCTTAATTGCCAATAGATATAAAGTTAAAGGAAATTGCACTTTGTATGCTGCATGAATGTGACACACTGAGGTGTATCAGACATGTGGTTCACTTTGAGACGCTGTTTTGTCCTGAAAAAAGATCAGTAGAAGTACTAAACATATTAGACAATTTTTGCATTTTCTCCAAACTAACATACATTGTCTTTCTCTGGTGGACATACCAGTGCCTGAAATTAACCCATGGTAAGTGGTGCAGCTGAAGATTCCGTCATGCCAGACATTATTTAGGGGATGGACTTGTCTGAATTCCCTAAGCTCCTGTTAGCTTGACTTGGCAACTCTTAGGACATTCTACAGCAGAACAAAGACAAAATTTGGTGGATAAAAGCCAAAACCCCCTTATCCTCCACTGATCTGCAAGTGCTTGAATGAAAAAATCATGAGTAATATGACAATTTCTCCATATGATAACATATGGCTTCCCCTCTGAAGAGTGCATTGCTATCTACCAGGAGATATTCAGCTTTCATGAGCACAACGTTACACCACATTTATGTTTCTCAGGAACCCACACTAGAACTAATGGAGACACAATAGGTGTTGTAACATTTGTCATTGGTTGAAACACATCCAAATACTAAAAAAAACCACAACTGAAATGTAAGTCACCTCTGGTTATATAGATCTGACATTGTTTCACTGCTGGAGTAGTTTAGCAGTAGTGTGACTAAACTCAGTGAGTTGCGCTGATGTAAATTTGGTGTGACATTAGCTTCAGGCAAAAGTCTATATTGAGTGCTAATCATTATTTTAGAGCTTTCAGTACTCCAGGGCCAGAAAAAGAAAGCTGTAGAAAGGGTTTACACAAAATAAACAAACTTAAAACTTGGTGCAAATGCTGCATCATTCAGGTAATTGCTGCGCATATGAGTGGCTAGGATAGTCACAGTCCAGTCAGGCGCTGACATAATTTAAGCAGGATGTACAGAATTGCTAAGAGGATGCTAAGACTGCTGGCTGTTCTCATGTGTTCACATCTGTCTGGGCACCAATGCCTATGCTTGACAACCTCACGTCACAAATGAATTTTTAGGCTGCTTAAGGAGTTGTCATCAAAGCTGTTGGCAAAATAGCAGGTTTTTATACAAATTTGAGAAAGTGCCATTTTATCAGAGCTCAGTGGCAAGGTTCACTCTATCACTTACAGATGAAGCATACATAAGGAAGTCAGATTAGAATCAATGTAGGGTGATTTATGTAGAGACTGTAAGACGGTTAAAGTACAAAGAATATGCATACAAGAAGTTAAGGGTTCATAAGGGTTCAAAAGGGTACAGTAGCACTTAATCATTGACTAATTTAACATCTATACACTTATTCAAAAAGATATATTACAATTATAACAGTGACTTGAGTACCAATTTAAGATAGGAACATTCATGCCATAACCAACTCTCGCACATGCGCACAGGCAAAGAGTTGTCTACATCTGTGTGTTTAAAGGAACCCGTCAAAAATTACCTTTGAGTTCAATCAAATGCTCACATCAAATCCCCTAGTATCTCTTAATGGGCCCTGCTGCACTTGAGGAGTATGTGTGTGTTGGGGCAGTATCAGCTGAGGCCTCATAATCAGTGACAGTCATTCCAGTATTGTCCACTGGAGAGCCAGCAGGCTCCAAGAGCCATCCTGCTGGGATGGGGGTGCTGGCACAGGTGTCATGCCTCAGGAGAGCTCAGGGGGCAGCTTCCAGACGGGAGCTTGGACTGCTGGTCATGGGGTTGTGAGACAATTTGCTTTAGTTATCTGTCATTTTCCATGGTGGCCAAAACACAGCTGGTAGCTACTGGACTTATTCCCACAAAGTCTAGTATTGATAGTACCATTCCACCTGGGCTGCAATACATTTTTTCTAAAGATCTCATAACCCTGGTGGCATTTCACTTAGGTTACAATAAAGTAGGAGTATCAGGAAACTAACTTTGCTAAAGAAACTCCTTTAGGAAATTCCTGCTAGCACTGTGCAATAGAACACAAAATAGCAGCTGAATAGAATACCTTGTGATCCAATAATTTTTACAAAATTGTAGGTTTCACACCATCTTTATTTTAGAAAAAAACTTAGATTTGTTGTCTGGATGGCCTCAGGATTTGTAAATCAACAGACTGGAGAGGATATACTTCAGATACTGATTCTTTTTTATGTTCTCTAAAATCCCAGAGAGATGCATACCCATACAGACTCACTGAGCTCCAGCCTACAGAACTTGCAGAACAATTTTCCTGGTAAAACGTAAAGTTCAATGTGCATGTGATTGCTGATGAATTGACATATCTATGGGACATTTGTTACCATGCAGTAAGGTACATTTTGAAGGCATTTTCCTACTATGATGAGGGATTTATAGATTTCCAGATAAACTTTTAATACAGTTAGAATGTTCATTGTATTTTAAAAGCAAAATTTATTTCTGAAGTTATTTGCCCAAGAAGTCTATGATAATTATAATGAAGAAAACATTAATTGCTTGACTTTGCACATCTCAAAACAAATGTTGATTGAATAAATTGAAGATAATTACAGAAATTAAAAAATAATTCTTTGATATGAATGAGAGAAATTAAAAATTCTGTATTATTCAGTGGAACTCAATCTTTAATGAAGGACTGCTTCATTAGTGTGTAGTAGATTAAAGTTTTAATCTGGTGTAACTTCATTGATTCCAACACTTATCAGCAACCTGAATGTAGTTTTTTATTGTTTACACTGTGTGATATAAGTATTTCCCTTTTTTTTTCTACATTAGAATTATAAGAGAAGTGTACATTCTTCTTTTTTTTTCCTCTTTTTTGGATGTTGGGTGTTTCTTTGTGTAAACGGATATTTGGGGCTTGCATATATTTTGGAAAACCTTTAGTTCTCCAGGTAACTGATTTTATTTTTGTCTGTCTTCATTGCCATTAATATGTCAGTTTGGAAAAGGAAAGACTAATCTCCTAATGCTCCTTTAGCAAGTAGACTGGCAAAATGTGCAAGTGGGGACTGTATCCCCTTCCTGAGAGCAAGATAAGTGAAACACTTGATGCCTAATCCTATGGCAATCTAATTTCTAAAGGCACACAGCAGCTGCAAAGCTCCACTTCTGGAGTTTTTGTGCAAGGTTATCCATGGTTAAAGCAGACTGTTACAGCTTCACTTAGCCAAAGAGGGGTTATACACTGGTGCAATCTAGTGAGACAGGACTGTCTGCACTAGCTTTGTGTAAATAAGTAGTGTAATGTGTGTATGCAACAAGTTTAATATTGGTTCTCTACAGAGCTTTGCCTGTTTGTTCTGGGACTTCAGCAAAATTGTCCTCACTTTTCTGTTTTCTCCTGGTTTTTTCTCATGAATGCAATTTTTCAGCCGGCGCAAAACATTCACCTGGATGTGCAAAAGTCTCTTTGAAAAAGGGGAAAAAGTAATTGTATGTTGTTACAAAGGGAAGGCCTTGTAAAGTCATGGCCCAGGCCTGCTACTCCAGCTAAGCAGAAACTGACTATGGGAAAGTGACTCAGCTGAATTAGAAGTAGAAAAACAAGTTACATAACCATCACGTGTTCACATAATGGTGTACGGCGGTTGGTTGAATTATGTTTGCTATTATTTAAAAGTATGTAACTGATAAAGGCCTGACTGCTGAAAAAGGCTTGGCTCTAACAATTAAGCAGCTCTCCTTTGCACGTGCCTGGGGACTCTGTGTCCCTACAGACCCTCACTCAGATCACAATTGTACACTTTACAAAACCCATTTCAGAAAGATAAGTTAATTTCAACTTTGTAAATTTGATCTTTCTCATTTACCTATGTGTGCACACAGGTGTGTTATACAGAAGGATCTGCCAGTTAAAATTGGCAAAAACACAGACCAATTATTTTGTTTTCTTTGTGCGTTCTTAATAGGTGTTTGGAACCAGCGATTTCTAGCCTGTGTATTTTCCAGTAAAAAGAGACACAATGGTGTCGTGTGTGCAGAAATGTTATGTTCTAAATAATCATGTCTAAAAATGGTAAAAGTTGCCTTTTTGGCATCCTGCACTAAGCTGACTGTCTTTGTGCTTTGTGCTGACTACAATCAGACTGTAAAAAAAGACTGTATGTTAACTATAATATGGCTTCTGTAAAATACCACTCCCAAATGTGGGATTACATGATGAAATGCAGCAGCCTAAACCTACCCACTGTCACAATTTATTCTTGTACTTTTGAAATGTCATTGTGAGATGGAAGTCGCAGAAGCACAGAAGGGATTCCACTGAGTTGGAAAGGACCCATAAGGATCATCAAATCCAACTCCTGGCCCCGTTGAGAATGCCCCAAGAGCCACACCATGAGCCTGAGAGCATTGTCCAAATGGTTCTTGAACTCTGTCAGGCTTGGTACTGTGAGTACTTCCCTGGCAAGCCAGTCCCAGTGCCCAACCACCCTGTGGATAAAGAAGCTTTTTTTTTAATATCCACCCTAAACCTCTCCAACACAATTTCATGCCATTCCCTCAGGTCCTGTCAGTGGCCACCAAACAGAAGAGACCACGAGACAGGGCTGGCCCTCCTGGCTACCAGGGCACTGCCAACCCACATCCAACTTTCCCGCTGACCAGGACCCCCAGGCTCCTTTCTGCAGCACCGGTCTCCAGTATCTCATTACCCAGTTTATTTAACACAACGAGGTACTGAATTCGGCACCTTCCCTTGCCGTACTTCATATGGTTGGTGATTGCCCAGGTCTCTAATTTTGAGGTCTTTCTACAGGGCCTCCTTGCCTTTGAGGGAGTCAACACCTCATCCCAATTTTGTAAAATCTGTGAACTTGCTCAGTATCACTTCTACTCCTGAGTTCAAGTCATTTATGGAGATGTTGAAGAGCGCAGGGCCAAGAATGGAGCCTGTGGAACCCCACAGGTGACAGGTCACCAGACTGATGTCACCCCATTCACTATCATCCTTTGTGCCTCACCTGGGAGCCAATTGCTCACCCATGCCATGATGTCTACATTCAGCTCTGTGATGCACATTTTCTCCAAAAGGATACTGAGAAAGATACTAGTGAAAGCTTTTCTGAAATCCAAAAAGAGTGCATCCACTGGCTTCCTTTGATCAGCTGTGTGGGTTACCTTGTCATAAAAAGATCACAGATTTGACCAGCAGGACTTCTCTCTTATGAAGCTGTGCTGGCTGTGACCAATGACTGTGTTTTCCTTTAGCTGTTTTTCAATACCTTCCAGAGTAACCTTCATAACTTTATTGGGCATTGTTCATGACTAAAAGACATGTAGCTTCCAGGGTCATTCTTTTTGCTGTTTTTGAAAGTTAGGACAAAGACAGCTAGCTTCCTGTCAGCTGGGACCTCTCCTCTCTCTTTGGGTCCAATCTATCTTACTCAAAACAAAAGTACAATCTATCGGCTTTGCATTACTAAGAGAAATAAACTGCAGTATATATGGGGGTTTTGTCTCTTCAATATTCATTCACAGAATATTCTGAGTGGAAGGGACCCAAAAGGATCATCTTAGCGTTGCTAGCACCAGGCTCTGAGTTAATCTCTTCTCTCATTATTTTCTTCTTTTCTTTTTTTTTTAGGAAATTGCAATAGCAGAGAATGCAAAACACAATCGATCTATACCTACACATGTATTCTTCCTTCACATCCCTGTTGGCTAGCTTTTAAGCCTACTAGCAGTATGTCTGTACTTCCCATGGTGGGAACCGTTTAAAGGTAACCAGAATTTTCCTTCCATTACTTTTGATTTTAAAACTACAATTCACAATCTCTTTTTTCCTTTGCTTTGTTGAACAGCTAGTGTTAGATGCAGGTTAAAATAGAACATCTCTCTGCACCAGTTCCTCCCAAAAGTTTTCAAGTGGGATATATTTGTAGGTAAGTAAATTCGGTGGTCCATGTGAACCTGTAGGTAAGTAAATTCGGTGGTCCATGTGAACCTGGAAATATACACATATCTGAAAAAATAATATTCCCACAGCTGCACTAGTTATGATGTATTTTCTTATGATTATTGTGGCCATACTTGTTCACCAATGCAGTATGTTAAATACTGTGGATGTCCAAAGTCACTTAGTGATTACAAAGACACAGGTGCTCATATATCTGGGGCACAGATATCAGGCTCTTATATCCTTTGCCTGTGTTCAGAATATATTTCAAAACTATTTTTTGTAGCTCTCTTATACAGGACCTATCCTGCTCCAAGGGAGAAGAAATGCAAACTGAAAAAAAAAATCAAACAAAAAAACCCCAAAAATGCAAGTCAAAAAAACCTCTGTTGCTAATGAGATGAAGATGTTGGAATTTTTAAAATAATTTTTCCCGATGTGAAAAAAGTGTGCCAAAATTTTCCTTGGGGAAAAAAATTTCTTAAGAAAACCATGGTGCAAAGTTCTGTCTTCCATTGGCTGCATTTGTAATTAAATTTGCATTTGTGTTGAGTGTAAAAGAAGGTGCTGTAGGGTCCCCTTTCCCACCCTCCCCACCCAGCTCCTTTTCCCCGAGACCAGCCGGGCTGTGTCCCGGCGCTGTGCTCACACCGTCGCTCCCCTCGTGTCCCGAGGATGTCCAGGGTGGTTAGGATTTGTCAGGTCACACCTCAGCCTGTCAGGACTCGGCGGCGTGTCCTTTGCCCTGCTGCAGCCATTGCTTCATTTCATCTGCACAGAGCCTGGCAACAGCCCGGCCTCCTTACACGCACATAACCACGGCCGGCCAAAACGAGCTGGCTATTTTTGTCCTGCTTACCTGCCACATCCCCATGGCTTTTGCTAAACCATTCAGTGCTGTTATTAACCCCAGTCTGAGCCATGGTAAAGAAGCAAGCACTGCACACGTGCCTGCTCAGATGTGTGTGCTGCGCATGCAGGCCCAGCAAGAGCTTCGGGTTCTGGGCTGAGTGGTGGGGGCTAGGCTACATCCCCAGCCCTTGCCTCTCCCTCTCCTTTCCCCCTTTCCTGTCCCCACAGCTCACTGCCTGCTTAAACTCCTCCTCACTCACTCCACTCTGCTTTCATCCTCTCTCACTGCTTTCCCAGTTTTTCCCTAATATTTTTAATGTGAAAAGTTGACTCATTCTGTGTCTTCCACTCCCTTGGTCTGACAACCTATTTTCTTCATGGCAGTTCTTTCTTTTAACCTGATCCCCTGTGACTCCCCCACGAGCCTGCCCCTCCTTCCTGCCATGATCTGGTCTCCCCTTCTACCTCTTCTCTCCCATTGCCTTCTGCTCCTCTTCTCTCCTGCCCAGCCTGAGTCAACGGAGCAGGGACATCCATGGAAGAGGGGGTCCTACAGCCTCAGCTGCAGCCACGGCAAACACACTCCCATCCTCACCTTGGCTCCTGGAGAAAGGAGACCTCAGGTACAGAAACATGGGAGCTTTGGCCAGAGGCTTCTTCTGGGCCTGGGGCAGAAAAGGTACCCTTCTAAACATGACATTTCACACAGTATGTGCACATCTGAAAATTTACTTTAAACTGGTTTAATTACGGGCTGTGCTACCAAGCCAAACAACTAACTCACTGGTAATAGGAGAGAGAGAGAAAATAACCAGGTCAGCAGCGGGTGCTGAAGTAGTTTCTAAAAGAAGCAATAATCTAACATTAGCGCAATACTGTATTGCTTATGTTTCTTTGGTGTTTTTGCAGGACATCTTTGCCTCTTGTTAGAAATAAAAGGCAAATCTGTTCTCAGGCGATTCTTCTCCCCTACTTTTCAGCCTTAATGGTATTTGCATCTCCTCCACCTTCTTCCTTTTTCTTTTCCTTTCTCCATCCCTTTTAAGTTGTAATTCAATCTCTTCCAACACATGATCTCTTTTCTTTTTTTGGCACTCCCTCCACCCACTTTCTCATTAGTTTGAGTTAATTAGGAATAGTAAGCAGCCCTCAATCTGTTATGTGTTAAAACAGAACAATCCAAAACAGAGGCACAGACACAACTACGTGATTTCATTGTCTAAAGGAGACAGAAAACCAGTGGGGATTCTCTTATCTAGACTAACATCTTCCCAATGGTTAACCTAACTGGCTTTAAAATGTTCCACAATTGCAGATCTGGGACAACAATCTTTCCCTGTTTCCTTTTCTTTTTTTTTTCTTTTTTTTTTTTTCATTTCATCATTGGCAAGAATGAGTGAATTGGACTGACATGGAGGTGATAGAGGAAGAGAAATAGTCTACATGTCAAAATGACAATTTATATTACATGGTTAACAGAATGAGTGGTACGTGCAATGGCTGTGGGTATTTTCATCTGCTGTGTTGTACAATAAGGTCCTTTTTTTCTCCGAAGTGTATCATCAAGATCACTCCCAATTCAATGCAGATTGTTTGCTTGAAGGATCTCTTTCTAACAGTAATATCGTTTGATAAATGTTGAATTGAAACAAGAATCTAAGTATTCACTTGTTCCTATTAGTGAATTGTGTATATGTAAAGGTCATGCCTGGTATTTTTCCTGTAGTGCTGATCACCAACCTTAAGGCAGAGTGTGCTGTGGAAGTGAATTGTAACACGTCTAAGAAATCAAGCCCTGATTCTGAAGGTAAGGCCTTACATTTTTTGACTGACTACATATGGTGCTCTTTGGATGAAATGCATGCTTAGGAAAGACAGGTATAGCTGTGCAACTACTACAAAAATTTATGCCTGCATTAAACATAAATGTGAGTGCTTTTGAGTGTTTATGAGGCTGTTTATATATGTATATTTAAATGCATAATTATGTAAAGTTTTAATCTTCAAAGATTGTTGTGTAAGAGTCATGAACTATAGACAGCCACATTTATAATAATTGTTAGATTAAATTTCTAATTTGGTACATATGTGCCTGCATGCCTATGAAGTTGTGTGGCAGTAATTTGTGTCAATAATTTACTCATTAATTAGCAATGCTAATGCAATAAAGCTTTAAAGTTACACAACTTTCAATTATCTTTTTTGAAATCTGATATCCAAGATATAGAATGAAAAATCTATTGGAAAAAAGGAAAGAGAGACATTGTAAGTACTGCCATCAAAATGTCTTTATCTGTGTTCAGAAAAATAATTTCCTTTCTGCCAGAAACATCTCTTTATGACAGAGAAGACATCAGACTAATGAGACACAAAAGAATGCTTAATGAATGACAAAGTATAAGCTTGATTATCAGAACATACCAGAGTGCTACAACACTGGAGAAGATAATATCCCTCAAAAAGACATCCTTGGAGGTTTTACTGGGAGGTAGGGGGGCTAGAAGTTTCTGGCTGGATACAGATAGCATGAAACCAAACATCTCCACACGGAGATGCAAGAAGTTGCAAGTTTAGATGCAAGAAGTTGCAAGAAATTTAGGACTTTTTTACAATTTATTATTAATATACTGTTTGTTTATTTATTATCCTAGCTATTGGTAGCTATTGGTAATGAAGTTTCATGCAAACTTCATTAACTCTAGCAAGGAGATATATTTGGCCTTTATATTGTTCCTCTATTTGATCTTTTCTTTCTACAGTAATGCAAAAAAACGTAGTGATTGTTGTGGGTCTACTTTATACCACAGGTGAAAAATTGTTCTTTTTTTACCCATGGAATTAAAATAATTTATATTAACACCTCCATTTCAATACAGGCAATTAAGACTATTTAATTTATGCAATCTTTGTGCATTTTAGATTACAATGCATAAGAAAAATGCATAAACATGTACTTTAATGGAAATTCAGGACTTTAAAAATCTCTATACTAGATGACATTAATAATTTTATGTAGTGATTACATTAATAACTTTATGAAGTATTGACATCTGAAACTGTATCGCTTCCAGTGCTACACAGAAGCCATAAAACTTGTATGAACTCATATAAATCCATTTATTAGTCAGAAAGAAAAATTTGCGGGGAGATTAGTAAAACTAAGTTAATCTAAAATATATCAAAAAGGTGTCCAGAAAGTAAAAACTTTTAGGAAGGGAGGAAATAATTTCCACTTTATCATACGTATAGTAAACATACTAGTATTTCTTCAAGAGCAAAGATTCTTCAAGAGTAAAGATCCCTTCACATGCTCAGATTAGAACTACGGTTTCTATCATATTTTACAGCTTTTCTCATGTCAAACCACTAAGCTAGCCCCTGAAATTGTTCCATACCTAAAACAGCACGATTTTCTCTACAATGCACATAAAACCCCTGTCTTCCATCAGCATATAAACTGGTATGGCAAGAGTAGGAGAAAGATAGTGCTGTGGTGTAAGAAGTTTGCATTTTAGTATGTGATAAACCAGGGAGGGCATTTGTCACAAGCTGAGAGGAATGACTGGAAGATTGTTACATAACACAAAGCAGAATCTGCAGTCCCAGTGCTCTCAATTCACTGCTGCCCCTGAAGTCCAGCTCAGACACGGCTTCAACAGCAAGCTCAGCTTGAGCCACGCTCAGTATGACACTTTGTGAAAGCTTCAGAATGCAGGGTAAGATAATAAACAGCTGCAGAACCAAGCAAAAAATAACTTCTAAAATGCAGAGGTGATGCAGAAGTGTCCGTGTCCTGTAGGTATTAGTAGCACATAGTGACTTTTACATGTGGTTGTCTAACCAGACAAAAACATAAAGCCAATTGTTTTATAAATTATCGTTTAAGAGACACTGCTCCTACTGGATCAACAACTTTGATACTAAAAACTGCTCTAAATCAGTTAGGCGTGATGATAGCTTATCTTGTGCTTCTAATGCTTGTGCTTGCATTGCAGTTGATTTAGACTTACTCTTGAGACATATAGAGGTAGATTCACAGAGATACATCTATTTGTAGGATACAGTGGTATTTTGACACTTGGAACAATAACCTTTTTGGATTTGATATAATGCTTAAATACACCTCAGAATTAAAACTCAGACTAAGTATTATTTTAAAATTCATTCCTTATATAATTAGTAAAAAGTACATAAAAGCAGGTATTGCTAGCTGAACAACAAAGAAATCCAGAAAAATAGAAGCCTATAATGTTTGAGCTGCAGCAATAGAATTTGTGAACTCAAAGAATTTGAAGGATATTTAGGTTATATAGAAAAATGCTAACTATGATGAACCGGAATAATCTTGTGTACAGGTACATGCGGAATATTAATTGGATTGCTAATTTCCTCAAAAGCCAGCTGTGCAGTAGGAAATTTTGATGATTAATAAGCCTTAATCTGTTAATAGGAATGCTGGAAAAAGGTTTAGTGATCGTAAATACAGCTTACTGCATACAGGAATGTTTGCATCTCCATATTGTGGCACAAAAAACTAGACAAAAATATTTTCCATCCTTTATCCAAAAATATTTGAATGCTTTTATATTTTAATCATGGAGATAGATAACTAAAATTGTTTAGGCTAAATCAGGCATATTCTTACTGTAATGGAGTTAACTACCCAAATATCCTTTTAGTTTTTGAACCCTGACCATCCCTTTTTACAAACACTTCCTTTTTAAACCGCTGCCTGGCATTACACAGACTGCAGTCTTCTGCAAATGTTCCACCACCAAGCAAAGTCCTTTCTATCATTAATATTCATTCTCAATCCTCCATATTAGCTTTAAAGCTACAAGCACAAATCTATTTGACAAAATGCCTTTACATGATACCCAGGTTAGTATCTTTTCTTAGTTGCTAGTGTATTGCTTGAGCCTTAATTTGAGCCAATGAATTTAATTGATTGTATTTTTAAAATTCCATTAGTATTAATATCTATTCCAAAATTAAAGCAAAATTAGTAGTAAATAAAATTTAGAGCCCTCAGAAGTAATATCTTTTTAGATTACAGGAAGCAAGTTTTCTTATTTTGTGGTCAGGTCTGGGAACAAAATAAAAAAGAAATCAGAGAACATTTTTTTGGATGCATTTGTGAAGTTATGACATTTTTCTGTGTTTGAAATTTTAAGACTTTTTTGAAAACAAATTGCCATGACTAATTTTAAGAAATTTTCTTTGTGGTATTTGTATAAACTGAACAATGAAATAGTGTACAGAAGCCCAGAGCCTTCAGAATATGTTCTCAGTGTATATTTAACTAATTCTGTACCTCAATTCATGATGGAATTAGGGATTAGATAGGGAAAAAGGGGATAGATTTGAAATGCCTTATTGAAACTTTACTCTTATGCACTCTTACAGTTGTCACAGAGGTAGCATGGCAAGATAGCTATTTCTCTATCCTCATAAAAAATAGTAAGTGTATTTGATGTTGTCTTGTTTTCAAATGCTTTATTGTAAAACTGGAGCTACACTAAAACAAGACAAGACTTTATAAGACTTTTTTAAGTTCAATGGAATAAAATGTTCATTTTAGTTTGCTTTACATGCTATCACAAAGAGAAGAAATGGGAAAATAAATTTTGAGAAAAATATTGTCAAAGCAAATTTTCCACTTTGTCTTTCAGAACATTTTAAACTGATTGTCCTTCCATCCAAAACCTGCTGTCTATGATTAAATAGTTGTGATTGTATTAAGTGAACTGAAATGCAATTCCTTGAGCACTGAACATTCCTGAACTGTGAGTACTAAAAGTATCGATAAATTTACTTCCATCCTGTGACAATTTAACAGCACTCTTTGACTTTATATGAACTTACATGACTTTTCTAGCTAGATAAACATGCTCTAATTTTAAAATTTTTCTTGCTTTTCATTGCAAACGACAGCACTTGAATCTCATGTAATTTCTCCTCAGTGAACAGCTATTCTGTAGTTTTTCTCAGAACACTCCTGACTAGTGTTTTCAGAAAAACTACCGAGTAGAAATTTTCTTCTCTTTTCACAGAGATATGACAGTATTATTTTCCATCATTAAGCGTCCTTGGCAATGAAGGGAACTTTGAAAGGAAGTGTATAGAGAAGTTTGAGTTTCTAAGAACTTGCAATCTTGGAAAATATTAGACAGCTGTTACACTGGTACTACCTAATTATTGCAAGTACGTATTTAAATATTTTTTTTAAATTTGATTTCTCACAATAAATCAGCTATGTGGATTTTGCTGAAAGAGTTGCTAGTGATGAAAGAATAAAAACAGAAAGTTAATCTTGTGAAAAACAGACAAGAAGGTGAAAGGATTCATAGACAGTAGACTCCAAACTGATACTGCAGTTACCTGCAAGAGAAAAACAAATTAGAACATATTCTAGTGTACCTAGTGTGTAGTTGTCAGCTTAACCACTTACACTTTTAGTGTACTGCAGTAATTTAAAACAAGACACAGGGAAAGCAGGCTTAAGGAATGGTGAATAAAAAGGTGAGAAGTTTCAGTGTTAGAAAAGAGACTGAGTGCCCTTCTCTGCCCCCAGCTACTGTGATTAATTGACTAGAGCACAGTGGAAGAAAAGTTGTTCTGCCCAGGAAAAAAAAACTGGTTTCTGCCCGGAAAAGTGGAACTGCAGCTCAAGCTCCAGCTTCCAGCAGTTGAAAACCTGGACAATTGCTTTGGGGACATTTCTCTTCAAAAGGCACATCACAGAGGTGTGGATGTTTATCCACTGCAAGGAAACGTCAATTGTGTGCTTGTGCACTCTCTAGGGTGGCAAAAGGAGGATTTAGCCATCATTAATCTAGAATGGGAAAATATTCAGAGTGCAAACTACAAAACATAAGTTTTTTATTGAGATGTTTCCTAATAAGTTTGCTTACATTAACTCAGGTTGTTTAAGTAGATCGATATATCCAATTCTCTCTTATTCTAATTAATATCTTAGCCCACAGTAGCTAAATCTTCATTGCATCAAAACTTCTTTTTGATTAGTGTTCTAAGCTTTAGCTTGTATGTAGTTTGTCAATCTCTTTTTCCTCTGCTGCTTCTCCCTTCACTCTCTCTTGTTTTTACCTTCTGTTTAAGTAAAAGTTTTCCTACCTGCTTATGCCAAATTAATACAAAATTTCAGGGGACGTTTTTAGAAAACATCAGAATTTTACTTAGTTTTGAGATGAAATTTTAAACCTTTCTTGGCAAGGAAAACGGAGTAACAAAGGAGTTTATCCAGAGCAAAACAATAGTGAATTTATGTTGGTTATGAAAGATTAAATACTGTCTTCCACTGTCTGCAAAACTTCTATGTCAGTGGAGTCTGGCAAGATAAGCAAAAAAGAAAGGCAAGTAATAGTTTAATTTTTCAAGCCAGATTTATAACTTTAGCTATATGCAGCTTGTTTTTCATTAAAAAATTGTAAGGAATATATAGTAACTCTGTTTTTGACCACTGTCTCCTGGCCTTGATTTATTTTTGCCTCTGCTTTCTCCAGCATGATGTGCTGATCATCCAAGTAAATTTCAGTTTATTGCTATCATTATAACCCCAGAATACAACTATCATCCAGGAAATGCATAATTCAAAGAACTTTTTCAGTACTTAGTATAATGATTGTGCATAAACCCTAGAATTCTCACTACCAAAGCAATACGCCAGAGAATATGTATTTGGCAGGCTTCAGCAACATATTAAAAAATGCACTAAAATTTTATCAACATAATTATTTATCTCAGGAATAAGAAACCTTGTTGTTCACACTTCTCATAGTTTTTCTTACACAAATTAAAAGAAACAAGGAGGTTTTAAATTTCTCTTCTGCCTTGTAATTAGTACAGTTAAATTAAAATAGAAATAATTTTAACTTAATTTTTAAAATACATATTGAACCCCTTAGAGATTTACTTTAAAGGTCTGAACCTGAGTTTTTTCTAGGGACACTCTGGCAGCAGGTGGCATTACAAAAAATAATATCTAAAAAATAAGTTTACTTACATTCTCAACCAGCCATTCTCAAGGCTGCATCCACAGATGATCAGAGCATTAACCTCTTCCTTTTCAAACAGGAAAAGCACTCTGAGACTGTAGGGTTTCATGCGTTTATGGAAAGAGAAGCATAAGACATGCCACAATTCTTGGACCAAAAAACCCCCAAATATTACTCTTTTTTTCTTATAAATTCTGTAACAATCAGAAAATATTTGCAAGCATTTTTATTCCTTAGAATTACAAGAAGTTATTTAAATACTGAAGCATTATTTTGGACAATAAATGTTCCCATTTCAAACATTCTTACTCCTTTGAGAAGGAATTTCCCTTCTTTTCCTAATTTTCTTCTTAGAAGAGAAGTGAAATGTATTCATTGAATCAGTCCCAAAAAGTGAATCTTGTTCTATCTATCTGCAGTAAAAAACAAACACACACACAGGTGGCACATCCACAAAACATATTTCTAACTTTAAATGAAAAGTGAATAATGTCACACACAACATACAGAGGTATGGGTTCATGATAAGTTTGGTTCCTTCCAAGATTTACTGTTGCTGCATTTGCATTTGTAATTCTGCTGGCTAACACATTTCTGTAGAAAAGCTAAAAGATTAGTTCCAAAAGTATGTTTTAACCTGATTTCTTGTAGTACATTGTTATCACCTATTTTCTATCCTGAAATGCATTCAAGGCATCTTACAGAAACTACTAGTACACTTCAAATTTCTCACAACTCATATTCCTTTTTAAAAACAATTATTTAATTAGATGATTACCAGGACTTAAAACTGCTCCTTCAGAAGAATTGCAAGACAATAGGAAATCTCTTGACGGGATTCAGTGGATGCTGGACTGACCACATCATCTCTTCAACAATCCTAGTCAACTGCTTTAGCTGTTAATTCTCATTCACCAGTGAGGCTAATGAGTAGCATACACACAATATTCTACAATATTTCTACCAACAAACACATGAGAATTTGATTATAAGCATTTGGACATTTAGGAAGAATTCTTCAGAGGAAGGGCAATTGGGCATTGAAATGGTCTGCCCAGAGAGGTGGTGGCGTCGCTGTCCCTGGGGATGTTTAACCGTGGTCTAGTTGACAAGGTGGTGTTGGGTCACAGGTTGGGCTTGATCACCCCAAAGACCTTTTGCAAAATAGCTGATTCTGTGATTCTGTGATTCTGTCATCATGACAAAGTAGAAAGAAATGGGAATAACAAATTACAAGGTAACGTAGCCAACTCTCTACATCTAAACTTGAAATTAAGGCTTTAACTACAGAACAGGAGATAATAAAAATCTTGCTAATTCTCTTAAAAGGAGACTAGACTCGATCATCTGGAAAACAGAGACTCTTCATAATGTACTGCAAAAGTTTTATTCTGTATTGGATTTTGAATCCTTAGCTCCCCAGACCAGAGATGCACAGATTTACAACCAGGTTAAAGTTCACTTTTCACTAGAAGCAGCAATCTCTGATGGCATCCACAGAAACCTCCCTGAAATTTGCAAACAAAGGCCAGTGTTACTTCATAATATTTGTTTGTTTGTTTAAATTAAAGTAAAAAGTTGGGAAACAGAGGAGTTGGAAATCCATCAAAATCCTCCACTGACATTACAATACAAGGAAAGTACTTGAGTGTCACAGTCAGTTTGGAAATGCTCTGTGATTAGTCACTCTGCCAAGCATTTTATTCCTAATAAGTCACTTTGTACTGCAAATAGGGTTCCTTCTTAGCAGTTCCAATTACATTTCGAGTGTTATAAAGGGCAATTTTTACCTCAAGATTATTTATCTGATGTGTGGTTTCTAGCCAGCTCTGTAGGAACTTCCTGGAAATACCAGTATAAATGATAAATAGCAAGTTAGAGTGGGGAGTGATAGGACAGGATGACCAAAATGAATAATCATGGACTTCTTATTAGTTTTACATCAGTTCAGTTGCAATTTCAGCAGACATTCTCTTGTTGCCTTCTACTAATTGCAAGTTTCAAATTCTATTCTAGCAGTTAACTACCATGATGTATGGAAAAGGAGCTCATCTTGAGTAAAAATATTTGGATTTTTTTCACTGCAGAGAGCTCAAACCCTAATACATCCTATACCAAAACACACAAAAAACGAGTCTTTCAAAAGTACTGTAGTAATGAGGATGCTGATAATTAATTTAAGATAGTAACGTGAATATAATAAAAACTGATGTAAAGAAATAAGGGAATATTCATTCAGAAAATTTTTTCTAAATATCAAAGAAGGAGGTGGATATTAAATATATCTCTGACTATTTTTAATTTTAGCTGTACAGCTGCTTCTTTTAGATTCTCTTCAGAACATTAAAATTAGAAGGAAAGAGGATTGTTTTCACTTGTGAGTCTTTCATAGCTGAAGAACACAATTACTACACAGAGGCTTAAAAAGCACACATAGCAATTATGTAAAATCAGTTGAAGCTGTCTAAAACTTGGCTTTGAAACAAAGGTTCATGGAGGAAATGCTGAAAATTACTTGGCAGTAATTGTTCCTAACAATGTAGGTTAATAACTAGTATTGGGTCTGATTCTGATCTAACCCTGACCAGTTTTTTTCAACTGATTTGCATCAAATTATTCATGAAGTTCACCGATAAGAGCTTTTATTGTGACCCATGGTGTTAAATCCTTCTCTTTATTTGTAATCAATTGTTTGAGAAACCTTCAAATTATTGCATCACTTATTACTTGCTCCCTCATTTGAACTGTGTACCAAAAAAAGTTTAAAAAAATTAGTTTAATTTTTAATAGGAAAAACAGGAATAAATGTGTTCTGGTTCACAGAAAGATACTCTAAATAGAAGTCATTCTATGCTGCCAAGACTGGACTTATAGTCTACAATAAAACTGTGCTCATTAATTAACTAATGCATTGTTCTGATAATACTGTTCTGTTAAGAGTTCTCATTTTCTCACACTAGATATTCCATCCAGTATTGCAGAAAGGACATGAAGTTAGAAAAGAAATTGACATGTATAAATTAAAATTGTCCTGTTGACGTGAAAACTCATTTAGCCTGATTGAAAAAAACATACTTTTGTCATATGATAACCTATTAATTGACTCTTTCTATGACTTTAATGGCAAAAGGTCTCAGGATTGAATAAATAAGAATTAGGTGAGTATGGAAAATTCTTTTGATATGAGTAAAATAGTGTTGCTTATATTCCATATTTTAGGGTGAATGAAAAGGCAGACCTTTACAAGCCAGTTATGGTTTTCTATAGGTCTTATCCCAGTTTTGCGAGAATTTTCTTCTTTCTCTAGAAATTGATACACTTTTGTTGCATCAGACTATACTAAGTTCTTTTCATTTAATTCCGCTTGATTGCCTTCTGCACAGAAACTCATACAAAAGTACCTTTTACTTTTGTATGAGTTTTTTTATCATAAACTGTAAAAAAAAAAACAAACAAAAAAAAAAGCAGTTGCAAGGCATTTCACTTTAAGGAAGTGAAATATACTATGTTCTACCAAATATTCCTGCAACTTTTAAGAAATGCTGAAATAGATAATATTTTAATTTATATTATGAAGACTATTACTTCCTGTAACTGAAATGGGTTCTACAGACAAATGTTTTTTTAAATGGTGTAACCATTCCTGCATCACTACTCGCTCTCTGTGTCCCATAATATATACAGTTCCTTTTATTTTATTTTTATGTTTTTATGATCATGTCTTAGTCATTATTTTGTGTGTACATTTCACTATATACAAAAATAAAACATCTGTTTCCAAAAATCAATATACATTATGAGTAATGCTACCAAAAAATGCAGACTACAATGAGCAGATGTCCAACTAGCAGAAAGAGAAATAACTAATTCTAAAAATGTATTTGGCATTACAGAATGATAGAATGATTTGGATTGGAAGGGACATCAAGTATCATCTGACTCCACCCCTGGGGCATGGGCAGGGACACTTTCCCCTAGACCAGGTTTCTCAGAGCCTCATCCAGCCTGGCCGTGAACGCTTCCAGAAATGGGGCATCCACACCTTCTGTGGGCAATCCGTGGCAGCACCTCACCACCCTCACAGTAAAGAATTTTTTCTGATACCTAATCAAAACCTGCCCTTTTTCAGTTAGAGCCATGAACCTCTTGTCACATGAAACTTCACTTTTCCAGCTTCCAGCAGTGCCAGGCTGCCTTTACCGATGGCTGCCGTGAGATCTCCCCTGAGCCTTCTTTCTCAAACTGAACAGCCCCAACCCTCTCAGCATGTTTCCCTGCAGGAGGTGCTCCAGCCCTCTGAGCATCTCCATGGACTTGTTCCAACAGGTCCACATCCTTCTTATGCTGGGAACACCGGAGCTGGATGCTGCAATGCAGATGAGGTGTCATTAGTGCAGAGTAGAGGAGAGAAATACCTCCCTTGTCCTGATGGCCTCATTTCTATTTGTGCAGCTCAGGATGCAGTTAACCTTCTGGGTTGCCAGTGCAAATTGTCAAAATATTGCTGATATTCTCACCCACCAACACCCCCAAATTCTTCTTCTTAGGGCTGCTCCCAATCTATTCTTTGCCAAAATAGTTTTTGTGCTTCGGTCTGCCCTAACCCAGATGCAAGACTGCTGTTTATGAGGCTCTCATAGGTCCACCTCTCAAGCCTCTCTGGATGGCTTAAGTCTCTCTGGACAGCATCCCTTCCCCGCAACTTTCAAGATGAAATGCAGCAGCCTAAACCCACCCACTGTCACAATTTATTCTTGTACTGTTGAAACGTCATTGTGAGATGGAAGTCACAGAAGCACAGAAGGGATTCCATGGCGCTGGAATCAAGGATCATTGAGTTCAGCTCCCTGCTCTGCACAAAACACCCCAAGAGCAACACCATGAACCTAAGAATGTGTTCCAAATGGTTCTTGAACTCAGGAAGACTTGGTGCTACGAACACTTCCCTGTGAATCCTGTTCCAGTGCCCAATCATCCTCTGGCTGATAAACCTTTTGCTGATACCCAACCTAAACTTCCCCTGGCTCAGCTTCATGTCATTTCCTTAAATCCTGTCACTTACCACAAGATTTAAGAGATTGGAGAAATATATTCCAAGACATATCTTTGTACACTGTTATTGCCCATGTTGCAAAGGGAAAGATTTTTCATTAACAGATTTCAAACTTAAATAGATAGATATCCATGTGTCTACTATCTCATTCCATGAGTATAAATATTACAGAAATTTTATAATGACTGAGAAACTGAAGAAATGTTAATTTTGCTCAGAGATATTGGTAATTACATTAAAGGAACACTTGGATTTTCAGAAATGCAGGATAGTCAGTGTCCTGCAAAAAGGCAAAGGAATTTGCTCCGTAGCCTTGAAAATCTTGTCATTTTTACTTCAGTACTTTGCAATTAGAGTTAGGAGGACTTGCACATTCTACCAAGATTTGGACTCTCGATTTGGATGGGCAAAAAAAGCATGAATTTCACACCAGTTCTGCCTCATTTCTGATGTGTCTGTCTTTCCCCATCACACTAAACAGCGGCCACTGTTTCTGTTCTACTGCCATTAACGCAATGCCATGAGGAAGATTGCCAGAGCACAGAGAATTTCAGAACAAGAATCCAATGATTTTGCAAATCCCAGAGATTTCCACTTTCAAAACACATATTGGTGCTTTTGATCCATAAATCTTCCACTTCTAACTTAATGCTCAATTTATGTCAGTATCAATGAGGGATCTGTTCAAATCCCTGAATAATTCCCTTTCTGAACTCCCCGTATATTCTGAATTTGGAAGAAATGTTTCAGGTAATCAAGATTTTTAATAACAATGATACTGTCTCAAAAGATATTTTTCTTTTTTTTTAACTGTGAGGTTTCATAAAGCCTAGGCATGTACTTCAGCATTCAAGACTCAGTCTGAATTCAGCACAGATGATGCAATACAACTACTGAGCGCAGCAGCGTATCCTGTGCAATGCCTACCCCAGAGAACTTTGGACAGTACTGTATAAGTCACCATGGAAGATTATTTATCTCCAGTGTTTTAAAGTACAGCAACTTTGTAGAGGTTACTTAGATTTTTATGTCCCCTTTTAGAAGGCGTTGTGTAATTCAGGTTATAATTCTGATTGGTCATTGGATGAGAGAGATATTTAGTTTGAAAAGTTTCCAGAGTTGTAAGGGACAAAACCCAAAGACAGAGAACATCTACTCTCTGTTTGCTTGCAATAAAGTCCTTGCACTCTAATGTCCTCTGACATCAGAGGTGGTTAAAGATAAATACATACAATTTTACCTGATCAATGCATCTGGAACAAAATAAGAATTAGATTTCTTTAATGATCAAATATATGAAGGACAAGTTTTTTTTGTATAGAGACCTATGGACCAGATTTTCTTACTGCTCTGATTACAATTTCAGCCTTATGCAAAGATTTAGTCAATTGTCTCCTATTGCTGGAGAATGGAGGCACCTGAATTGTGGGAACTTGGAAGACAATATGGCAGTCATTAAAAAAAAATAGAATAGAGGAAAAGGGGAAAAAAGGGAAAACAAAGATTGATTAGAAAATATACAAGCTTCTGCCTACTTATGGGGTGTAAAATCTCAAGAGTTTATGGCCGTGGCCTTTAGAAAAATCAAAGTAATTTCTGGATAAACGAAATTCCCAGAATAATCTTCTACAAAATAAGGTAAATATTTCTCTATGAAATGTTAGAAAATCATGGCTTTCAAACAGTATTAGTTCAGCATACACTGACATAAAAATGCCAAGTAAAATCAAAACTTGTTCCTGGAGTGATATCTCAGGGCAGGTAGGAAAGGCCAGGGCATTACAGATGGACCTAGTGTTGTGTTTAGGGACAAGAATCCAGTCACAGGTCACCTCTGGCTTGTTCTTGTGACACACTGGTTTCATTAGTTGGATTTCCAGCTAACCCAGCTAGAAGCTCTGTCTTCATCTGTGCAGTTCTGGTTATTAAATACAATCTTACATAATGAATATGGCTTCAATATAGGCCCAATAGTTTGCACACCTAGACTACAATGAACTCAGGAAAAACATTACAACATTGTTGATGTCCCACAGTATGGTCTCATATTAGAAGAACTTGTAATTTGGTATGCTGTGTTTTGTTATTAATTTTTTTTTGTCCAATCTTTGAGAAGAGACACATAGAAAAACTATTTACAGCTTTTTTTCTAGCATAAAACTTTTACTTAACTTCCTGACGCAGAGTGACTCATGTCAGACCTAAAGTTCATGCAGCCATTGGTGTCACATTTTTCCACAGCCAATGTCATTCAGCAAGGCATATCACAGCTTAATCACAGCTTGCACGGTGGACCTCTACTCTTGTTCCTCTCTGAACTTGCTTTGGAATATAGAAGGCGCTATCACAAAATCAGAAAACACATCACATACTTTGCCAGGGTGTGGAGTCTCTAGGGGTCCTTCCTTTGGCAGTGAAAAGATAACAAGTAACAAGCAAATTATTGACCAAAGAAAGGAAAGAATTAGGTGGAACATAACATTTCCAAGAAAACATTAACAGCAAAACTATGTAAGCTTCAATAGCTGCATTATCCAATTGTTGTATAATTCACTACTTGAAATAATAGTACAGTCCTATAAATAGTTATGTCTTGAATTGCATATCATTATTTATGTGAAATGTGAAAGAATTGTGACTCAGGATGGGGTAAAAGTCCTAGAAGGAAAATAGCAGAAAGCTAGAATACTGGAGGATGGTACATGAGGAAAATAAAATACTTTCTGTACTAGGCTAAAAGCATTCCTAGACTGAAAATAAATAGGAAAGTGAAGGCGATTCATTAAATCCAAGGGTGAAAAAGGGAAAAAAAAGAGAAAAGGGTTAGGATTAGGGTTAGAGTATGTCTTAGGGTTAAAGTATGTCTTAAATGAATAAATGGTGTGGAAAACAAAGCAGTGATTACTCTCATTTTTGGAAAAATTGAAACTTTTCATCCAGCATCTTTAAAGCCTGTCTAGAGAGATTCCAGGCTGTCCTTTATAGATATGGAAGGAAGATATATATTATAATTTTCATAAGTAGTTATAATAGTTACCTTCTAGTTTAAACATTTTCCTTTTTTTAATTTGGAATAAAATAGTACCTAAATGAGAATGCATTTAAAACACTCTCATCTGTGAGAGAGACCTTTGCTTTACCTGAAACCAGAGAAATCCACTGATCTCTGTTTTGCATCTCCAGTTGGGCAAATCTGAGCAATTTGCAGAAGTATTAACTAGAGACAAACTCTTTGTGGTTAATAGACAAATTAGTGGCAGGAAGACTTATAGAGTAGATTTTAGTGTATAAGTCTGGAAAAAATAATTCTACACAAGAATAGCATTGAAAAGTTATATTCCAAATAAAAATAAACAAACCCTATTTAGAAATTCTTTTTTCTGCAAGAGACATGAGACTCAAAGACATTCTCTAAGGCAAGCAAGCACTGTAACCCAAAATGTTAAAATCTTAAAATGCTGCTCAAAAATATGAACTGCATGAAATATCTGTGAGCTGTGAATTCTCCAATTCTCTGTTGATGAAAACAGTAAGATAATTTAATTCTATTTCTATGGTGTGGAACCATTGTGCATTAATCAGAAGCCTACCTTGTAAAAACAGGTTCTGTGAGACCACTAGTCAGAAAAGGCAAGACTTGATGAAAAAAGGAGTTTCTTGTTCCTTATAAAATGATTTGCCTGTGCAATATATGTTTTTCTTTGAATAATCAGAACAGAAAAGTGCGTTCCATCCAGGGTAGAAAAGCCTAGTTTATTGAACAATTTGTTTTGGACTCAGATATTCCCAAGGGCACTGTATGAAAAACTTTGTCCTTAAATTTTTGGTGTTGCCTAGAAGAAAATATTAACAAGTTTTTGTTCAGTTCAACTCAGGGAGAATTTTTTGCTGGATTGATTATTTTTTCCACCTTCATTTTTGAAAAACACATGAAGGATTTTCTGTCACCCTAGTCTTTTCTTATCTCTGTGATCTACAAAACAAACATTAATTACATTACTTCTAATGTACTCTGAACATATTAAAATGTAACCTAAGGTAGCTTGTTTTTAATGAATGTTTTCTAGCTCAGGTAATTATTCTCATCAACCTTCTAGTAAGAAGGGCTTGGTTTGTTTTCAGAGATAGCAAGTCTGTCTTTACCTTCAGACCTGCCTTCAAGTACGTGAAGGAGTTCCCTAGAATCTGGATACCTGCCTGCTGAGAGAAAGCAATTTTACAGGTAAGATGAGGAGGTCTTAAGCTCTGTTCTCCAGTTAGGAATTCGTAGTGTCTGCCTGGGCAGATTGTTTCAGCAGCATGTGCTTCATCGAGGTCTCAGCACACTGAAAAGGCTGTTGCTTCTGGTCATAAAAATAAGTAGTGTCATTTTCTCTTTGCGATGAATTCTTTCATCCAATCATATTCCTGTATGCAAATACACCATGGCTGGTTCAGATAAAAAGCACAAATGAAGCCAAGAGCTCAGTCAGGGCAAAAATCACTGTATTCCCTTTATACCTTATTTCACCTGTGTTTCAGGAGCATCCTCGAACTTCTCAACTGCAATCATGAAGAAACAAGGCTCAGATGGCAATCCTGCTCCAGTTATGCCAGCACTGCCAGAACCATTGAAAGACCTGAAAATTAAGTACACCAAGGTTAGTAGCTCTTACTTTTCCTAATCTTTCTTATACATTCACTTCAGACAGTAGGATGTGCTCATTTTAACCTTATATGAACTATGGAAGACACTATAAATCAGTGCTTAAAATGTTTATTCTTGCTAAATTCTGATTTTACACATATTAAGAAGTGATATTCAGTGATCCTTTTAACCTAATTTAAAGCACCTATATGTGCATGCATGATAGAATTGTTCCACATTCCACTTGGTGTGGGTGTTGTTTTTTTTCCTGAAACAAATTTTCACCAGTGGTAAGTGTACCAGAAAGTGTAAATGGAACAAAGAAGGAAGTGTTTCTACTACATTATTTTTCAAAACAGTGTATTAAAGCAGCAAATTAAGATGTTAGCGTACTGCATTGTGTTATAATCAGATTCAAATAATTATACCAGATAAGCTTACATGGAAAGGGATATGTGAAAACAAAACTAAAATAAAATTAATTCTGGTCAGATGTTTACATTTAAGAAAATGAATCTGGTTTTGAATTTGTTTTTCAGGTAAAAAAGTAGCTATAAACTAGATATAGTCTACCAATCTAACTATGTAATATTACCATAAACTCCTTGAAACAGAAAATTCTTTCCATATAGAGTTAGAAATATACAGATAAAAAAGAACTTCTAAATCCAGACTTGTGTTTCCAGCTTTAAAAGACAAGTTTTATACCATAATATTGTATCATTGCACACAGATATCTGCTAGAACTTTGGAAAATTGTTGACAGAAACTTTGCCCTCTGAAACATTCAGGTTTGAATTGATCAGAAAGGACCTCTTAACTCTGGAGGGTCTTGGTTACTGTTCTTTTATTTTTCTTGATATCATTGTGAGGGAAATAATTTTATTTTTCAGAACCACAGTTTAATTTCTTTTCCTAAAGTAGGTATTCATCTAAATTAGTTCTTTTAAATTCCATACTATCCTTTTTTTCTAATGGAAAAAACTTAAACATATTCCACTACATGTCTTTCTTGAATAAATCACATTGGATCTTACTTTGTAAATATTTAACAGGAAAGATATGTAGTTCTGCCATGCAGTAGCCTGCTACTGCTCTTCCTGTCTCAAAAAAAACTTTATTTTACTCTTTGATTTTTTTAGTTCTCTAAAGGAAAACAACTAATACAAAAAAAAGCACCAAGTGATGTAACTGAATATGCAAAACACAAATTCCTGTAAATATTTCCATCCTTCTAAAATATTTCATTATTAAGAATAGATTGTTTTCGTACCAAAAAACAACTAAAAGCAGCTCACATTGTTGAAAAGTCTAGTTTGTAGTGTACAACCAAGGAGAGTGTCACATAATAAATATTTATTTTGCCTTCATAATAGGTACCATTTCCTTAAAAGCTGCATATAAATTCTAACTGTGTAGAAAAGCAATGTCCTTGTTTACAAAATCTAGCCCATGGCTGTGGAGGCTTGATTTTTGCAGTGCTTTTCTCCTCTCTTCAAATATCACATAGGATTGTTTGAAAGCCCCAGCAGTGTATTTAGGGAGAGGGAGTTGGGAAAACAGAAATGTCACCCCATACACAACATTCATTCCCAATTTAATAAGGCCTTTGCACTCTTGTGTACCCATCCCAGTCCTCTCCTGTCCCGTACAAGTTGGAACATGGGATGTGGGTGACTAGTAACACTGGCAGGATCAAGATGAGGGAAGCACTAATTACTGCTGGTGTATTAACCTTTCTGTCTAAATCAGCTAGAACCAGATCCTTCATCTTGGTAACCTCCAATTTTTCTACCATTGCATAATACTAATAGTCATCACAAAGGATCTGAGGAGAGATCTGCAGGAGATGTTCCAAGGACTCTCTTTACTTAACAGTCTCTCTATTTTATTTTCTGTGTTTGGAATCATTTATGGCTTTTCACAAGGCTCATTAACCAAATTATCTATAGATTGGTATAGATATATTTCAGAGTAAGCCTTTTGCATATGGTATAACACTTAACACTCTTCATGAAATTTGATTTTCAGACATCAAATCAAATGTATTTTAAACACTGAAATTGGCTTTTGGATTTTGAACCATAAAGTAATCTTGATTTGGTTTCATATATGAACCTCTTTTAAAGATTTTTCCATTAACCCAATGTGTTTTGGTAGCTAGCTAAAAATGTGTTAGTAAATATTTTACTTAGTCAACACTGAGGAATTAGACAATGATTACTTGACAAATGCTTTCTGTCATGATACTTTCACATACACTAAACCCTGTAGTACTCCTTTAATCAGAGAAACTAAGATTAGTTAATTATTAGATTGTCAAATTGCATGAGGGGAAGAAAAGGGCTGAACATTCTCTGGCTCAGCCACATGTGGAGTATCAGGAAGTGTTGAAGGGTAAGGCACGCTGAGTAAAGAAAAATTATAACTGAACATTAAAATGCTGCAGCCACCAGCCTCAAAAACAAAGGTCAGGCATAAAAGCTCCAAAATGTAGTTGGAATATCTGGGAAAATGAGCTAGAAAGTTACTATATAAAGTCACTTTATTTAAGATCAGCTCACTTTGTGGACACAGAGTCACTGTGGAAAATCAAAAAAGTTACATAATATTTAATAGAAAGAGTATGTTCTCTGATTATTAGTCCATTGCAGCAGTATAATGTAATTCCTGCATAAATATTTGGCATATTGCAAGAGAGAGAAAGAAAGTTACATGCAATATTGGCCAAATATAAAATTCTTCTAAGGAAAAACTTGAGGGGGAGAGAAAAAAGAGATTTCACACCAGCATCTATATTGACATATTTCTTTAAAGCTTAAATTTTCCTCCTTTGGTAGTACCTTAAGAAATGACACATATTTTAATTGTATTGTTTGAAGTACACAGTGGGATTTCATAGAATAATTTTAGACTAGTAAATTGGAACTTCTAGCACGTGAAATTAGCCTTGTCTTGGGCCACAAAACTTTAAGGCTTAGATGTATCTACAAAATTTACTACCAAGTAAATTTTTATTGCGTTATTGTACTCAAGAATCCCTGAATGGCTGTCACAATCTCTGTAAGCAGGAGTGGACAGGTACAACAGTTATTCAGCGCTGCGCACCACCTCGCACGAGTGATGCTGAGCTGCCTCCAGCACATGTCCAGCCTTGGCCCTGGTGTCTCCTCATGGTTCCTGGCCTGTAAAAACATGCTCTTTGTGACATGCCCTGCTCCACAGTCCCCACGAGAAAGCTTGAGACCAGTCAGAGGAGCAAGGGCTCAGATCTGGGGGTTACTTTTATCTCTGTAAAACAGGAAACTGGGCTCATTTGAAGAGTATTGCCAAGAAAAGTTTTGTAATATCCAGGGGCAGATTTAAGGTGGGAAGAAGCTTTGCTTTTTCTTATACTGTAAGTCTGGAAAAATTTCTGATATCTAAACAAAAGGTAGCTCCATGTTTAAAAAGCTATCTTTAAAGCTAAGTTAGGGAAGGTCACTTTTTAGTTAGCTCCATTACTTTTCTTGACTACATCTTTGTATGAATTATAATGTAAATCAGAATTAGTGAATTACATAAAAATTCCTCTGGAACAAACAGTGAGTTTATAGAAAGATGCTGAATGTGCAACAGCAGAAATTTTCTTTCAAATCTGTACTTCTAAGTTATTATGCAGAGGCGCTGAAGCCTGAAACCCTGTACAGACTGCATAGCAAAAAGATACAATTCATAAGATGACGACACCTAATGTGAAGACCCAAAAATTTCTTTCAGCAGAGCTGTGGTGTTGTTTGTCAGAAGCAAGGCTGTACAGAGTAAAATGCTTTCTCCCTTCATGCAGCTCAGACACAAATATGGCACTTCCCATCTAGCAGATACTGCAAAATTAACTCAGATTTTTTTCAAAATGTTCCAGAACTGAAGGAAAAGAAACCACTGAGATGGCAAAAAAAAAAAAAAAAAAAAGTCTAAGTTCAGATCTTGTGTATCCATTCTCTGTGTTCTCTGCTCAGGTCATCTGAGTGACAAAAACAACTGTGTAAACAAGGACAGAAATACTTGCAGGTTACCTCGACACCAAATGGATGGTATTAGATAATTTGAACTGAAATCAATCATTTCAGAAATGCAAGATTTTATTGCCAAATGACATTCAGGAATAAAGACATCAGAGGGTTTTTGACTGATGCTGCTTGTGCTTTATTTAAAATATGAAGCTCCAACAGTGTAGTTTCATCTGCTGGAAATCTGTATTTCCACTTCTACTGCAGAGAAATCTGAACAGTCACTTACTGTTTGGGTTGTTGAAACAATAATTTAAAAAATCTTCTCTCCTAAAATTCCAGTGAAGAGTTACAAAACATCTGTATCAATATTCCTAAATCATTGCAAAATAAATTTGTGGCCCTGAACCTGGTGGGCTGTAGACAGTCACCACAGACAGCCCAGTGCACAGCACTTGCCACAGCGGGGTAGATCCTTAGCATTTGTGTCTGAGGAGCTGTCAGTGGAGTTCTGACTCACTAACAAAACACTCTAACCTGTTGCAAGGTGATCCCAAGCATTGTTTTCCTCAGCAGGTGAAGGCTGTTACTAGAGGGTGCTGTTAGCTGGTGCTTAGGTGTTGCCTGGACTTAGAGAGCCACATCCTGTGTGCAGAAGATCCACATCCTGTGTGCAGAAAATACTCCACAGCAATTTATGAGCATGGCTGCATGAGTACAGCTGCCTGAAATGTGTTAATGCAGCTTACATGAGAGTTTCGATTTCTTTCCTTTCCCATCTTTCTTACCCCTATTTTGCAAGGCCACTATCTAGCTTATGAAAGACATATGGGTAGTTTGAATTATACAACTCTGATACAATATTGTGTGTGTGTGTATTTATATATATATATAATATATGATAATGAAGTTATAATTTAAACAGGAATGGTATTAGAAACATTAATAAGAAATATATTCAAAACTAATATAATTGGTGATATTGATTGGTGCAATAAATGTAGTATTCAAACAAGCGCTTTAAGTATTTCCAAAAATGGTATGTTTTTCTATTATTCCTTTCACAGACAGATATGAATTTGGCATACTGTAACATCCTGGCAGTGTTATGTTAATATTTACCTTTTACTTTTTCTCTTTTCTTGGCAATGGCTTTTGTCATATTAACCATTTAACTGCTGTCTCTGTCCTTTTTCCACATTGGAATTTTGTGTGGGTAATCTTATAACTTGCTTCATCACTTATCAGAAATTTCTATGGACTTAGATATTTATTTCAGACAGCTTTTATTAAATCAGGAGTTTTCTGGTCAGTCCTGATGGTCGGAGGTGGCAATGACATTATATAAGTTGCCCACAGAATAACAAGCAGAAAAATACAGAACTATATTAATACAATACAGGAATATATTAATATATTAAAATATTATTGCCATATCCATTTATGGATGTTACTTTCATCAATATTGATGATAAAATAATATTAATAAAGTATTAGTAAACTATTGACCAAGTATTAACAACTACTCAACCAGTTTTAATATTGTGCAGAAAATTTATTCCCTGAAATCTGTGACATATTTATGACATGTGGTTGTGGTGGAAGGATTTTTTCCTCAAGTTTCTGTGACCAAAGACATTTATTCTGCAGTTCTGGCATCTTGACACTGTCTTGCCATGTCTTGAGTCAACCATCATCTACTTTACCTACACCAAAGTGTTTTCTGGTTTTCTATTTCAAAGTTCCTGTTACTCTAAGCAGCAACACTAGTTGGAGAGTGCTAGGTGATCTCACTGCTAGACTCCTGTGCTAACTGTGGGTCAAGGTGCCTTGACTCTAGGAAAAAATCACAATCTGAGCTCAAAATACCCGGTACAGTGAGTCAGAGCCTGGCATGTCCTTGCAGGTGAGTACAATTAAGATCTCACACGCATGCCTAGAATGCAATGGCACTGGGAGCCGCTGAGAAGGGAGTGCACTGGCCCACCAGCATCAGGAGGGTGGGCTCAAGGCACTGGTGGCACAGCTTAGCATGGCACACCTGCTTCAGCACTGACTTGAACCCAGAGATCACAGAGGGTCAGGCAGAGAAGGACAGGTGCTGTTAGCTTTGGACTGTGTACTGTGTCATGCCCACTCCAAGTGTATAAAGCACTTTTTAGCAACTTATCCCCCTCTTTTCAACAGCTGTGCATTTATTGGGTCTTTTCAATGACAATTTCCTTTCTGCTTCAAGGTTAACCTACAGTTAAAAAAGAAATTAAACCACTTTGATCATTTTACCAACAGTGACCCAGAGATGGCAGGCTCTAGAGTAGTACAGATCTGGTGCCCCCACAGGTAAGACCCAGGCTCTGTTTTGCATTTGTGAACAGAGATAAGTACATCAAATTTCAGACAGAGGTCCTTTTGTATGTCCTAAGCACACAGAACTATCTGGGTGCAATTCTGCGCAATGTGCTCTAATATCACCCTACTTGAGCAGGGACATTGGACCATATGACCCCACTGTGGTTCCTTCCAGCTTTATCCATTCCATGATTCTTTAACTCATTTGATTTATTATGACAGGGATTTTTTTCAGTCTCAGCTTCAATTTCAAAAAGCCCTGCTATTTCTTTTGTTTGTTTGGTGGTATGGATCGGTTTAGTTTTTGTTGGGATTTTCCTTTTTTTGGCAGGAAAGACTGAAGATAAGTCAAAGAAAAGTTCATTAAAGCTGTGATCTCCAAGATATTTTTAATTCAATACACTATACTTACTAAATCCAAGGACTGGTTTACTTCTGTCAGGCCATGTAACAGAAAGGGCCTGCATTGTTACCAACCCTGTGAGCATGGGAAACTCAGGTAGTTTTCCACAAGTCATTTAGGGCTGAACCTCCCTTCTACTTCAGACAGGAAGGACCACTTTACAACAGCATATTTTTATGACATGAAACAAAATAAAAGTGCAATGAAGAGAAAGTTTTCCTCTCCAAATTAAGTGAATTTTAAAAACCTTGTCATGGTTAAGTGTGTATGTGATTACTCATCTCTTCAGAATAATGTAATAACAGCTGTAGAGTTTTAGTTCAGACATCTATCAAGCTGGCAGCTCTCAGCTTTGAAAGGTAGGTTTATTCACTAAAACATACAACAGACAGCAGTTATATATGTGTTACTAATATCGTTGCACTCTTTCTTCTCCTGCAGATATTTATAAACAATGAATGGCATGATTCGGTCAGTGGTAAAAAATTTGCAGTCTTTAACCCCGCAACTGAAGAGAAAATCTGTGAGGTTGAAGAAGGCGACAAGGTAGGGTTTTCTTTCTTGCCCTTAACTGTAACTTTAATTTCAGTGTATCTTAAAAGTAGGAAGGCAAGCAGCAATCTGTGTAATGTAAAACCACCTTAGATGGACCTACTTCATCCTGTATACCTTCTTTCACAAACTCTTTTTTTAATAAACCATAATATTTTTTTAAAGAGACGCTGAAAAACTGCTTTACCTTATGAGGCTCATATGAGAAAAGTTCTGAAAAAATATTTTTACTGATTTGTTTTACTAATATTATTGTTTCTTTTTCTAATCTGTGGTCATTGACATCTAAAACTTTAGGTGGGATTTTATTTTATTTTTCTGATATGTTTTCTTTATTACAAATTAATATAATCTTGTCCATGACACATTTATATAAGGCTTTTCCTTATAGAAAATATTAAAAGGACAAATACCTACCATTTCCCACAAATTCTGTGATGATCACTACCATCAGTATTTTTAGCTATATGTAGTCTCAGTACTCTCCCCTACAAATATTTTGTTTTGTGAAAATATATTGAAAAACATATAGTCCTAAAAATTACTTTCAAACTGAAGTTAGCCTATCAATTGTCTCTAATTCCACAAAACTGACCTCCTTAAAGCATGTTGAATCAATGAAGCAGATGACTAAAAATATTGTTCAAAACTGCAAAGATTTTTTTTTTTATTCTTATGAGATTCTGTAGTGGAAAGTTTCAGATAGATGCAATGAAAGATATAATGAAAACCTAAGCCCTGATCTCTGTATTTTTGTTACATTATGTGTTTTTCTTATGAACAGGATTTGCCTAGCGCTACTATATAGTTTAAATGTAAGGAAGGTGGTAGTTTGTTTTTTTTTTTAAATAGGATAGACAATGTGCTTAACAGTATTAAAAGCACTGACCAAAGAAAGGGGTTTTTTATATATTCTGAGAAGGAAAATACAATAAATGAAGGTTTTATTTCCCCTTTATGAGATGACTGTAGCTGGAAATAAAGCTGGTTTTATAATTACTGGCGTGGTCCTTGCACATATGTACTTAATTTTCTACAGTTCTACTTCAAAGTTAATCTTGCATCCAAAAATGAAAGTATTTTTCACATTTCTCACTAAATGATATATTTATTTTAGTCAAGAAATGTACATCTCTAGAATGTTGTGCATAAGAAGCATTTTTTTAAGCTCAGCATCAAAATGTTAAACATGTTTTTATTGAGTAGAACAAATGTAAAATTTGTAAGTTTTTCTGTGTTATAAGTTCACCAAAAATTATGGCCAATATAATAAGTACATGCTTTTTTCAGGATCTTTTAATTTACTGTACAGAAATTCACACTGAAATAAAATTCTTTTTTGAGAAATACACTCAGAATCATCTTCTCATTACATCTTTCTCACTCTCTTCTGTAATCTCATCTAATAATCTTTGTCTCTAATGTTGTCTAGTACTTGAGCAATAATGACCACAAATTAGCAAGGTCATAATGATGTCACATTTAAACATTTTCTTAGAGAAATATGGCTGAGAAAGTCTGACTTTTATTTATTTCACCTGGAATGAAATAATTTTAAAAAATCAAAACACCTGAAGTTTTTCAAAGGTTTTTCTTTTCTTTAATACCACTATAAGTAGTGCAGAGACACTGATAATTTCTCATCCCTACATTAAATTGCTCATAACCTGCAACTGTTCAGTTATCATTCAAAAATTTTGTAGCTTTCTTTCCTTACAAACTCTCCAACAATTCATTAAATAAAAGAGATAATGCTATTCAAAACACAGGTTTGCTTTCTCTTCAATAATTTTGCAAACTAATGTGTAATGACAACTGCCATTAACTAAATTGCCTAGTGAATTGTGCAGATCTAGTAAATTACACAGCCATTATGAACCTAATATGCAAGAGGCTAGACTTCAGATAATGAGCCAAGAGATTTTAGGAATTTAATTTGTGCATACAATAGGGTTGACAAAGGGCTGTCCACTGCCTTGCAGTGGTACTTTAAAAAACAAGAGGAGATTACAAAGAACAGACATATATGTGGGTGGGAACTGTTTTCTTCCAGTTTGATGGCTCTTTCAAGCTACATTCCTAATCCTAAAGGCCCCTAGTAATAATAAAGCAGCTCACCTAATAGTCAGCATATGTAAACTAAATGTACTTCTGTAAAAAATCTAAATTGGCTCAGAAAGGAGTTTTTATACTCATAGTGTAGATTTATGTAATGAAATTAAATTTCATACAGTTGAAAAACAATCTTTTTTATTACTTTTCATTCACAGCCCTCTATTATTCTTATATTATTTTTCTCGGTTTTTATTATTTCTGCACTTCTAGCAGAATGAACACCAGACAATGTAGCTTTAATTTACATCATTCATGTTCATATGATATTTTTTTCCCTTCTCCTTTTCCAGTTAAGTCCAAGCCACCACCCTTGAATCCTACTGCAACAATATAGAAAATTTATGACAGGGGTCACAGATAGTGATAAGGTGATTCACAACATGCTGACAGATTCTGGAGAAAATCAATCCTTATTTAGTATATTTTAGGTACCTGGTGTCAGTATCTGATACTGACTGGTCAGTATCACTCTATAGAAATGACTGTGTTATTCATATAGTTCCTTCCTATCTTTTCCAAAATTTCCTGGAAAAACTTTTGGAATTTATGTGGCCTTCTGCCTCACAGGTCTGTTCTGGGCTTTCCACTAACACACCATACTCACAGCTTCTTAAAATTAGTTGATGTCTACCAATACAAGTTAAAGATTTAAGATCTAGTTCATGTTTTAAACAATTGACTATAGTGTTGACTTAGTCGAATTTGCTGATTTAGTCAACCTTGCTAATTATTCCCCTGGAGGAGATATTAGCAAATAGCAGGACAAAAAAATGTTTAAGATATCCTTCAAACATTGCATGCAAATTTCTCTGGGAGATGTAGCATATATAGTAACTCCTTTTTATTCTTTCTTTCCTCAGAATTTTTCATTTCTTACAAAAAATCAGTATTAAATCTCTTTTTTATGTCACCAATTTTTGTTGGTAAATTTTACAAGAATATTAAAATACAGAAGAATTCCAAATACTAAAAGCCTTTTTTCAAGAAACTGTAATTGTTTTTCTTTAAATCCTGGAATACCCTTTGCACAGAATAGTTTCACTGTAGATTTTTCGTCCATAATGGAAGCCAAATGATAAATAACAAAATACACTAAAAAATTATCAGTGGACCAACGAATTAGCTGGTATAGGCAAAGACAGTGCTTAGACTTCAAAATACGTAGGCTTAGCTTTTTTAACATGCCTTATTTTTAATTTTTAAAGTAATTTTATACATAAATATTTCTTAAAACTTTCAAAAAAAATTTATTGATTTGTCTTCTTTAATAATAAATTTGTGTTCTTTTTATGAAATGTCCTAAGGAACAGGCTTTTCTAACCTGGTCTTTATTGCCCTGTAAAATACTTTCAGATGAGAGGCAATTAAGCATTTACCTTACAGACTCAGACATTTCTTTCCAAATGAAAGAGATTAAACTATATCATTAATGCAAGTGCTTGATATATAGGAAGAGCTTAAAAATCTAAATTTTAAAAATAGAGTTCTCTATATATATTTTTATTCTGGAAATTTGAGAACCCATCTGTTTCTCATAGAATTTTACATTCCTGAAATAGCAACAGAAGTGTTTGAAAGAAAATAACCCATATATTTAACATTACTGGTACTAATTCTATTAGATTGGGGTTTTATTTCTCTTATTTCAACTTTATGTCGAACTTATGCTAAACTTTACACATTGAACAGCAAAGAAAGGCTTATGACAGAACCAATTATTGATCACATGAGTGTTTTTGTTTTCCTCACAGGCAGATGTAGACAAGGCAGTGAAAGCAGCTAGAAAGGCTTTTGAGCTCGGGTCAACCTGGCGCACAATGGATGCTTCAGAGCGAGGAAGGCTCTTGAATAAACTAGCTGACTTGGTCGAAAGAGATCGTCTGATTCTAGCTGTGAGTATGATATGTGAACAAAAGGACACAGAGAAAAGTCCTGATTTTTACAGAGAGATATTAGAGAGTTTAATATGCCTACTCTTTGGGAAGCTGTTTTTTTTCTTGTTTTTTTTTTCTCTGTAGCAAATGGACCTCTCTAAGCCGGCCTGCACTCTGGTCTATTAACACCCCATATCCACAAAGTACTTGAGTTTTGATTCACTTTAAAGCAATACTTAAGCTGCCTTAACTTAAACCACAGTAATTTGAATCACTGATTCTTAAGAGCACGCTAACGTTGATCCCATGGTTAATACTTGTCTAAACTAAAGCCTGAATCAAGGCCTAAACTCAAATCAAAGCCTGAATCAAGGCCTAAATGCAAAGCCTGGCTCCATGCTTATAGATGATACAAGTCAGAACTGGGAAAATTTGAATTTCATTACTCTATATTTTCTCATCACTAATCCTTCATTAACTCCAGCTTGCAACTAGCAGTGAATGATAAAGCTTAAGGAGAGCCAAAGACAGCAATGGATTATTTTAAAAAGAGCAATAACATGAGTGCTGGGGAATGATGCCCTCTCCTTACAAACCACTGTGTACTGGCTATTTTACCATACTTAACAGAAGACACATAACTTGTAATGTTCTCACCTACACATTGTGAACTAAGGCAAGAAATTACATATAAAATAGAAATACATCACCAATTTGATAAAGGCTAGTATCCTCTCCTCCTTGCATTAAACTCCACTTATGATATTATTATTAAGGTGACTTCTCTGCTATTTCAAGCACATTCTGGAATTAAAACTTTGAAGGGATAATTTTTTGTGCTGAAGATGAATCCTGGTTTTCTGTAAACAGCATAAAAATTTAGACAAGGAGGAGTATCCAGCATTCAGGATGATCACTCAGACTGATCTAGTTTGAAGTATTTATCCATTAGCCCCAATATTCAGGGGCGTAGAAATTAATCCAAACCACATTCCTTAGATTTGGCTGAAAAGCAACACTATTTAGAGACTCTCTTCTACATAAGTATTTATTTTTCATAAGGAATTTTTCTCACTTAAGAATTCTAGATGGCTCAGATCTTTCCTTTGCACATCAGACACTCAAGGTGTATTTAGGGTATTTTTTACAAGACTTGAGCTTGCTGATATTTTATTTACATCAGTTATTTGCACTATCTCCTTCCTAATGTCTTGATCTGTGCTTGCAAAATATTTAACATAAAGTAGAACTGATTCATATGGGTGAGAAGTTTTTTGAGTAAACCTTACCACTCCAAATGCACTGTGACCATGCTATCTGCATAGCTCAATACAAATAAAACATCATGAAAATTTCTCACTTTGAAATTGATACATTCAGGTTTTCAATATGTGTTCTTCAGAGGGGAGTAATCTAAATGTTTGTTCTAAAGCTGAAATCCTCAAAGTGAACTTCCAAAAGCTAAATTACAAAGCGCAAGCAAAAGAACTATTATCAGGATTTGATATTAACTGTTTAATTTTGCTGTTGTCTGCAGACAATGGAAACCATTGATGGTGGGAAGCTCTTTTCCACGGCCTATCTAATGGACTTGGGTGCCTGTATCAAAACTTTACGCTACTGTGCAGGCTGGGCTGATAAAATCCATGGGCGTACTGTTCCAATGGGTGAGTAGTTCTGAGATAACAAAGCTACAGAACTGAGGCCAACACAAGCTGTAAATAACTGACTTTTTTCTAAAAGTTGTGCAACACAGAAAATATTTTTGAAAGTTTTTAAGATAGGTTATTAAAGAGTTGTCATAGTTCTCAGTTTAAACGTTTAGTGTAGGTCTTCACATTTATTTCTTGTTCACACTACTAACAAGTATTGATTATGAACCAAAAAATTTTAACCTGTGCAAACATCTAAGAAATGTGGTAGGCTCTTTTGCATTGCAATGTATAGTTTATACAAGGCTACAATAGTGAGGCCTGGGTGTCTACATATTTAAGCAAAGATTAGCACAAAGCTGTAATATTTACTTCAGTGATTGGATAATGTGCTAGGAAAAGTACTATGAGATAGGAATGAGGAAACAGCACTTGCTAAAATTTCATTCCATTCCCTTTCCCATTAAGCAGCTCTATGAAAACATTGTCTTTCTAGCTACCTCTCTCAGCAAGGCAAAGAAAAGAATGGTAATAAAGAAGGAATTAAGGAAAAGGTAATAAAGAAGGAATTAAGGAAAACTAGAGTGATAAATACTTCCAACTTCTTTGCCTCCTGTAGACCTTTATACTAGGTTTAATGGAACACATATTTATGTGAATCAAAGAGAATTTTATATTTAATGGATTTGATTTAAGCTGAGATCTAATATTAAAAAATGTCTGATATATACCTAGGATTTAAAAGAGAAGTTCTTGAAAGAAAAAAAAAAGGTGATAAAAGAAAAAAGAAATGAGGAATGCTTATTGGTGTACTGTGCATACCATATTGAGAAACAGGGCTGTCACTGCAAAAAGACAGTAAGACTGGAAAAATCAAACCTTGTAGCTATGAAGAAAGTAGACATTGAATCCAGATGTACTTTATGGCTTTTTGCATAGTTAAGATTTTGAAAATATCATTTATAAATAAAATTGTGTCCAGCTAAGTTTGGTACCCTACTTTATAATCTTTGTGATTTAACTGTTTCTGATTTAACTGTTTCTCACAAATGCTTTGTCTGAATGACTAATTTATTTCTTTTTCCCATAGATGGAAACTTTTTTACATTTACTAGGCATGAGCCTATTGGGGTGTGTGGCCAAATTATTCCTGTAAGTTGGAACCATTTATGTAAATACAAATGTTCCTAGCTACAAATGGAAATGCATTTGAAATTTTGCCTATGCTAGTGCATAGTAGTGAAACATTCCTAACCAAAAATTTTCAGGTCCTGAAAGATAGAGATGATCCTGAGATCTGTAATTCTGATTCATCAGTGTGTGATGAGTCACTTTGGTCCAACCTTGTCCCTCTCCTCCCTGTACACGGAGAGAAAATAAATCTCAAATAGAAGTTTGAATTACAAAATAATTTGAAAGATGAAATTGTGTTTCATTGAAAAAATTAGAAACAAACATGGAGGAGAGCGTAATATTTACATTCTATTATATTTAAGCCTATAAGCCTATTAACAATAAGCTCTTTAAGACCTAGAATATCTGTTATGCTCTGAACAGCATTCAGACAGCTGGATCTTTGTTTATGGCTAAGACTCATTCACCATGATGGTGGTACAAGTTACAACACAAAGAATGTGTCAGACAAAGCCCCCGTTTGGCACATCTGAATTCCAAGTATTGAACTTGCTCTCTTCAACTAAGTTTCAAAAGGGCTACCTCAGTCTGATCATTCAAAACACTTGAGGAGCTAAAGTTCTAAATTTATTTGTGAAGTCTATGTAGTTTTGGTGGGTTTCTGTGAAAATAGTTATATGCACTAGGCTCTCCTAATCCACCCACCACCTTGCACACAGTACTTATAAGCAGCCTCACCTGGTGTACTTGACAACTCAACAGATTCTAAAAGTCATCTTGTCTATAACGTCTGCTCAGACATGCAGGTCCTGCTCATGTTCCTGACATTTTTAAGTTGATCTTGAAAATTTCCTTCAGACACCACATTGGTTTAGAGAACGTTACTTGAATATGGTTGTATCCAGTCCCTAGGAGAGCTTGGGAAACTGCTGGTTTAGATCCTCTTGTAGGTCAGACACAAGGCATTTCAAATGAAATGCTCAATCAAGCTATGATAAAGAGCTAGAAACACTAGACGTGGCCATTTAAAATATAATTATCTCCTGGAAGTACAAGCAGCAGATAGTACAAACACTGACTTCCCTTATAAAATGTTAAGTATTTCTTAGTATATCTTCATTTTCCCTCCATCAAAATATGAACCAACAAACTGCAGTTTTCTATATAAACCAAAACTGTGAGGACTATGTGTATGTTGCAAACTACTTTTGATAGCTCACCATTTCCACTTCCTTTCACTTATGCAGTAGTATGTACAACTGCATAGGTTGTATGTACAACTTCAACAATGAATATGCAGAAAACCTTGGAATCCCTCACTTTATATTATTTATGCTCCCATTATTTTTGAGGCTGGGGTGAGTCTGAAAGGAGAAAAGGAGAGAAAAGAAAAAAGTATTGCATGTATATTCCTCCTAGCTACTCTACCATAATAGGTAACTCTTAACTGCCTTTTTCCCCATTTCAAAAAGGTATCTGTTGAGCTGAGGTTCATGGCCTCAATGACACCCAAACCACAACAAGTATTCTCAAACGGACTAAGCTGTTTTCCCCTGGTCATGTTGTCCCTCACACTGCAGAACATGGGGTCCAAAGCATTCAGCTAGTCTTCCATCTGCCTGAACTGCTCACAACAGACAGCAGCCAGTGAAACCTCCAGGGGAGAGGGCAGGGGCAGCATTATGTGTCATTACCTCCTTTCCCTTAGAAAGCTGAATTGGTGATGGATGTGACCATTCAAGACAGCAAAACTCCCAATTGCACCACTAATCCAACAACTGCCTGTAATACTTAGTTAAAGGAGTACACTCATTGTCTCTTGAGCTTGTAACTAATACCTTGGATCCCCCGGACTTACGCATACACGAAATCCCCAGTTTGTACTACATGGCTTGCCAATTGCTTTTTTCAAAACATCTTCTTTCTGAAAGGATTTCAACAAAAAGCTCAACCACCCAGCTGAAAATTTGCACTATTATAATAGAAAAAGCTGAGGTATTTTGGTGATGTATTAGAAATAGGATACACTTTCTCATCTGTCTTTCAGTGGAACTTCCCACTGGTTATGTTCATCTGGAAGATTGCCCCTGCTCTTTGTTGTGGAAACACGGTGGTTGTCAAACCAGCAGAACAAACTCCACTCAGTGCCCTTTACATGGGATCCTTAATTAAAGAGGTAAGTCACCAACAACAGGGTTATTTGCCCCTCTCAGAAGTGTAAGAGTACACTGCAGCTGAAATGCCACAAAGGTAATACAAGACAGGTTCATGGCATGCCTAGTCTTGCACTGTGGAACTTACCTTGCTGTAAACCAGCGAAGCCAAACCAGGGCAAAAGCATGCATATCTATGAGCCTAGTGCATACACAAAAAGTCCCACAACATCAATTTAGTAAACTCCATTATTTAGCAAATATTTTTGTATTACAAAAGCACAGTACCTTTCAGAGTCAAAAGCAAACAAGGAGTCAAGTGCAGAGTATTTGGAGGTGGGTGGCAATGACTTTATTAGTACAGTTATCACAGAAAAGAACCTGTTTGTACAGCTTTTTTTTTGTTTAACCGAACAAAGTTTTCATCCACCTACGTTTATTATTAACAGGGAGCTGTAAAATCAAGTTGGTGACTGCTGCCAAACCTGTGAATTCTCTTCACACAGAAACTGTGAGAAGACACTTTGTGCTCCTGAATAAGGGGTGTGCAGGTTTCTTCAGAAAGCTAGTGTCTCCAAAGCTATTATGCTCAGTCCAGCAACCACCCAAAGAGAACAGTTAAACAGTTTAGCTTTCTTCCCAATAAAATCAACAAATACAATCTAAGTTGTTCAAAGGTTGGCACAGATGTCAATAATCACTAGTGCAGTAACCTTGCAGAGTTTTAATGGAAGTGACTTGGCACATTTTATAATTCTGCTTTAAAACCGTGATTCAGCACAGCCCACTGATTGGTTGTGTGTTAATATTACACAGAAACAAAATTTTTATCAGACTGGAGGCACGTCCTGCTCTTATTGCATCACATAGTAAATGCTATTAGATAATACTGGGGAGGAGGAATAGCTTTTAAAAATATGTGAGAAACCTTCTTTGTCAGCTTTTAACAATAAGTATCCAAAAGTGTATTTCTCTGAAAAAAGTAACTTTACAGGAAAAGTAACTCAATTCTGTTCTGATCTAATGAAATTTCTATTGTAATATTCCGATTTCTTGAAAGTCAAGCTCAGAAGGTGGGAATATAAAAAGTACATTGGAGGCCAAATCCCTGCCAGTGGTCACTTCAATAGCTGCTTTGGACTTGTGAAAATATCTGAAGGTCTAATTTAACTTTCTAGTTCCCAAAAGCCCACTGGAAAAAAAAAATCTATATAGTCACTTCTGGTAACCTTCACTATCTTGTTTAATGACACTCACAAGTCTCTCTTACTAACAAATAGATAAGAGCTTCTAAAACAAACATAAAAATTAAATGCTCAAAGGGAGATTTCTCTACACAACTTAAGTAAGAAAGGCAATGCTAAGCAAATGGAAAGAACCTCATTGTCTCATCAATTTCAGGGTAAATATTTATCTGGAAAATTAAATGAGCATAACGAGCATTGACAGACTGTATCTGAGCATGAAACCGTAAGCAATAAAAGTTGCTTTGACAAAAGTAATAACCTGGTATCCAAAATGCAGGACATGAGTTTTAGGAGCTCCAACTCACCACCTGAAATGCACCATTTTCCAAAAAAACATGGTGTTTTCGCATGTAATTCCAAAATTCTGTTTAGTGCTATAAAGAGACTTTTTGAAATTATAATGCAGGATATTAATCTATTTGATATTTTAATAATTCTGTGTTCCTCAAGTATCATTGATATTGTGCAGCTGCTCCATAAACCAACAAAATTCCATCTACTCTTCTCACATCCTTGGAGTTTGCCTGACAAGCTGCTGGAAGAAAATAGCTTATTTTGCTGTGAATGGAACATATATAATACAGGATTTGTGGGAAACAATACATTTGTTTTGAACCATAGGAAAAGCTTATTTGCATGAAAAATGTGCAAGATATTGAAACTATGCCCATCTCAGCCTGCTTGTTCATGCTTTGTAGCTAATCTGCCTATTTTTTGCTGTAAATTCTCATTACCCACTATACTTTCAACCTACATCCAAAGTTCCATCATTTTTCTTAACTTCAGTAGCAGATCATTAATTAAATTCCATCTAGCATGGATATAAATGTGCAAAAGTCAGCTAGTACATCTGTTGATTCAAACAGTTCTAATGAAGCAGACATGAAAGTAAGCAATATTTCTTTATGCATCTGAGTGAGAAAATTTAAAAAAATATTTCTTACAAAATGGCACTGACCAAGAATGAAAGTAATATATTCTTTGGGGGAAAAAAGAAAAAAAAGAGTTCAGTAACCTAAAAGACAGGTGAAGGAAAGAGGGTGTAAATCATGTGACAATGAAACCTTGTGGGATTATAAGGCTGAGAATAAATATATGACTAAGAAAATGTTGAGAACTGGAGAACTGAAAAGGGAATACCATGCAACACATGTTCTTATAGTTATAATCCTTCCCCAAATTTACAGGATTTTTTTTCCAATTCAGGCAGGATTTCCACCTGGAGTAGTGAATATTGTGCCAGGCTTCGGACCCACCGCTGGAGCAGCAATTTCTCACCATATGGATATAGATAAAGTAGCTTTCACAGGCTCTACAGAGGTACTATAATCAATGCAAGAAAATAGAAGCAGGAAATGTGCCCCTCTGATTCCCAGCAATGATTTAATGTCTAACTTATTCTGTGTAATTATTTTAACTCTCTTCTTTCTTAAGGCTGCTGGTTTGTTAAACAAAGTCTGTTTAATGATTTGTTGGTTATTATTAACTTTAAACATATTTAAACAATGTTTGTATTGCTGGAAAGCCCTTTAAACAAAGGCAGTCCATGAGATACAGTAGATCCTAGTATACCAAGGGTATTTTAAGTCTTTACTCCTTCAAACCAAAACTTTTTCATAACATTCTTTTTAAAAGATATTCTATTATCTTTGAGTTTAATAACAGCAGGATGACAGGAAGGTACCTAGGAAATCTCATTCTTCAGTCTGCACACATTTAGGTGAGGTGACAGATTTTTGGTATTTCATTGATACTTAGTACCATCTGGGTGGTCTGGGTGTTTGAATATGTATCTGTTTAAAAGGAAGGTCACTGTTAATTTTCCCTATCCTTCACTCTGTGAAGTGCTATAATTGAATATTTCTCATTGGAGGCTATATAGAGGACTAAGGTTTGGCTATTTCTTTGACACAGTTCATTACATTGTCTGTCTAAATACATGCTAATGGAAAAGCTGCCATCTGGCCTCTTAACTTCTTGGATATAGACTCCAAAGATAAATATCATTGCTTCATGTCAGGGCTCAGTACACACTGAGTGCAAGAGCTATGTTTACTCTCAGAAACGTTCAGCTCCACAGTAATGGGAAATGAAAACAACCCCAAACCCTGACATCTGAGAAATATCCCACAGATGTTACCAACAGACAGTGACAACTACAATTCCCAGTGCCCAGTGATCCTCCAAAGGCAGATGGACCCATGTATTTCTAGAGTTTGGTGATTGTTCTCTTCTAGCAGTGCAATTTAGCAATGAGAAATGATGGCAGGAAGGCTGACAGAGGGAGAAAGTTTGCCTGATGGTTGCTACACACAGGCAGCTACAGTTCAAAGCCACAAGAGCTACAAGCAGATTTTTCCTTCACAGCTTTTCCAGGGCAGTTCACAGTAAGTAGTTCCTTCAACTATGTCATCAGTAGGAAAAGGCAGGATAAGGGTCCTAGCTTGCAGTGTTCACTTCCTGCTCTTCATTCATCCAAGACAGAAATTGAAACAAGGAAGAGTGTCCATGCAGCCAGTGTAGATTGTATCATAAACTTTGTGCATTAAAGAGCCTTCTCATGCATAAAACAAAGGAATTTTAACTTAATGGGAGTAACAGGTGCAGCAGCAACCTGTGCCTGCTTTAGACTAGAGATACATGGAAGTGGAGTGGTAGCAAGCAAAAAAGCACCTCATATCTTTGGCAGTTAACATTACAGGGGGAAATTCTTCTAGAAAACACTTCCAGTTCATAGAGTGCCCTGTATCCTGACTCTTTTCAGTTGTTTTATTTTAACTTACTTTTCATTTTATTACTGGGATAGTAGAAATCTCTTAACTGATTTTCACTTTTGAGGAAATCAAAAATGTATTTAGAGGTCATTGCAAACATTTGCCATTAAGCTGTCCTCTTCCTATGTTTTAGGTTGGCAAACTGATAAAAGAAGCAGCAGGGAAGAGCAATCTGAAGAGAGTTACCTTGGAACTTGGAGGAAAAAGTCCGAACATTATATTTGCAGATGCAGATTGTTAGTAGGAATTTTATTATATGAACTACTACTATTGCAAATCCAACATTCTTTTTCCTTTCTTTGTCAGTAAATTATTTTAACCTTTTCAAAAAAGAAGTAATTTTTAATGTTTTCTGGTCATGCCATAATTTTAAGTTAGATGGCCACCAAAATCAATTGCTCCTGAGTAGATGTGGAGCTCTGAAAGCCTCTTCACTCTTAATATAATTAGTGATCATCCTAATGAAACATGAATGAAGAATGAAAAGAAGATAGAAGGATCTCAAACAGGTTTATTCAATTTCTGTCTGAATTCTTTTGTTGATAGTCATGACAGGGCAAATAATGTTAAATCTACAGGATTCTGAATGTGTGTTCAGCTAGATGTAACATGATGCTTTTGAGAAGGGTAGTTTGGACATAAGTAAATGGTTCTATATCTGTGTTTTAAAGGGCCATAAAAATAAAAAGTGCTACAAAGGGAAATTAGATGGGTGACAAAGGTTCGTAAAGAATTTATTATGTGATGATTCAGGTTTATGATCTGATGAACTCTGCCTTTCTTTGCAGTGGATGCTGCTGTGGAATTTGCCCATATTGGTCTGTTCTATCACCAGGGACAATGTTGTATAGCAGGATCTAGGATTTTTGTGGAAGAGCCTATTTATGATGAGTTTGTTCGCCGGAGCATTGAAAGAGCAAAGAAGTATACTCTTGGGGATCCTTTGAAGCCAGGTGTGCAGCAAGGCCCTCAAGTGAGTGATATTGCATGTTTTCAGCCTAATTCTGTCATGACACTACAATTTGACATCTTACTAATCTTACTGTTGCAGGAGTTTCAAGGCTAAGTACAGTTTTGTAGAGGTTAGTCTGGAGTACAAAGAAGAAGAAATCAGAGTGATTGTCATTTGTGCCAATATCATAGGCCTAAGGTCTCTTTCTCTTTTTATTATTGAAGGGGAGCAATTATAAAAAAATGAAATGCTTTGAAAAGCCCTAATGTAAGATCTGTAAAAGTGCAAGTACAATCATCTATGTCATGCTAGAACTTTCTAACTTTTCATTCAGATAGTGCCACTATAATTGACTAGCTTGAAGAAATAAGAGTTTCAATATCTTTTCCCCTTTTTCAAGGCACTAGACTTTTATTATGCTGCTTTCAGTTTTAGAATATTACACAATTAAAATGCAAGAGTTTTTTTTTCTCCTTTTGTTAAAAGATCATACCAACAGCTTTTCCATCAAATGAGTGTTTAAATGCAGCATTAAAAAGTATTGCTATCACAATGCTGTGAACTCAACACTGTTACATTAGTTCTCATCTAGTCTTATTCCCACATCAGCTTATACTGCAGCCCATGGAATAAAAGCATGTAAAAGAGTGCTGTAGTAGAGAAAAAGAAAAAGTAGGAGACAAAACCACTCCCATGCATTTGATAGAGTAACATATTCTTTATTGGTTATCGCAGTCATTTTGAGTAATAAAAGACATCCAGTAAATTGGAACAAAATACATTCCAAGCCACAAAATATTTGGCAAATTTAAAAATATTATTTTGATACTCTGGAATATGTTTTGATACAAGAAAATTTATTCAGCAGAATGAATTTAAAAGTCAAAGGACAAGAAAATTCAAAAAAAGTAAACTCCGATTGTGTCTGGTGTACAGCTAATATAAAATTAGCAGAAATGTTCTCTCATATAATTGTGGCTTTATGGAGTTTGAATTTCATGCTAACAATTTAAATGAGAGATGTAAATACACTCTTAGGAAAAAATTAAGGAAGTTAAACATGCGAAAAAAGCAATAATGAAAATATTTGAATGAACATAAAGACTCTTTTCTCCTCCAGTCTCATAATTTTCCTTTTTTGACCTATTTTTATCCTTAGCAACCTTTAGCTGAAGCTTAATTATTTTACAGATTAGAAAATTTACTCCTTTTAGAACTGGTATGGTTGCATTTAAGATGAAATTGTAATTATGAGTGCAGCTGCATTTCTTTTATGGTAGTTATGTTAAATATCTCTCTTTGTCTTCAGATTCCTTGTTATGATTTCTAGAGTAATGCTTTCTAGAAACAAAAAATAATAGCCTATATCAGGTCTATTCACTGTGGTGTATTGCCACAGAGAAAAAAGACCCATATTTTTCTCCAGGTCATAGGGACACAGGTTTAGGTTAATAAGCTAGAAGACCAACTGTTATCAGCATGTGTTGTTTTCATTCCTGAAATATCTTTTCATTTAGATTGATAAGGAGCAATATAAAAAAATCCTGGAGCTAATTGAGAGTGGGAAAAAAGAAGGAGCCAAACTGGAATGTGGAGGAGGTCCATGGGGAGACAAAGGTTACTTCATCCAGCCCACAGTTTTTTCTAATGTTACAGATGATATGCGCATTGCCAAAGAAGAGGTAAATAAATCTTCAGCAATCTCTTCCCTCACTGGAAGTCATCTGTTTTAATATCTGCTCAAAATATTCATTTAGCAGGTCAAGTGACTACATGAAAATCCTCTCATTAAACCTGTTGTTCCATCCTGGTGGTGTTTAAAGTGCTTTTGTTGTTTTCTGGTGCCCATTTCACCAGATTGCTCAAGGAGAGAGAGGAGAATGAGGCTGCTGTGCTAGCAAAGGCTCCTGCCTAGATAAATGCTGAGGTTTGGATGCTTGCATTGCTCCATACTGTCCATGTCTCACATATCAAAGTCACAATGACCTGTAAACATTGGAGGAACAACTTGTGAATATTTTACACTGCATGAGTGGTGCTTGCGTGCACCAGGCAGCTGCTTTGCAATGTGAGAAACTAGGTGGATGGCGCTTCCAGAGGCATTTTGTTTGTGGCATTTCATTTTGCCCCTGTGGGACTACTTAACTTAGATCAGTTTGCAGATGTGTCTACACTTCATTGAAGAATCTGCTACTGTCTCAACTAAGATGACAATGCTAGGGCACCAGTGACTGTCTGGAACCAGAGACAATTGAGAGTGCTGAGCTGCCATCTGAGCTAGTTCTCTACATAAAGATTCAAAGTCAAGTCATGACTTCTTCTCTGTGTTTTTTTACATTTATCGTAATTAATAGCTGCTGCAATTGGGCTGCAATTGGTGTCCATTATACTACTTCATATTAGAAAGCTGATGCAGCCTCCTAAACATATTTACTACATCCAGCAAGAGCCAACAGCCTGAGTTAAAATGAACACCACAGCATTTAGAATTAATTGTGACAGGAAGAGGGTTGTAAAACATGATAGACCTGTATGAGACAGAATTTTGATTGTTTCCACCATACTATAAGTAAAGTAGGAAACAGCACAGTTACAATTTTTTTTGCAGTTCTCTTAGTTACCCTTTGGTCAGAAGTGCAAGAACTGGTCCTTATATTTTTTAAGTGTAATGAACAAAGAAGCTGTGAGTAGCCAAGGTAGTTTAAAGAATGAGTTTTGAATGCTCACCACTTGAGCATTGGAGGAATGTTCAGTGATTTTCTGATCTATGGAAATCAATCCTTAGAACTCTAGCTAGAAACCAGCACTAACTAAAAACTCAGTCAAGTAGAAAGCTCACAGTCGATGGAAATAGAATTAGTTAGATGTCATAATGCCTCCCTCAGCCCACATAGTCTTGGTGTCCTGTGACAGGCACGGGCACCTCTACTGAGAACTCTGAACAACGGTAGCAGGAGAGCTGAACCTGAAGGACAATTTTCTTACCTGACACCCACAAGGAAAGCAGAATTAGTTGTTTCCTTTGGAGTACATTCTCGGTTGTGCAGCTACCTGCAGGGATAAAATTCTAATAATAAATTTAGATGAATGGAAAATTGAATGTCTTTCTTGACTTTAAAAATAGAGCTTGTCCAGAAAACACAAGTTTGTTGGTAATCAGTATAGATACATAGCACACTGACGCCATGTTAACTATCTTTATGAGGGGTGCTTTTTGATCACTGTTTATTTGTTTTCACTGTTCATTTATGGTATTAGAAATTATTTACAATAGATAATCTTGAGTTCCTTCATATTGCAAAAATCTTTATGCAAACTTATAGTATTTTTTAGAATTTTATTCACTCTTGACTGCATTAATTCAGGAATAAGGCCATCTGACAAAAGTTAACTTAAAATACATCAATTACTTCAAATAGTAAGTTATTCTAGTTCACGTCATATGTTTACATGTGTTTGATACAGATATTTGGACCTGTTCAACAAATCATGAAGTTTAAAACCATAGATGAAGTTATCAAGAGGGCAAATAATACCACCTATGGCTTAGCAGCAGCAGTTTTTACCAAAGACATTGACAAAGCATTGACATTTGCAGCTGCCCTTCAGGCTGGAACAGTATGGTAAATAAAGTTTTTTTTAATTCTTAGTTTAGATCTGCAGGTGTCAATACTACTAGTTGTGAGACACATTCACAGTATTTTGGGTGGGTTTTTTTTAATATTTATTCTTTGTCATCTTTATAGAGGTAGATCATTGTCTCTTCTGTTTATCTTTCCCATATGTTTCCCTATTATATGTGTTACTAAATAATTACTTCTTGTTAGTCATCATACCATTTTATTATAAACTTAGTCTAAAAAAAGGAAATTTACTTGCTAAAAAGAAAAGGAAACAAAAGCAAATTCTGTGAGAGTGCCCTTTACTTCAGGATCTGGGGATAGCCCAATGGATAATTAATGAGATCAGTTTTGATATTGTGTAAAGAAGTTAATTATGTGAAGTTCAGTGGCCATTAGCCTGGGCAGAGCCTTTTCCATTTCTGTAATGGGAAAGGTTGATAAAATGTGATTGAACAAAGAGAGGATATACAAGCTGGGAGGACTACTACAGGGCCAACTATTTCCAGCTATACAAAAGAAGAGGCAACCTATACGGAGCTGGAAAAGAAAAAGCTAAGAAATGAAAGAGTGAAAGCTTGGAGGCATAGCAGGGTCTAATGACAATCACTGACAAAGACCTGCATTTCCCTACAGTTATTTCAATGCATCAGACGGAGAACAACCAATTTTACTTGAATGCAAAACCTGTGTCCAATTTACATTTTATCTGGAAGCACTTGCAACCAGCACAAATTCCTGCCCAAGTCCTGTGACCTAAGAACATATGCTTTCCAAAAATAAGCTAACAGTCTTGCCTTCAGAGTTGGTATTCTTTATATGGAAGAAAATTTAGAAGAGAAGTGGAATATTTGGGATTTGCTCTTACATGATTGGTGGTCTAGGAATCCTCTAGCTATGAACAGAATCTCTTTTGTTGGAACCAATTGACTGGCAAGGAGGAGAGAATATAAGATATGAAAATAGAGAATATTTGATTTGACAAAGTTCTAATACAAAAAAAGCTTCTCAACTAGGAAATGGGATGCACATTCTGTCAAAATTCTTCATACCTAAGAAGTTGCCTGTGAAATTCCTTTCTTACTCATTATTGTGTCTGTTCTCAACCACAATACGGAATAAGGTTTAACTGAGTAGAACCAAACAAAACTTCCTAAATATATAGTTAAGCTATCCTGCATTTATCTATTGGAAGGGTACATAAACTCTTCTGCAGAACACTTATCTGTGGATAACCTTTTGTGAGAGAGCTTGTATACAAATTAGAAATTTTATTGCAATGATCAGAGAAAGATATGACTTTCTCTCAGCTTGAAGACCCTTGCTGAGTTTTAGTACCCTGATAATAACTGTAGTTGTTTTTGATGCTTCATTTATCTGAACTTCAAACTATATGTATTTTTGCAGATATATACATAGATGCAGTTTGTGACCATGACCATAAGCTTTTTAGAGGTGACAGAAAACCTCTGATTTTTCAGAAGTGAAAAAAAATTGTTTTGCACTGTCAAAAGTAATTTTCCTGTTCTTCTAGGGTTAATTGCTATAGTGCATTGTCTGCTCAATGTCCCTTTGGAGGTTTTAAGATGTCGGGAAATGGACGAGAAATGTAAGTAAATACTTTTAAAGCTGTAGATTCACAGGAAATTCAAATGAAATTCCAAACCCTGACTTAAAATATGCATAACTAGGATGTCCAGTTTGAGACATCCTTGGCAAATAAGTCTCTAGAGTGCTTAGAGACATCATGTTGTCAGAGGCAACATCAACCAGCAATTCTTTTACAAAATAAATAAGAAAATTTCTTAGGGGCACACTTTTTCGATATGACTAATTCGCAGTATATCATGGTTTACTGCTAAGCAAAACTGACATTGTGTTTATGGTTTACAGTTTTTGCATATATAGAGAAACTCTCATTTTCATGAAGATTAATCTGTGGGTTTTTTGTGAAATCCCCTTTAAATGCTAGGTTTCGAAAACACAAGTCTTCCCAAAATCCTTGATTTAAGTAAGATTTTTCAGTTAAAATTTGTGAAAATAATGTTTTTAGAGTATGTGCCAGCCAGGCCAAAAGTTTTGATAAAAATAATCCTCCGTAGCCTTTTGATCTTTTGATCAGATATGTATGGGTGAGGCATTCAGAGCTTCTCTTTATGTTGTTTCTTCAGAGATAAAGGCTAGTGCTTTCATACGTGCTCATCACTGGGCACAAACTGCTTCTGATGGCAAAGCTCCCACTGACTTCAAAGAAAACAGTCAAGCCAATGTTGAGAGCTTTAGAAAACTTGAAATTGAAACCCTTTAATAATTTAAGCCATTTTTATCAAATTCAGCTTTTCCTTTGTTTGGTGCGGGTGCCAATAATTGGGAGATAATCAATTCTGAATTAGTCTTTTTCAGAAATATTTTTTTTATTTATTTGCTGGAAATAACAGACTATCAAAAATGTTCTCTATAACAGTACATTTTGAATGAAGGAATCTTTAATTCTAAGAAAGTTTTCAGGTTCAAATTCACAATTATCAGACCTATAAAAACATTCCCTCTATAGGACAAGGAAAAACTCATCACCAGATAGATGTCTGTCATGAGAAAATTTGTAAATATGTGACAATCATTTTTAGGAGAAGTGGAAAAACAAACCTATACTGAAAAAAATAGGATGTGGTTGTGTTAAGCCACTGACTTCCCTGATCTCAAAATAAAATTATCCATATAATTCTTGGAGTGATAATGCCATTATGAATTAAACTACCAAATATCATATACTAACAAAATTCCTCTCCAAAAAATGAAGGGAATCAGTAAACATTTTCACCCAGCACAAGTGTCCTGAGCACAGATTTCTGTTTTGCTTATATATCTATCTAATAAGACAGCAGTGAGGTCTGTGTAACATTATACTGTAGCAAACCCTTGTTCCGCAGAACAATCAGTTATGTCTTAATAGTTTGACTGCACCAGATGTCAAATAGTTAGGAATACAAACAAGCTTCATCTCATCACTGAAAACATAAAGGTGAAACATGTTCATAATGTCAGAGACTTAAACTCTTTTTCACTGTCTCAGTTTTCATGGTGGAATAGTTTTATCCCCCATTTACTTGAGATGAAGTTCATACTCTTTGACTCTGGAGAAAGCTCTTGACATCAGAAGAAGAGCTTTACAAATAATTTGCTGAACATACTTGTGAAGATCTAACATGCTCTTGATCTGCTGTACAGAAATCTGGTTTAGAAATACTCTAAATTAAACACCATTCACAGAAATAAAACTAGTCTCTCTGCCATTTTTATCAGGAGACCATTGCTGTAGTTTTTCAAAAGGTTTCCAGGAGCAGTCTAGCTGCACAGCTGTCTTCCAAATATGTCCAGTGTACTTGTTACACATCCAGACAATTGCACACTACCTCTGAAAATCCAATACAGAAAAAACTCATATAAAAAGCATTAGCATAAATGCTACTCTTGGTTCTCTTTTATCTAGGGGAGAATATGGTCTTCATGAATACACAGAAGTTAAGACTGTCACCATCAAAATCCCTCAAAAGAACTCGTAATCCTGTTTGAGGTGCAGAAATTAACGTCTTCAAATGAATCTGAAAAGGCTATGTGAATTCTCAGTTGTCTTGTTGCCCACGTGATACATTAACTTTTCTGCTTTCTGACTGTATAAGAGGTACCTTCTTACATTAACAATATAAGGAATAGCATAGAAAAAATTAATGTGATACTGAAAAAAATCTTTAATGTCTGGTTCACAGCTAAGTCATTTTAAAACCCAAATCCAGAAATATCTACTCTTGTTTGCAGTTGTAGTTCTCTGCAGTGTTATGAAAATTTTCCTTTTTCAGTATATTCTGCAAGTACGGTTTGAATTTACATGCTCTTGTAAGTGTTAGATGTCAAGTTGTCCTTGCATTTGCTTTATGGCCTTAACAAAAACGCTAAAGAGTAGTCAGCAGATGTTTCTATGTTTCTCTAGATACATTTCTCAGACTATTAAAGTTGTTCATCATGCTACATGAATGTAATCTGTATGTTAAAAAAATATTAAAGTTCACCTACAAAACCTATTTCTTCTCCCTTCATTAGTCTTTTCTATTATACCAGTTTACCACTGGGCAAAATGTACCAGAGGCACCAGTGGTGTGTTCAGGTCATCAGAAATAAACTACATCTGCTACATGGAGGATAAAGACCCCAATATTTTGCCAGTATTACAACTGGAAAAACATGAACACACAGAACAGTAAACAATTTGCAAAGAGCCAGCACTTGGCTATGGTAAGTGCATAACAAATCTTACCAGACTTAGGGGCAAGAGACCGTGAAGGGAAAGAAGAGGAGGGGAGGGAAGGTAATCTCCTTTGTGATTTACACCTGCTACATTTTTCCTGTACTCACATACTTTCATGTAACTAGCCTGTTCTCTTCCGTCTTCTTTTCACCTCTAATCCATTGTCTTTTATCATCCTGTTTGCTCCTCTGTTCCTTACAGCTGCTTGTTCTCCTGAGGACCCTCTTTAAACACCCGTGTCCCAAGGTGCCTTTCACAGCTCTCTAGGGGCTCAGCTGCCAGCACCCCTGATGGCCTCTCAGCACCAGCAGCCACCAGGTGAGCTCTGGCATGGTGCCTTCAGACAGCCAGCCACAGCCCGCTGCTGACAGGCTCCTTTTTTGTCAGGACTGAATCCAGAGCCACAAGTCACCTCTTTGTTACACGGGCTCGGCCTTACAGACAGCCTGGTACACAGTACAAGCCCTGCCCAGCAATAAGAACACGGCACAACAAAAATTTTTAAGCCTCAAGTATGGAGAATTTGCATATGTATTAAAAGGAAAAAGGGTTCTGTTCATTTGGATACACTGGTCATTTTTTAATTATTTTTCTTTTGAATATTATAGTTGGAACAAAATACAGATGAGACTTTCAGCCTATGACTCTTCTTAGAATGCCTTTTTCCATTAAGAACTGGACATAAAATTTGTGGTATTTCTCTCCACAGCCTCTATACTGTCTATTTTTTGGAAGGCATCCATTCCAAATCCTATATTCATGCCTCTAAAGTAACTTCATAAGACATAGTTTTTAAACAAATTCAATTCTGGTCTCATATAAGAAACAAGTAAAAGACTAATAAATGAAAAGAAGTAAGAATTAATCAAAAGTAATAGTGTACTGTGATATAATTATCAGAGATTTTTCTACAGAGGATAGTAGACAGAAGAAAGCACAGAAATAAATATAAATTGCAAATAAAGTGAAAAACAAAGAAAAAAATCTTTAAAAATAAGCTGCAGATAAAAACATGGCAAAATTATCTGGAAGTCTTTAAAAGTGGCAATGAACATAGTAGTAGTGAAAACATAGATACAGTGAAGGATTTCATATTTTAAAAGAATGAAAAGCCATTTGTAGAGTTGGTGGATCTTAAAAAATCTTTACCATCTTCTGCTTTTGTATTAAAGACTAGAAACCTCAAAGAAGAATAAATAAGTCAAATTAAGCCTTTGTCTTAATTTTCTCTTGGATCAAGAGGGTGATTCTGAAATTATATTCCTGATCTTCCTGACTTAACTTCTTTACCTGGAAGAAGGATACAAGGGAGCAAAACGGGGTTCCTTTTTGGTGACATTAAGCCAGCAGGCTCACACGTGGTTTCTGGTATGGTCCAACGACTGTAACCATTCAGCTCTTAGAAGCAGACTAGGGCTAATCAGAGTGTTCTTTGGCAGCACAGAACTGCAAATCCAGTCCTACCATGGTGCCTGTGACTGCAAGCCCAAGCAAAGCATGACTTTGGAATACAATGCAAGGAAAGGTAAAACACAGCATAATGCAGCTCTTTAGGAGAAGGACCAATTGGACCCTTGTATGCATATATATTTTTTTTTAACACTTGAATGTCTAAAATACTTTAATAGTGTTCCCAACATTATTGCAAATAGGTATTTTAGTTCCTATTTGATAGTCTTGATGGGTAAAAGAAAGCCGAAAATGATCTTGTCATGTCAATTTTATTTTTTCAATGTGATCAAAATGTGACTTCTAGTAGCAACTTGAAGTTGCCATATTTCAAATGCCTTGAGTCAGAGAAGTGCTTTTATATGTATATTATGTATAGGGAAAAGAAAGAGGGAGAAAGGGAGAGAGTCTGTCATTCAGCCAAGGTTTAACACCTAAAGTTTTCAACAGAGCCAGATAGAGATTTGCATTGATCTGATGCCACACTGAAGTTGTTCCCAAGAAATGCCTATGTAAAGAGATATACCCTTTGGCATCTAGTAAGCTTAAGGAATTCAGTATGTGTATCATTCCCTTAAGGAGTTTAAATATGTTTGAAGGAGGCAAACAAGGGCCCAATAAATTTCATAGTCCGGTCTGACTTACATAAGCACATTTGTTCACAGTATAGGATGATGCCCAAGCCAGAAAAAAAAGAAGTATATGGTCCTACTTGTTCCTCAACTGCCAGTTTACTGAGTCAAAGGCCAGGGATGGATTTTTCTCAGAAATGCATTCACTGTTAGTACTAATCACTCTCTTAATAAAAGAAATGTCCTTTCAAAATTAGGTGTGTTTGTAACTATGTTCATAGTATTAGAGTCTCCATCTGATGGTGAAATGTCTTTGCTATGTCTTTGAATTACACCTGTACATGGGTATGATGACTTGTGACCTGAACAGGAATAAATGAGGACTTAAACTCTGCAAATATTACACAGGTGATTAAGGAGGCCCTTTCTCTCTGGGACTGAATCATTATCATGTTACTCCCATTATGTGCCAAGCAGTACCATTGAAATTTACTGGAATGAAACACGAGAAGAGCACTAGTTGATCTCTATGTAAATATTGCTTATAATGTTAGTGAATTTGTAGTCAGTATTACACAGAGGATGAAATTTAATGAGAGAAATGAGCATGTCCTTTCAAGGCCCCTGAAAACTGATTGCTGGTGTCAGCAGCAGTTATTAAATGTTTATTTTATTTTTTGAAACCATGACATTTTACCAATAGTTCTTGAAGGCAATGGCTGTCTAGGTAAATAATGTAGAGCAACATTCCAGCAGATTTAAATGGGACTACTCATTTTCCTAGTGAACTCTTTTTCTAATCCCTTAACACTAATAAAGGCACGCCTTTAATATTCACGGAAGTATGACTAAGGACATGATTTTGCAGTATGGTTTGAAGGTTATTTGTTTCAAGCAATTTTTTACCACACAGAAAAGCAAACTCTAGAAATCTGGAGTCCTTAGAACCATTTTCTTGCCAACAGTGAGGTGATCCCTGCCCCCTTCCCTGCCTCCAACACACTAAGTTTTGTTTTAAAAGAGAGGAAGCTTTTGAATAGCAATAGAAGGATAGAAGCACCCTTAGGCTATTTCAGTCAAAACAGTGAATTTGTAAGGAATTCTCATTCTGTTTCAAGAAAGAAAATTACTGATAATCCTTGACTACCAGATATGTTGGCCTTAAGACAGAGAAGAAAAGATATGGAAAAAATATTCAGAGCAAGAAAGACATCTGGCTTGGATAAAAAGCGAAAATTCCCTGATGAAATAGGTTTTAGGGAGGAATTTGAAAGATGTGAACTTGGCAGCCAATAGGTTTTTGGGGAGAAGAGTAGGCCATCTGGGATGCAAAAGATAAGTGCAGAAAAGACAAGTGCAAGAAAAAGAGGGGAAAAGGAAGGGAGCAGTAAAGAAGCATAAGGAGTCCAATGAGGAACAAAAGCAAAGGACAAAACAAAAATCACTCTGAGATTCTGAAAGATCTCATTGTAAGATCTCACTATAATTTTGAAAGACTTAACATGAGCTTTAATAGATGGAGTGTACTTCTCCAGCCCCTCTATCACCCTGTTTGCTATCCGACTATTTTTGAATCGCCCGATCTCTCTGCTCTCCTTCTTTCCATTCAAGTCATAGTACAGTTCTCTTGATGTTAGTGCTGTTTTCCACATATTCCACCACTGAAAATTGAGATTTAGATAAGTCCTTATTATGGAAAGTATAAAATAAGGCAATAAAAAGAGATCTCTGGTAATTTGAAAACAATAGGTCCCTGTGAACTAAGTAGGAGGTCTGAAGGACTGAATTATAACATTTGTTATGCTGAGAGAAAAACAGTGACTTGATGAATATAGTGCTCTGCAAACGAAAGTAGAAAATCTGGAAGCACAACATAAACTACGTCAGTCAGTTTAATGTTGCATGAAAAATAGTTCAGGATAGTGACCCAACAAACGGAACTGCGTATTAGGTGATCTGACTGTTGCAAATCCAGCTTGTGGAACCATCTTCAAAGAGCAGCAACAAGGTTGATACCTACACAGTGTGGGAGCATGTCATGGAATGGACAGGCTAGAGAGCGGCCACACAGACACACCACAGACAAAAAACACTGGGCCTCAAGAAATAAGAAGCTACAATTGATGATATCCAGGCAGCTTATGGTGAGGAGCAAAGAACTTGCAAAGGGCTCTGGGACCAGCTGGGAGTGCCCAGGCAGCCCATGACTGGCCAGAAGGCTTCTAGAACATTCTATGAGGGACTATATAGATGGATAATGAGGTGATTGGCTCTTGCAATTAAAAGACAACTATTGTGTGAATATTAATAAAAGTTTCAGTGATGTATAGTTATGTTATTGTAGTTTAAATGTCCTCTGTTCTCCCCATATTTCCCTTTTCCCCCCTGTACTGTTACCATCAGACAGCTGGGGTTGTCTAGGACAGGTAAAAAATAAGGCTGCACAGGTGTCCCTTGCATGGGGCAGTTTAGAATGGAAAAGCTTGTTGCTTAGGGGGTGCAGCATGGCCTGATCTCCACTAAGGTCACAAGAAAGCAGTCTCTGCCAATGAACGGCAGAGCTGACTGACAGACTCTGGGAGGGGCCAGGGTTGGCTGATGAAACCCCCAGGGGTATGAAAGACTGAGCATACATCTTGAAGATGAACCAGCCACATGGTATCCACAAGGGAAGTTCCCAGAGTTGTGAATTTTTCCTTATGCAGTCCTTTGTTGTATTTTTGTCAAGGTGTAATAAGCCTTTTTAAATTTTCAAGGTGAGCTGTTGTCTCCCACACTATATATATATGTGTGTCAGCGCCACTTTGGGGTCTTTGGGGTTTTCTGAAGCAGCCTCTTTATGTTTTGTTTTACATCCTTCTTTGTGCCTTTTTATTTATTTAATACAATAAATAGCAGGTCAGAGAGATCACCATCAGTTGGACACATGCTGCAACACAGTGCTATAAACTGGCCGTGCAAGGGGAAGACACCATAGCTGTTTTACACATCACTAGCAGGCCAAGCAGAGAGATTTGGCAGAAATAGTAACCAAAATACCATAAGGTTGTCATTGACAGAAGCTGAATAGAAATAGCCAGCTCTCACAAGAAAAAAGATTAGTGCTGAGGATTTTTTTAAAGGAAGAAAGCTAGAACAGATAGCAGCAATGAGAGGATTTGTTTTCTTATTTTAGTTTCTATTTTCATATTGATTATAGTCTTATGTGGAGCATAAGATTATGACTAAATAACAGCTTGACAATTACAAACGATCAATACACCCAATCCAAGATGGCTCTAGACATGAAGAGCAATTTGACACACTCTGATAAGCTTTTAAGTTATTAAACATAGTATTGCACCTGGCCACCTTCTTCTCACTAACAGCTCAGAAAAATCCCTTACTTTTTCACATTCTTTATGAGTACCATTTCATATACTGCTAAAAATCTTTAATAATACAGCACGCCCCATGCAGCACAAACCCTGCTGCAGCAAACAAAATAGTGCTTTTGATCCTCAAACCTTGCCAAACGTTACAAACTATCGAGGCCTTATCTATGGCCTGCTTGCATGTTGGTGAACCCACTATTTTGGATTCTATATTGATTCTGAACACAGCTCCTTATAATATGTAGTACCCTCTGCTTATGACCAAGGAATACACTGTGGTGACAGCAAGAATGAGGCTGGTGACATTTGAGCAATATTTGAGATGTATTGCTGTAATAAGAGAGAAATGTCCGACAGGAAAGTAAGTTGTCGTGGTTTGACCGGAAATGGGACATCTGGGATATGTTGTTTTTGCTGTGGTCACCAATGAGTGTTCGGATTTTAAGATGGGCACCTGGTTTGACCAGTGGGGTATTGTATCCGCCTCTTGAGACTACAAACCCAAGGAGTTAAAAGCAGGGCTCTTGTCCTTCAGAGCTCTCTTGGGATTTCCAGCGTGAAGGGTTGGGCCTCCCTCCCCCGGCCCAGTTGCTGCTGGGCTGGGGGAGGGGAAAGCCTGTGGCCCATTTACGGTAGGCCCGGATTCGGTGGAAGGGTGGGGGAGCATCGAGCGACCTGTTTACCCCCCCCTTTTTGGAGACGGAGAGAGAATGCAGCCTGTGCTGTTACCTTGAAACTTGATATCATGTGCCGGCAGCACGGCTGGGAGGAGAACGGGGCGGGGCTGTGAGCAGCCCAGCCGCCTGGGAGAGCTTTTAACCCTTGTGGATAGCGAGAACTTCACAGAACATTACCTTTCATAGGAAAGGGATAAGAGTGGAAGATGAAGGAAGAAACAGGCCAGTAAGGGGGTCTGGCAAAGAGAAAGAGAGATGTTGAAGGAATGGGGGAAGATGGAGTGGCAACTTTGCTGGACTCTTTTGTTGTAGATCCATGGACTGTTTCCTGGTGATACAGAGGCTGCATTGCAGGGGGAAGCGGAGGCTCGGAGCCAGGAGAGTTTGGTGTTGAGACCCCTCGGCCCCAGGGGGTATAGAAGAAATGGGGGGCGCAAAGGTCCCAGAGATGAGACTGTGCTCTGCTTGGAACGAGACGAGGCATCCTTAAAAGGCCCACCCTGAAAGCAGGCCTCTGCCCCATCCCATGCCTGGTGGTGAGAGCACCTTGGCATGGAAAGGAGATGTCACGAGATAGCAGGACTCCGGGCGGTGCTAATTGTGATAAGAAGTCACAAGGAAGGACTCTGTCTACTCTTCATGAGCTGAAGATTTGATTTTCTAAAGGGTGGTGCCAGACCGAGTGTGGATAATTTTGGGAAATGTAAATGTACTGGGGATCTGGTAGGAGGAGGAGGGGGAAGTGTTTCTGTGTAGTTTTCATTTTCCATGTGTTTTTTTTTTTCTTTTCCTTTGTAGTTTAGTTTTTGTAGTTAAGTTAATAAAGTTTTTTTCCTTTTTCCTTAAGCTGGAGCCTGCTTTGCTTATTCCTGGTCACATCTCACAGAAGACACCAGAGAAAGTGTATTTTCATGGGGGCATTTGGCCTTGTGCCAGTGTCAAACCATAACATAAGTGAACCAAGTGAGAGCAAACAACACTGTCCGCAATTAGCTACATTCAGGAACAGGAAAGACTTTTCGGGGGTGTGAAAAAAAAGAATGGAAGTGTCATGTGAACCTTCTACTTGGAGCATAAATATGTCCCATGCACAGACGTGTTAGCACCTACTTTAGAACTCATACTATGGACAGGCATGGTGCATTGCTAGCACTGTGTGTGTGTTAGTCCACTGGTTTGATGGCAATCTTTTAAAGATACAAGTTCCTGTGAACGAACAATCATGGTCAAAGCAATAGTAAGGAGGCAAAGGAGAGAAGTATTCACAGCTCACAAAATCAAATTCCAAGAAAAAAAACTCTAAACACTTTGGTTTTTTTGCTAGTGTCCCCTTAATATGATTGAGAAATTAAATTTTGGAGTTGTTTACATGCAAATTAGCCATTATGAAAAGAATCCCCTCTATTGAGCTAAAGATACCTTGAAGTCTGATAAACAGGTTGTTTCATATCTTATATTTTTGCCGATTTTGTGATGGAAGGATAAGGCTTCCTTTTGTTTCTCTCTAGACCTCAGCAAGCAAACAGAAGAAGACAATTGAACTCAATGATCTTAGAGGCATTTTCCAACATTAATGATTTTATTCTAATTAAAAAAAAATGCCATTAACCCTAATGAGAGGTCCAGCTCTTTGAGAAACTATATTAGGACCCTAAACCTTACACTCAGCAAAGCAGGATATATGTTTTCCTCACAATAGGTTTCTTCAGTCTTCACTGTGTAACTGCACTCCTTTTCAGAGAGGTCTACATTACCTTAGCAAAATCATATCCAAAGGAAATATGTCCATGCATTCACTGACACAAAATAGATCATGTCTGACAATATGTCATTAGCTCAAAAACCACCTAGACTGCGTCCTTTCCTGTATGTGATATACTTGCCACCACTAAGGCAGCCTTTCTAAAACCTTCAACATTTTATCTTTCACTTTTTCTTTCCTCTGAGAATATATAGACTTTATAGCTAACTTTCACTGGGTTTTTTAATGCTAGAAATTAGGCTGTTTAAATATATGGCTTTATGGATACCAGAAGACCACCTTTTAAACTTTTTATCCAAATGAATAAATTTTTATGAGATTTGCTTGTTGCACATGCTAATTTTTTTCCCTATTTATACTTTACTGACAGAAAAACCTGTATTTAAGTACTAATTCTATACAACACAAATAGGAGTTCTATGCAAGTAATTTTATTATGGAGTATATTTACAATAACAGAACATGGCAAAACTTTATTTCGTAGAAGGAGATTATAAAAATAAAACACTTTGACAGAGCAGACATATAGAAAGAAAGAGACAAATGCCTTCCCTATCTCACCAAACATGCCTGCCCAGGTCAAGGTCACAGTGGTTTCATTGCCTCTTTCTTTGCCTACTTCCCTAGCAAACAAACCATTGCCTGTGAGAAGAGTGGGGTAAGCCAGTCCGATGCAGGTTTTTTGGGGGGGTTATGCCACTAATGCAGCTGGAAAGCATCTGGAAAGAAGAGATTCGCAGCTCATTAGGAGTTCCTTCATGTTCCTTCTCCCTGTATGGGAGAAGCCAGTTGCGTACTAACAAGATAGACTCCTAGAGTCCAAAACTTTCCATCACCACCAAATCTAGCAAAGTCTGATAGTTTTCACTGTTAAATCTAGTATTCAGAATTGTCCAAGCTGGCGCTGCTTTGTGAACAACAGAGACCACTTCTGAACAACTATAGCCCACACAAAATTTTCAGTCCCATCTACTAAGATTTTTTTAAACAGAGTATTTTCAAGGAATGTCAACTGTCACTAGCATTAATTTTGATGGCTTGAGGTAGCCTTGTCATTCAGACAAATATCTTCTATGAACATTGATATGCTCTGAACAGGAGTTCTTCATTGGAATCTAGTGCTTTACTCCCTCAGGACTGCTTGCATGGCATTCCTCCTTTAGCTTCCAAAAACATGGTTTTGTCTGAAAGACACCCCTTAAATCTTTTATACTGAAAGAAAATGCACATCTCTAAAACTAATCTTTGTGTTGAATGGTTCATGGAATAAATTTTTTTGAAGACGAGACTAGTAACAGTGGTATTCAGACAGGAGAATGTAAAAGAAATGTGAGAACATTAAAAAGAGCACATCAGTTTAAAGAATCCAGAAATAAGTTAAATATTTAAATTTAAAATTCTTACTGTATAAATATGGCATTATATGCTTAAACAAAAATAATCTGTTTACTTTTTTGTCACTGTGTTCTCTGTAAGAAATCTTACTTTAAAGTACTCATGCACAAAGCTGTGAATGTGTGTTCCAGTGAACTAAAATCACCTGTTAAAATCCACAACTGCAAGGTCAACTCTCATTCACAGTAATGAGATGAAGGCAGAGGTACTCCAGGGAAGAATCTGGACAAGATTTTTTCTCCCAAAAGCTTTACAAACTTAAAAAAACAAAGCTTGAAAAAGGAATCAGAAAGAAAGGACATAAAATAAATCAAGAATGCTACTGAAGTGGGAGGATATGTTTCTACGTCAAGAGACAAGGTGTGCTGTGAATATGGATTTGATGCAGAAAACTACAGTGGTAGAAATAAAATGTCTTGTATTATTTAACAGGCAGCAAAATATGGTCAATTATTAAGTTTTAGCATTTGTAAGAATGCATTTTTAGTTATAAAATTTGAAAGCAAAAGTAAATTAAACATTCTATCCCCATGATATTTTGCAACCATTACCTAAAAAGTCCAGGTCCTAAGATTTATGGTTTTTCCTTATATATCTCCTTAAGAAGTACAGTTCCAGAAAGACTAGAGATCAGCTATAAAAAATTTAGATTTGAGAAAAAAAAATTGCACTAGCCATAATAAATAGATTCAGAGAATTCATATTAAAGTTAAAAAAAATGCAAGTCCAAAAAATTAATGAAATGCCTGCAGGCATCAGTAATATTGACAGTGACGCTCCATAGCAAGCAAAAGACAAGAAGCTGTTTGTGAACATATGCAGAAAGGTAGAGCAAATAGTTTATTTAACTTATGTGATATTTCATTATACTTTCTCCTTTCTTGCCAATACTAATTAAATAGATGCAAAAAGGAGTAGTATCATCCACAGATAACCTACTAATATGTAGCATGTTCTTCAAGTCAATCAGCTCAGTCTTTAATGCAGTTATTAATGTGGATTTCAAGAAATTTTTTTTAACATCTGTGAAGCCTGTTTCTGCTGCTATGACATTTGTGACAGATGAGTCTTATTTCCTCTTTGTGGTAAATACATTTGTCCTATGCCATAACATAATGGAAACACTTCCTCAACAATAGCAACCAAAAATATAGAGATGAAGAAAAATAATCTGTCAAAAGAGTACCTGCAGAAAGATTTATTTAAAAGAGCTATTCCTAGCCTCAAGGACATAATGGCACTTTAACTTGCCTTGTCTGTCAGTACAATAAGAAACACATGAATTAAGTACTGCAGAGCAAGAAAAGATTCCATTTTAACCTAGGGTTGAAATATTCTCTATCTCATAATCTGTCTGCAAGTAAATAATGCATCTTATGTCACAATCCCATATAAATTATATGCTGAGTTACAGTAAAAACTGGTTATTTTTTAAATTTTTTTTACTCTTTGTGGAAATCTCTCCTAGAATACACCTAGAAGACCGACAAAATAGCATAAATGTACCTGTAACCTGTAACCTGTTTGCTGTCTGCAAACATTTTCAGGAGGTACCCCGAGCTCTCAATATCCAAGTGAGCATTTTAAAAACATCGAAAAGAAATCTGAAAAACCTTGTGTGCTAAGCACCAAGATAACAATTGCAAACCTGAATAGGCAACTACACGTAGCACACAGGTAAGCAGCAAGTTTCCCGCATTTTCAGAGAACGGCCCCTGTCATCTCTGGGTTCTGGAGTCTATCTCTGGCAGAGATGCTTTTCTCCTAGTGAAACAGGAGAAAAGGAGAAAGTGCCATCTACAGAGCAGGTTGCTGCAGTGACATTTTCTGGAGAGGCAAAAGACAGTGGGAAAAATCTGGAGAGACAAAAGACGGTGGAAAAAAATTGGGGTAAGAGATTTGACACTGGAGTCCTGCACAACAAAATCCATTTGCCACCAGGACCCTAAGACAGAAAAATGGGAGCCCTAGCCGGACAGTTCACGCTGTGGTCTGCAAAGCTTGCAGCTCACAGGATTTCAGCCTGAAACTGACTTGGTTACTCCTTGCACAGTTTAGGCATGTATTGAGTAGCCTGGCTTTTGGCACTTAAAACAATCAAGTTTTAAACACATCTAGGAATAGTCTAGCAGATATATGGGTACCAGAGTAATTTTGCTAGTGGAAATATGTGTTCACAGAAACTTCAGACAAGGTAGAAGTAGAAAAATTTTACTCTATTATTCAGAATGTGAGCCATGAGATTGGAAGTTATATGCCTGTTTTGTGGAATTGGATACTGACCCTCGGTTGTATCTCTCAGCTAGGTGGAGCTGACACAGGAAAAGTATCCACCAATTCCTTAACCATCTGACAGAGAAGTCTTGGCTGAGCCACTTTGGATGATCATGTATTTGTAGACTAGCCCTAGCAAGAGAAGCCAAACTAAAAGAGCAGATTCAAGTGGCCTTGCTGGAATTTATCCAAAGCTCATCAAAGGTGCAGAGATTGTACCATCACTTGAAAAGTAAAGTGTGTGATTCTGCTATGTATCTTTGGCACACCATAAAAGAGTACAGACAGATTATTCTACGTAAGTAGTAAAATATTTCTAGCAAGGATGCTGTGAAACAAATTATCCTGATGATGAAAATGAAATGGATAGAGAACCGGCTGAATGGTAGATGTCAAAGGCCGGTAATCAGTGGCACAGGGAGGAGTTGGAGGCATGTGATTGTAGATATCAGTCAAAGTTCAATATTGGGCCCAGTATCAATGTCTTCAATGAAGGGACAGATGCCTCCTCCACAAGTTCATTGGTTGAGCTGGGAGGAATGGCTGACACCCAAGTGCTGTGCAGCCCTTCAGAGGGTCCTCAACAGGCAGGAGAGATGGGCAGAGAGGAACCTTCTGACATTCAGCAAGGGCAAATGCAGGATCCTGCACCTGGGCAGAAACCACTCCATGCACCAGCACAGGCTGGGGCTGACCTGCTGCAGAGCTGCTCTGTGGAAAGGGACCTGGGGATCCCAGTGGACAAGTTGTCCATGAGCCAGCAGTGTGTCTGTGTGGCCAGGAAGGCCAATGGTGTCCTGGGGTACTTCAGGAAGAGCACTGCCGGCAGCTTGAGGGAGGTGATCCTGCCCCTCTGCTCAGCCCTGCTGAGGCTCCTCTGGAGTGCTGTGTCCAGTTCTGGCCTCCTCAGCACAACAGGGACACGGAGCTCCGGGAATGGGCCCAGGGGAGGAGTACAAAGATGGTTAAGGGACCAAAGCATCACTCTTATGAGGAAAGGCTGAGGGAGCTGGGCCTGTTCAGCCTCAAGAAGAGACAACGGAGAGGGGTCCTCATCAGTGTGAGTGTCTGCAGAGAGGATGCCAAGGGGACGGAGCCAGGCTCTTCTTGGTGGAGCTGAACAGTAGGATAAGGGGCAGAAACTGATGCACCAGAAGTTCCACCTTTACTACATGGGTCACCATGCAGGGGAATAGATTGCCCAGAGATGCTGTGGAGTCTCCCTCACTGGAGGAAAACTATTTAAGAACTGTCTGGACACAATCCTGTGCCATGTGCACTAGGATGACCCTGTTTGAGCAGGGAGATTGGACCAGATGACCCACAGTGGTCCCTTCCAACCTGAACTGTTCATGTGATTCTGTGATCCTGTAATTCTGTGATGTGATGATGCTGTTTTATATTCACACTTTGCTGGAATTAGTTTTACTAATTTCTTGCAGCAAGATTCCCATACCATTTTAGTTTTCTTGTGACTTAGAACAGACAAAACAAACTTACTCCACACTGGATAGTGGCAGCTATAGCCTAGGTTACTTGGGCTTCTTCTGGTGCAGAAATTGCCTGGAGGGAGTATTGTTTCCTGATGTAAATTTATTTGTTGTAGTCAACTAAGAAACAAAGTGGGAATTGGATGTACCATTGTTGTGCATAGCACCTGACTGTTCTACCTTAAATTGAGTTGAAAACAGAACCCTTTCTGCATTTCTATTTTTTTTTTTGTGTGTGTTACAGAATGGAAATGTGAAGTCCGAAGTATCCTTGAACTTTTTCACTCATGATGTGAAAAATGAAGGGATATGTGCCTTCATATACATCCTGAAAGGGATGTCTCAGCTTTTTAAAACAGTGTTGTATTTACCTCCATGGACAGTTCATGTGAGGCAGGATAATTCCTCTGCCCTATTCTGTCACAGTTTATAAAGGTTGTGGATTTTTCTTCAGTCATATCTTTGCATGTAAGCTCTCGCTCCTGTGGTGTTTCAGCCAGCCATGATATGAATTCTTTGCAGAGGTGTTTGCTACCTCTATTGAAGGAGCTAGTTTGCAGTTTATCCAAACACTTTTGCTCTGCAAAAATGTTTCCCAAATTATCCTCCATAAGACTTATCTATCTGAATATTACTACACATCTATGTGTTTGTCCAGGAAAATGAAAATCTATACTTAATCTATACTTACTTATTTTAAACAAGACATGTAAGACACAGGACATTATTTTTTTGACCAAATAGAAGATTCTGAAATGAAAATTTCCTTTGATGAGTTTGGAGTTTGCCTTTTCTGTGTACTTATAAATAATGTTTAAATCTATCATTTTGAACAAGCATCACATTTTGTCATATTTGAAGTGAGAGAATAGATGGACTAATTTGGTCTGAAAAGTACCTATAGATAAGGTTATGTGATTCAGCAATGTTGATCGTAAAGCAGAAATCAAAATACTGATTCCTAAGCAGTTACAGTACCAGTTATTATCTCTAAAAAACACATTAATGTTGGACAGGGTTGTTCCCCCTAAATTTTTCCATGCTCTATGTCAGGTGGCCTATTAATTTTTTTATTTCTTTTAGATAGCCACAGAACACTGAATGTACCTCTGGCACCAGTTGAAACATCATACCAGCAGACTTCTGGCCCTTCCACAAATTCCCAATTGATCTGAAACTACTAGCATCCTTAATTCTGTCAACTTTTATGGGATCAAATAGAAAGGATTCATTCTTTCCTAAGGCAATTACTCACACAGATGGTGGGAATTATCTTGTGTTGTTCTGACCTCTACTGGTGAGAAGACCAAAGGTACATGTAATTTTATTTTTTATTTTTCTTATGAGGCAAGTGGAAGACAAAGAGAAAAAAGCACTTTTTACATCACTGTAAGCTTTAAAACCATTTTTTATTATGCATACAGGTAATAGATTAATTTGTATCAGATGGCCCACATCAGTGTGAAACTAATGGTTAGGTACTCACACACTTAGATGCTCACTTAGTAGTTCCTAGTTCAATTTAGAGCAGCTTTGTAGTGGGAGCCTCACAAACCAAAAAACATCTTAGCTACCTCAAAATGTTCCCATGTAGTTCAGGACATGATGTAGTCAGTAAATTTCACAATACAAAATGTTAGAAATAAAGAATTGGCTAGGCAGATGACGTTTTTAATAAGTTACATTCAACTTAAATTCAGCAATTAATAAAGTGAGGACATTGGGCGTTCTTCTACAGTCAATGAATATAGATGCTGGATTATGATCTCTTTTATCTCTATTTTTAAGTGATAGAATGAATAGGGTAGAAACTAAACTAACAATGATGTCTACAGTTAGCAAGGAAGATAGGCAAAGAGCAAGATTTCAGGAGAGAGAGAAAGACAAGGAAGAATTGAGGGACATTTTTCATCAAGTTCATGTACTGACAAGAAAAATGTGATGTATTTGTCTTTCTTCAGTTAAAACTGGGGAACTACTGAGACAAACTATTTCCTAGTTCAAACACTCTGGAATATAAAAATATAGAAAGCATTTTACCAATCAAATTTAATTTAAGTGAGAGGCTCCTTCAAGGTAAAGGTGGGATTGAAATAGTTAATGAGTGCTTCTTAGAAAGCCTTAGTCCTGTCAGGGATACCATATAATCTTTAAAAGTAAACATAACCAGCCTGGGTTCACTCAGGTAAAGGCCTAAAAATCCATACGCACAACTAGTGACATTCTAGTGGTATTCTGCAAAATTGCATATGGAACTGAGTGTAGAATAAGGAGGTAAACCCATACATTAAGTAAGCAAATATCATTTTATCCTCTGACTTGATTAAAAGCAAAAGGAAGGGTACTGGGATTTCTCTCATCTGTGCATCAGAAGACGAATCAAATGATGGAGCCCATGTGTGAAAAAAGTCCCACAGCCAGAAAAAGGCTGTCTGGCTGGTCTGTGCTTTCAACAGCAGTGATTAAATACAGGAACTATCCTCCTGCCTCAGCCACCGTGCCCCCAGTGAAATATGCATGCCTAGCACACAGGGATTGCCGGTTTCACAGAGAGAGCATGGCTATGTTTCATGAACTGAAGGAATATACAAACCTGCTGGGCCTTTTCAGTCCCAGATATGGGGCATAAAGGAGCAGCAGCTGCAGGTGGCAAGCCTCTCAATCATGGCAGCTCAGGAAAAAATCAGATCCTGCTTCTGCTGGGTCAGATTGGGTCATGGGACATAGCTGGACCAGCTTGCCACCAGCAATGGAAAATGGAACTACAGCCAGGGGGAAGAAAGTCACTTCCCTCTTCTCATCAGTATCTGTCTGCTCTTCAATGATCCTGCTGCAGCCTTCCATGGAAGTATTGCTAAAAGCCTGGCTCACAGGGAATCCAAAGCCAAGGTTAGAGGCAGCTCCATATTGACATCCCATTGGATGAACATGCAGGGGACAGCCAAGATTCAAGCCCTCCTTGATGTGAGGCAATGCTTAGAAGATGAAGGCCCACAGGTTGTTGACCAGGATTCCCACTGTCATCAGCATCCTGATGTGGAGGGCATGGCTGGGGTAGAGATGATGATGCCTAAAGATTTTTGGCTTTTTATAAATTTTTTATCTATTTGTACCTTTTTAGATTTTTATATATATAGCTGTATAGTTTTTAACACTTTCTTACACTTTAGAGATTACCCTTTCTCCTACATTTATGCCATCTTCTTGAAATTCTGTTTAGTCTTATTTTCCAGAAAAGAATTTCTATCAAGGGCACCCAGGTTTGCACCACCATTTAGGAGACATAACAAAAGATGGCATGAGGAACTCCTCAGAATCTTTCTAGTAGGGCAGGTCCAAGGGTGGTTAAGTCACCAGGACAACCAGTCTTCTATTCAATGTACCTGCTAGATGTACTATTTAATTAAATTGATTAAAAGTGTGGAAATCCAATAACGTGCTTGCGCATACACAGCTATGTTTTGTGCACTTGAAAGCTTTCATTAAAGAGCTGCTCATTATGTTATTACCACTTTAATATTTTTTTTGAAAGCTTTTCTTTTGATTCCAGGCAACAGGGATCTGCCTGGACAATGTGCCTTAATCATGGGTTTCTCATTGCCTCTGGGAGGCAATACTGAAGCAGAAGAGGAAAACGGATTTTAACACATAACATGCTTTGGAACTTAGGAAATCAGTTGTAGATGATAGAATAGATAGATAGATAGATAGATAGATAGATAGATAGATAGATAGATAGATAGATAGATAGATAGATAGATAGATAGATAGATAGATTTACTCCTAGTCTTGCCTGGTGATAAAAGCAGCATCATATTATAAGGCAGATGGTGGGCAATAAAATTCTCTGAAAGCTGTTATTTATAGCAAATTGTCAGCATGCCCCAGAGAATCTCACTTCCAATACATGTTGTGCCACTTTCCTCTGTTTCTGGAAACGACAGAACATTTGCTTTCCACTGTGCAGCAAAGTTCATTTGAGGATAGGAAACGCCACGTGCCAAGGAGCTTATTCTGGCAAATAATATTAGAGAGCACAGTTTAAACTGAGAATTCCCATCTGCATGAAGCACACAAGAGCAGCAGTGGCACAGACAAAACTGTCAGTCTGCTTTCACATGGTAGGATTGAGGCCAATATAGATAGTAAGAAACTGCTTGTTAAAAAAAAAAGAAAACAAATTATTTTTAATCTAGTTGCAACTGGAACAGAGCTGATTTATGATCCTTCAGCATCATTGTTGTGTGTGGTCATTAGAGATACCAGGACGTAGCAGAATGTTGGTGCTGGCAATCAGAACACGCTTTTAAAATTGTATGAGAGATTTTAGAGTCTCTCAGTCCTAGATATTTATACATTAAGGACTTTAAAAACACAGTTGCATATCTCAAAAATACTGCCAAGGCCACAGAAAGACTGTGCCATAAGATAAACCGCCACAGCTGGAACTTGAGATAAAAAATTATGACAGGAAGGTACTAATTCCAGGCCTGGGGAAGTGAAATCAGGTTATCACATTATGACTAACATATCTGGACAAAAATTCCCAGTGTGGCAAACTGTGAGAAAGGAAGCAACTCTCATGCACATTCCACACCAAGTTATGAGAACAGCATCTGCTACTACCACACAGATACTCAAATTCCAGATACTGGAATGTAAAAAGGTGAAAAATCCCCAGTAGAACAGTTTTTGGATACCCACAACTGGGAAGCCGAAGGTGAAGAAGAACCAGTGAGATGCCCCTGGATCCGTCGGTGCTGGGTGTCTTCAGCTTGATCTCTCTGTCTTTCTCTCTACCCATCTCCACCCCCATGACCTCTCTTCTATAAATTTTTATGTCTCTACCTCACATTTAAAGTTAAATAAAGTCCATATTCTCAGCTCATTCTATTATTCTGAGATATTCTTTATTTCAATGTATGATCTTATTTGCACTTTAATTCAGGCAAAGGCATCTCTCACTACTCAGATCACAACAACCAGCTCACCAGGCTTACCAGCTTTTGGGGAAAATATTGTTAGTGTATTAAATATGGTTCCTTTAAACAAGTGAGTGTGACTAGCAGACTTTCTAAAACTATCGTTTATCCAAAATATCTGGATCCATGGCACTATCTGCAGAGCAGTCTCAGGTGATTTAATAAAAAAAAAGTTTTGAAGTATCACATTTACTTTCAGCTAGCAAGAAATTAATCCCATGCTAATTTCAGTGAAATATTGCTACATATTTTCACACTGTAAGGATCAGATTGTTACTTTACATAAATTACGGTTTAGATTGATGTCTTTCCAGAGGTTATTTGTGTTTTGCTTAAGAGCTGGCCTTCATACTTTGAGAACTTATGAAATTATTTTAGAATATTTTGTTTCCTATAATTATTATTGCATATAACTTTTTATCTTTCTTGAACTAATTTTTCCAGATCTTAAAAAATTATTTTTTGCTTATATAAGTTTAAAAATCCAAGAGTCATTCCCTATCAGTTATGTAACCTAATTGTCCCAGTCTTCTGTTACCCACTTCTCTCTCTTTTGGATAGCTCATTGCATGATAATAGCTTTTAGTTTGTGGATCAATCACTTGAGATAGCTATGTGTACCATTTTGACGTTAGAAAGTTCAATACTTTAAAATTATAATTTTGATGGGTAAAATTGGTATTGATTTAAAACTATTTGCTCTAAGAATTATGGATATAACTGTTATAAAGTAACCGATGCAATATTTTGAGAAAATTAGTTATAACTATTATTGACAGTAAATTACAAAACGGATTTTTTTCTTATCTATTTCCAAGAAAGAGACAGAAAAAATGTTCTTGGTCTATTTTTTTTATTAAGTTCTTCACAATGGATTAAGAATGTGAAATATTAAAAGCTCTCCACAACAATGGAGAGCTGGCAAGGACACAGACAAAGGAGTCAAATGCTAAGTACTGAACATTATTTACTGAACATATCGTGAGTTGTGTAGGATACAATGTACACATCTAAGAATGGATCAAAGTGGAAAATCAACCACAGGTATTGGAAATTCTCTTTCCTTTTGCAATTTCCAAACTAAATCAACAATAATTTGGAAATTTTACATACCTGTGATGTTAAGAGCAGAGGCTATTATGTAAAAATGCACAAAACATTTCAACACAAAGTCAATGACCAAAACAATCCTCAAAGTGTTTAATACTATTCTTCATTATTATTTTACTAACACACCACCAGATGTGTTTCATAACTTTCTATGACTATGCACTGCAACTGAGTCATTACATCTCAAAAGAAAGCAAAATATTCTGATGTCATATACTAGCTCTTTTCTTTAAATTTTCATGCTAAGCAGAATAAAATAGTCAGACATTTGAAGTGCAGATCAGTACATTCCACTGTTCCCCAGACACCGAGGGAGATTATATTTGTTCCTGCATTGAATTATTATTAACACCAAATATCTTTCAGCTTTTTATGCTTCTAATAATGTAAGTACAAGCAAATACTCCACAGAGAATGTTTACACCCAAATATGATATTGGAAGTGTTTTGCATCCTAACATTAGCAACATTTCCATGTTGTACTGAAAAATAAAAGTGTCACAAAATAGAGTGATGAAATACCTTTACTTTTAAGTACCAAAGAATAAAAATAAATATCTCATTTTCAATCACAGAACAACATCTAGCTTTGCTATTGTTATTCATATTGGCTATTACATGCTCATCTCTACATATACATGTATGTTATGAGAACACATTGATTGTTAAAAATCAGTACAGCGTACAGATCTAACAGAAAGCTCCCCAGAACAATTTCAGCTGGAGATTCTTTGCTGTGTCTCTCTTCCACTCACAATGTAAAGCAACCCCACAGAATTAAATACTAAAACCACTAATAATGAGAAAGCCTTCAGCATCCTCAGAAAATTTTCACTCCTGACAGAGCAAGAAATCATTATTAAGGTCTCTATATGCGATGTAAACATCCCTCTACATTTTAGGGAACAAGATTGCACAGTTCTTACAACTCTAATTTACTCCAACACCTCTTGAAAAACTCCCCAAGCTCTAACGTATCTTTAAACTCAATTTCTTCACTTTTTCTATAAAAAATCATATATTTTCTGAGGAATATCCAGAGTTTTCTTATTATGAAATGCTAACAACCAATGAACTAAAATTTCTGTGTAAATCAATATTTCAAGATAGATCAAGCCCAGCTGGTAGGAAAAAGCTCATTAGGCAAAAGCTTCTTAAAAGCATGAAAGTATTGCCATACTGGGTTTCATGCTTAGCTTCAGTAAGAAAACTGGCAACCTTTTGTTTCTGGGCTAGAGACATATGCAGTTTAATGACAAATCCCATTAGAAAAATTACCAGTTAATAAACAGTTTGAATTGCTATATTTGTTCCACGAGTCTGAAGTTCATAGATGAGGAGAAAGATGAAACAACTTGCAGTGCACTTATCTGTACTCTCTCTGACTTAAAATAAAAGACTCACAGTACCCCAGTTGCAGATACATCTAATATCTGCTCATGGAAGCAGTACAACAGCCAAATATAAACTGAACTTTCTTTTGTTTAATCCTTCCAAGCTCTGGCAATTGATTTAAAGACTGCTTGAGCTGGAAGTTGGATCACTGTGGTTTATGGGGATACACAGACTATGCTGAGGGGGTTTGTAAGCCTTTTTTAAACAAAATCCACAATTTAATTAGATGGAGGTTGTTTTGTGATGTCACAGACTTGTTTTATACAAGGATATGGTTAAGATTTTTCTATTACACTAAATGAATCTCTGTTTTACAGAAGGCCCTCAAAGGAATTACATGTCTTTTTTTGGAAGACAGTAAGTTGATAAATTTTGTTGCTATTAAGCTTGTGAGGCTCAAAATAATTATTAAGATCAATGTTCTGAAAAAAGAAATAAGATCAGAATAAAAAAATCAACTTATCTTATTGAATTAGGTAACATCAACTTGCCCCTGGGCTTATATCTATCCTGTGCTTCCACAAGACGTGTCAGGAAAATAACCTGTTCCACCTCAGACTACATAGAGACCAATACAGGTATCCAGTCATAAATTCACAGACAAGATTATGCAGTACATACTTTTATAAAATGTTAAATGTCTCTATACTACTAGGGTATTTAGGAGAAATTACTCAATAATTGTCTTATCTCTATTCCCCAAATACCTTTTCCTGCACAGAAGATACTCCTTTGCCACTTTGATTTTTAACATGTATTTCTAGTCTTCAAGAATGTGATGAGACTATTACTAACTGAAAGTGGTAGTGTAATAGGAGTTAAATTTTCTTCATAATTACAGGTGAACCACTGCTTTTCTTTTTCTTTTTTAACCCTTTTACAGAGACTTTAGATGGAATCATGCAGATTTCTCTAGTTTTGATCCTAGTTTCCCCACGTACAATCTGAAATCTTTGGCTAAGCATATTTGTCAGAGGACAAGATACATGCAAGGTTTACCTGACTCTCATAGGCTTTATACAAAGCTTTACCTGACTCTATAGGCTTTATACTGTGCTTTCAGTGAAATGTTCTTCTTTGGAAAAGGAAAAGATATTAGGGACAAAATTTCAAGCTTTTAAAAAAAGTCAGCTGAATACAAATTGTTCTCCACTATTGTAACAAGTATCCCCAATAAAAATCTGTAATTTTAGCAATTTATTGATACAGACAACACATTTTCACAATGCCTTCAAATGCAAGAAGATATATGCCACGTTTTCTTCTGATGCTCCCATACTGCAGAAAACTGAAGCACATGGGCCTCTTCTATGCACATGAAGGCTTATGACAAACATAGCAAGGTTCTGCTCTTACAGGAGGGTGGTGGGTTTAGGACCACACTTCTATCCTTCAGTGTTTTCTTATATGTTCTTAAGGCTCCTTATCTGTACATGGGAGGGCCCCTAGGCATTCCTGGCTGCATCCCTGGAAGGCAAGGATTTCCAGGTGGATAACCTGGCATTCTCGGCCCTCTGGGCCCGGGTGGCCTTGTCACAGCTATGGATGGTGGAGGAAGGTTTCCTCCTCGGCTCTGTGGAGGATAGTGGCCGTTCAGCACAGGGCCAGGATGCTGAGAGGAGCTGGTTTCTTGTGGCTGGCCTGTCTTTGATCCATTGCCATCCTGTCCTTTCTTGTTGTCTGAAATATGTTTGGAGGACAGAATTAACAAATGATCATGCAAATCCGAAGCTCCTGACAGGGAAATCCAGCAGCTGCCTGACTATCCTAGATTGCAGTAGAAAGTCTGGGCTTCCCCTACCAAACCTGGGCTAATGCTCCTTCATGACCTTTTGCTGTATTTTCCACCCATTTTTTCTGCAAGGCTCCCATGTGGTTATGTGGGCAATTTGTCAAAATGCACTTCGTCTCTCAATGAAGGCAGTAATTACACCTGGCTCTTCCAAAGACAATCATCTCTCACCTGGGTTTCCCTCCTAGGCTTGACGCTGTTTAGTGGCTGTAGGGCATGTGTGCATGAAGAGGGAAAAGAAACAGTCAGTAAAATCCCTCAGGACAGACTGACACTCACCTGCCCCAGCCAGGCTTTCTGATAAGAGTTGCTTAATATGTTCTTACCACACCTTCTCCAGATGAACCTGGCACTGGTGATAAATACTTTCCTACATAGTTCTGCATTGACAAAACACAACAGAAATGTAGAAGATGTAGACTTTGACTGGTGTGTGATAGATAAGAAGGATCACTGGCACTTAGACCAGGCTTTTTTCAGCAGGGTTGTGATTTTCAGTTCTATATAGTTCAGCTTTTTACTTTAATGTTGCTAGGTATGGAATAATTTCTTAAACAAGCCAAAGAAAGAAATAGGCTAATACTTGTGATTCAGTATCGTGAAGGTGTTTCAGGAGATTATAGCAAAGGATCACACATGCATGAATTACTCATTATGAGACATTCAGAACAATTCTTACCATTGTTTGGAGTGGACTCATCTTGCTTGTCTCCTTTAGGCTTTGCTGGTGGCGGTTCGGTCTCAAATGGATTTTCCTCTTGTTCATTTGATTTCTGTGCTTTTTGTTTATTTCTTCTTTTATTTTCTTCTGCTTGCTAATGATAGGGAGAGAGATGACATTTTTCAGTGACCCCAACAGTCCCTCTAGTATTTAGTAAAATACAAAGAAATCAGTAATTCTCTATTCTTACACTTTGTAACTTCTTTTTAAGTTCCAAGTTAGCCTCCTTGTAGGATTTGGATGTTGCGTTGAGATAATAAAGGCTCAGGCTAAATTTAAAAAATAATAGTTTCTTGTTAGACAATGATTTAATTAGAAAACTGAGAACATTCCTTTAGCAACCATTATAGTTGTGATAATATAAGGCCTGTATCTTTTTCTCATTTATTGTGCTTAATCAATACTAGTATTTTGCACTATAATGAACAATGTGCTTCCTTACATTATTCCTTCTTCAGAAGGCACTGTTATTTCAGGGGGGAAAATGAAAGAAATTATTCTATCCATTAATATTCTACATTTAATCTTACAGTATTTAAGAAATATGTTTCATTAAGTAGTATTTAACTCTGAAATTACTTCTGTAGAATACCTTACAAAAGTTAACTAAGTCTCATGACATACCTTAAAAATTAGTAAATCATATTTATGAAAACTCCTAAACAAATATAGTAAACAATTGGAAATACTGTCAAGAAAACAACCAAAATCACATTCCTTTTGTTTTTTCCTGTTATTACTTGGTTCTTCTTCTAAGAAAAAACATAATATTTTCATTTTTCAGCGTATAGAATTAGTATTGTAAACACTTTATGAAATTAGTAGTTTTCACTATTCTGATTTAATAAGAAAACATCTGCTATGATGTCTTTAATTGACATAAGAAGTAAATAATTAATCAGCACATGCTGTTTCCTCTGCTTTGCCTGATTTTGCCTTGTATTTTTCCTCTTTCTTTTTTTCCTTCGGTTTATTTTTAGTGTCCTTATCCTTTACAGCTAAGGGTTAAAATAGAATATGGCATCAAGCGAACATTTACAAAATTTCATCTCAATATTTTATATTGCTCATATAAAATCCTTCTGTAATTTATATTGTGTTCTGTAATGTCTACATTTACTTGGAGTTCTGCAATGCAAAGTTAAATCCCAGTGTATATTTGTACAGAATTAAATTTTAGTTCAGCAGTATGCTAAATACCCAATATAATCCTATCAAGCAAGTTAAATGCCATGATAAAATAGAACTCAATAAAATCTCCAAGAGCAAATATTCCAGGGCCATTTTCTTTACCAATTACTGAATTATTCACAAAAACCTCTACTAGCCTTGTTTCACAGTCTCCAAAACTCTGTCTCACGTCCCTGTCCTAATAGTATAGAGTACGGTGTTTATCAATTAAAGGCACTGAAGATCAGGTTCACTGAAAGTTACTGAGAATAACTTTGCTCCATGATGTTCATATTTCTATTGAAATTGCTAAGGATTTACAATGGGCTGTTCTGCATTCTGGACAAGATGATCAATGTCACAGCATTACAAATTCCCTATGGGCCTTTTGCATTTTAATAGTTTTCTATATTTCGTTGTAGGAACAACATTTTTTAAAAGCATAACTAAACAAAAAAGACGCCATTGAACAAAAAAGAGATATCAACCTTTCTGCAAATGCGCATTAAGTGTGTTCAAAGAAAAGATTCATGAATTGTTCAAGTCTCTCATCACTGCACAATTAGTGCTGCATTTCTTAGATATTCAGGCAGTGATGATTCAGAGAGAAAGAAACTTATCGGACCTTAGACACAGCAAGCATTGAGTTAATATTCTGTACGTACACCATCAGCAATATAAAGGGCAGGATAAGTCCAGGGTTAGAGGCATAACCAAATACCTTCCCAAACCAGGAAGGAAAGTCGTGCTCCAGAGTTTCTGAAATGACTTCATACATTCTAGTCTTCCCACTATTAAACAGAAAAGTTGACAATATCATATACAATTATTATGGCAACCACGAATATATAAGCTAATCATGTCACATCAAACCTGGAAAAAGGATAATATAAGGTATGTTAACATTATTTAAACTTTACACTCTGGAGGGAATATTGTTTAAAGTAGTACTTATGTATTCTATGGGGGAAAGAAGACACCAAAATTCTTACTGTATGCTAATAGATTTTGCCAGGTTGCCACCCAAATTATTCCTCAATGAATCAGTGTATGAGTTGTGAACTCCATACCACCAACCAACGAATAAAGCATCATTTGTGCTCTATGAAGACATGGGGGAAAACATTAAAATCCTGGTTTTTATGTTTGACAAGCAAAAAGTGGTCTGCAATTATTTTTGTTCCACCCAGTTCTCCTCTCTCTTTGGTGTGTGACCAATGCTACACGAGTCAGTGGCTGTGTTTCAGCACATTTTTGCTGCTGTTGCAGCAATCTAGTTACCTTCATATGTAATTGTTCCAGCTTATATATTAAGTTATGTTCTCCTTACATGATTTTCCTTCTGAAGTGTATCAATAGATGTTCTGAAAATCCCCTTCTGCTTATTTTGCCTTTTTTCTATGCCTCAGGGCACAGAAGTTTGTCATTTTTAACCTGGACAAGACTGGTAGAATGGGTCTGTGTAGCAATTCTAATTAGTAGTTTTTACTTAGTTGTAGCAATTGTCACCAAATTGCCACGTGACTGTCCAGTCATTGAAGTTTTCTGTCACTGCTTTTCAGTCTGGTAAAGATTTTCTTACAAATGGGTGTTTTTCTAAACTGATTTTCAATGTTTACATTCTTCCAATTAATATTAAAATTTTGCAGGTGAAATTCTTCTCTTCTTTCTCTTTATTTGCCCTACCCACTCACAGTAGACGAGAAATTCCATTCTCAGCTCCCCTCATGCTCTTCAGCATGCACAAAGCTTTTTCTGCTGCTCTGTTGCTAATTCTGTCCTTTCTTCCCTACCCCTGACAGGTCTCTGTTGAATTGTGTATGTTGCTTTAATGAATGGACTATAATTAAAAAAAAAAAAAACCCAAACCAAAACTAAACCCTGAATGATCCACAAATTTCAAAAAGGATGGGACACTGAGTTACCATCAGGAAAATGTTTTGATTTTTAAATGCAGAAGAACGCTCTACCAGTATTTATTCACTGGCTATTCCACTGTAGCATTACTTATACTGAGGCTGAATGAACCTTTATCAGTTTCAAGTGCTCCTCATCAAAAGTTGCATTGAAGATTTCAGTTTTTGATGAAGAATATGACAGAGAAAAAGTGGCAAGAATTATCCTTCTCATTTTGAAGAGTAATCTCACCATTTAGTTAATACCCAATTCAATACCTACTGCTACTGAGATCTGACCTCAAATATTTCCTTCAATATATTTTTGCTAGGACTCAATAAAAATCTTAATGTGTATCTCTTATTTTGTTGTAAATTCTTCTCTAAATTCAAACAATTTTCTGTGTCATCAGAATTTTTGTCATGTCTTGTGGTTCCCTCTTTTAGCTACCTCTGACTATTACAATGACAATCTCTGTTATTCTGCCTTTCACCAAATTTAATGTGGTGAGGCTTCTGCTCCTTTACAAAGTGCACTGGAGATCACACAGATGTCATTTTACAACAGTAATGTATTATTTAAACCTTTCCTTTGCAACCAGAATGCCTCTTTTACAGTCCTCCCACTCTTGCTGTGTTCATATTTTGTTCAAAAATAAAGGCAAAAGATTTTTAAAATTTTTAATTTCTTGTCTTGTCTGTTGTCAAGTGAGACAACTCATTATAAATTTATCTCATGCTACCTGGCAGGTAAAGATGATTCAAATGATCCTAGATTTTCCAGGTACTGTGCACAGAAGGAGAAAGTGTGGCAAAGTCTAAACTACCTTGAATTCAAGATGTGTTTGCAGGGCATGCCTAGATGTTTAGAAAAGATCCATGACTATAGAGGCCTTGAAGACTTCAGAAACAAATTCAGCTTTCACAGTGGTAATACAGACTCATGAAATTCTGGAGAGAGGCAAGGCCAAGACTGAACCACTGTATATTTATCACACCCTCAGGCATTCTGATCTGCCCTTCATACAGGGCATACAGACATTTCCTGAAACTATCTCTTTCAAACACAGCAGGTCACTGCTGTACTCCATAAGAATAATTTTTCTTCATTGCAGCAGTAATTTTTTTTCATTGAAATTGACAAAAAGAAAAGCTTTTCTGTTCTACACCTCAGATAAAACTTGCTAAAGAATTAGTCAGTTTTCCAAGATTCCTGCTTTGGGAGTTATCCTCAATGAGAAATGCATCTCAATTAAACACTCAGCCTATCAGGTGCTAATGCTTATTATAGAGGCACTTTTTCATTACTGCATCATTCACTGTGATGTGTGGAAGCAGGTCATTACAACAATTGCAAAAGATGGAGGTAAAATGCAAAGAACCTGAAAGGACCACAGTCAAAAGATGGTGGGATAGAGACAATGGTGTACACAGCAGGCAGTGTGGAGAGAAAAAGGATGAAAAGCAGCATGGCCATGTAGAAGTTATTGGATCTGGAAGCCTTGAAGACTCGTTCCTGGGGGACGTTGCAGCACATCACTGCCCAGCACTGCAGATACATTGATGTGTGGAGGCGGAACACATTGATTGCTGGGAGACACGGAGCATAAAAAGATCCCATCCTAGAAGAGAAGCAAATAAATAAAATAACCACTATTTATAGGACTTCTGTCTTTCCAAGTATGCCACAGATTTCCTCTGTCAATATGCTTTGCAGACTGTACCCTTAGAAATTCATATAGCCAACTTTATGGGGTTTTAAAACTGGTCTTTTCTTGTTGTTGTTATCTTATTGTATTTCATATTTCTAGAGTCCCATACTATTGTTATGATATTCTTAAAGTCCATACCATCTTGCTGGTTTCCCTACCATGCAGCTCCTCTCTGCTGTGCAGTTCCTCATGGCTTCACAGGGGCACCTTCTGGGCTCTCGACCCACCCCCTTTTATCCCAGTGGCCTTCATGAGCTACAGCTGCTACCCAACCAAGGACCCCGCAGCTGTAGCTCATCCAGAGCAACCAGGACCCACCTATCCAATACATAAGACTCTCACTACATTTTCTCTTTTTTTAAAAAGGCTGAATGAGTACAAAGAGAATTATCTCTATGAACTTTGTTTCAAAGTTCTCTTTCTCTGCAAATTAAGTGAGGACTTGGTGAAATGTTATTCACTCTTAATTTTTCCAGGTAGCATCTTGCTTGTGTTGTGTCAAAGAAGGATAGCCTTTTTTTAAAAACTAGGTATGACCAATTCCTACAACTAGGTATAAACAAAATCATTTCATTCATAATTTATTATTTTTATTGATATACCAGCACTTTTTTTTGAAGGATATTTTTTTTGCTTGATTGACATTTATTTTAGCTGCTGTTGCTGGGTTAATTTAGTGCTTCATGCCAACAGTCTGTTTATTGACTTTGTTAAATATGTTTTTTTTCCTTGTTATATATGGTTGCATGGTTATGACACCGAAATATTTGACAACTTTTTATTTCATCACACTTTGTTTCTTATGTCATGCTGACTGAAGAGCATCTAAATTAATTTTCCTGGCCAAGTAGTACAGAATACAAGAGATTGGGAACCTGCTTCTTCCTTAGTCCTTGCTCTTGTTGATGAGGTGACAAGGTGAGCAAGCTAAGCTGCTTTGCCCCTGAGTGCCTCAGACATTCTATTTGGAAACAGGAAATATATTTACATTAGGGTTGGAAAGACCTTCTGAGTACAGAAGAATGACAGGATTTATTATATTAATGTATCCTCTTCCTCTTTTCATGTATCTTAAATGAAAAGATAAAGGGCTTTACTGAAGGGACGGCTTTTACCACACAAAAGTCTGATCAGCCAAGTTATATTAAATGTAAAAAATTAGGCCTTAGCAAGAGCTGAGAAGTCAAATGCTTGCAGAGAACAGTTCCTGAGGAAGACTGAGCATGTTGCATGAGGACGCTACATGCTGGTGTTCTTTACCAGTCAAGTAAAGTCCAAAAATAGAATGAAAATCTACACCTTTCCTCCTCTACATCTGAGGAGCAATGCTGCAGCAGTAGCATGTTTTAGATTCATGTGACTGCAGAGATAAGTATAAATACGTTTGCTTTAAGGCCTTTTTGCATAGGAACAGGGGAAAAGAATGGTAAGGTTCACTGAAAGGCTAAATTTCAAGGCAGAACACTACAGCAAGCAGTCAGTGACCAAAAGTGTAAATTTAATCTATGCAGATTTTAACTGGTTGGTCTTATCAACTCAGTGCAAAATCCTGATATATGTGGTCCAATAATCTCAGTCCATAAATAGTTTTGAATTGTTCCAACTGATTGCAATGTACCAGAGTTTGGTATATATTGCATATACTTCCATCAGATTAAAGAAATGGGATAGGGTCAGGATTTCAGAAAAATCCTTCACAGATACAGATAAATCCCTCCATCCTGCAGATACAACATGCTTTGCCACACCTACCAGATCATGCCTTGGTTAAAGATCAGTCCCAGCACGTTGCCACTTATATCAAACTCAGAGTATGATGGCTGAAAAAAATTATACAGATGTTTTCATTAGGTTTGCACAAAGTGTTTTGAAATGAGTTAGAGCAGATGAAGACTGTCAATTTGAGGAGTAGCGCCACACTGGCATCATGGTTCAAGGCTTCCTGTTGCATCTTATCAGTGAATCATGAAATAAATTATATAACTCAAGGCTACAAGGTAGTCTCTAATATAGTTTGCAGCATTTTACTGAAAATCTTTCCAACATTTGTTCAGAGGCAGGTGTTAATGGAAAATTCAGAATCATTCTGGGTACTGGGTAAATTTTAAAGCAACAATTCAGAAAATTTCCATTGGAGTGGCCTCTGGTTGTCAAAATACTTTGTCCTCCAGTACAGCAGCAGCAGTGAAATTTCATGTGATGAATGTGATTTAATTGATTTAATACCCAATTGAACTCTTGCACTATGTTTCTTTTCTTTTTCATATTCCAGCAATTGCACTTTAGTTTTCCTTTTAACATTGATAGAGGTTGCCAATCATTTTCTTTTATGGATGCCTTATTTCTAGTTTGAGTATTTGATTCTAATTCTTCCATTAGGATTCAGAACTTTAAGAACTTTATGGGGTCTCATTATCTCTTTCTTTGCTGAAGAAAGCCCTGTATCATACATTTTTGTTTCCAGTATGGACACTTAAATACCATAAAAATTGTTTAGTCTTTTATTTCTGAACTAATAATTTGACCCTTCATTCTGGTTTCTCAAATCTTTAATCACTTACTAATCTCTTCTTCTACCTTAATTATTTATTTCTTATTTATTAAAATTTCCAGCTGTAAACACTGGATACACTGAATTTAAGCAACGATTGAAAGGCAACAGATGTTATTCTGTGTCCATATGCACCAGATCAAAACTTCCTGCTAAGAAATTGATGGGTTTCAATGTTTTGTTTTTACCTGAATGTCTGTTTCAAATATATTATTTATCTATTTATAAATATTATTTATCTATTTATACATGGTAACAGGTATCTTGCATGATTCATCACAATGATGGACAAAAAGACCATGAATAATACATACATTCCAGTTATTCATTATATTGATAACCGATAGAAGATAAGAGGGGCATGAGATGCAAAAATAACAATTCCCTTACAGCTGAAACAAGACAAAGTCATTCTACTGAAGTCTTCAATTAAAGCCAGAATTTTGACTTGTACTGTGCTGTGCTGTTGGAATATCTGAAGTTTCTGCACTTTTTCTGTGTAATTTTATGCATATACACACATATATATGTTTACAGTGAGGTGATATATTTATATCACATGTATTTATGAATCTGCTAACATAAGGGGAACAATTAAAGAGATCACTAATATTACACTTGAAAAGCAGTTGACTAAAGAGGTCTTTATAGGTTAGAATATCAAACAAAACATGGAGATATCAATAAGATCATAGAGAATCAAATAATGTATGACTACTTTTTTTAACATAGGTGCTAGCATTAACAGATTAAATAATCTGAAATCCAACTTTTAAACAAATAAAAATAAGGTCTTCCCACACAACATGCAAGTTGATCTCTGGAATTCTTCACTGAAGGACATCTTGATCATCAAAAATATTTTTCTTGTAGCAAAAGGCTTAAAATTAATGGATATATATCCATGGCCACTAACCACAGAGACACAGGTATAGCTAATTCCTAAGGAAGATTTTCAAATGAGCTATTTTCCAGAAATTAAGTGATTTCCAGTTTCAACTTCCACTTCCAGCTGTTGTTTCAGGCAGCTTACTGGACCTGGGGACCACAATGGACCAGAACATTACAGACATTCCTATATACTGCCAAATAAAAATGCCAATTATAAAATGATTTCAGGATCCCCTACAAGCAGATACGTTGTTGCCAATTTTTCTGTTCATGCTAGATTCAAACTCTTTCCATTTCATTTTGATATTGCAACAGTTATTACCTGTTTGACTACAACCTGACTAACTGGTAGTCTTTGTATCCATCCCCACACTAGTCCTGCTGGAAGGTAAAACATAAAAATAATGCTGAAATTTCATGGGAGTCAGCAAGACTGTGATTGCTGCACCAGAAGCAAGAGTTTTTTAACAGAAAACATGACAACTTTCACTTCCTCTGAAAAACGGGGATTTCCCAAGATGCAATTCCTAGCAATGTGAGAAATTTTTACATGTGTGAAAATAAAATTCCGACAAAAGAAGGTGAAAATTGCAACTATGACTGCTTATGTAGAGATACCCTTGATAGTCTTAAATTATGTAGCCTTTTTCTGTACTTCTCAGTAAGTACAAAACAGGCTCCAGGAGTTTCACAAGCTCTGACAATACCATGACTATTACTTAAAAGATTAAAAACAGCATGAGACCCTGAAAGCGTAAGTAGCTGACAAATTTAACTTGGATCAAGTCCGTGTGAGACAGCAAGTCTCAACTCCCATGTGAAGAGTTCTATGCCTGCTTATGTTATGGGCCTTACTAATTTTACATCAGCTAAACTAATTCTAATGAAATACAGATATATCTATGTATCTATAGGTATATATATTTATACATATAATAATACTTCTGGAACAGGATCTTTCATATTTTTCTCCACAAGAACTATGTGCTTTAAGACCCTATCCAATGAATGAGATTATATCCTGTGAAATATTCAAACAGTATATGTGTGGAAAAATGTGTGTTCTTACAAAGAAAATAAAATTTGCTCTTATAAAATAAAATAAATTACAGAAGTCCTAAAGTTACCAAAGTCTAAAGAAGAAGAAAAATATTAAGACATAAGCAAAATGCAAAAAAACTAACACCATGTAGTTCAGGGGTTTTGAAGTTGGTGTATCTAACCAAAGTTAACTCTATAGCATTGAAAGGAAAATGAACTTTGTTACTAAATTGTGAAGTGATGAATAGCAAAGACATTTAAAATCAGATACTTACAAATCCGTACTCCAAATCCCAGCACCAGCAATAATTGAAAAACCTAACAAAGACAGCTCTCAAAAAATCGCCGATTAGAATTGTGATGTATGTTGTCATCATGTCAGAGACTGTCAGGCGCACAAATTCCTGTTAGAGCAATATTCTCTTTTAAGAATACATTTAAGCAATTAATAGTTACAATAATAATTAAATACTGTACTAGATCTTTAATTGTGTTTATCCTGCTCCAACATGGACAACTTTCCTGCATTCATTGATTCTAGCACTGAATGTGCTAGAACTACTGCCCCTCATTTTCTAGAGTGCTTAAACTGCTTTTGACCTCTTTGAGAAGATTAAAAATGAAAAATAAAAAAGTGAATGGCTTCTTTCTCAAAGTGTTTCGATGTCCAGTGGATATGGAGAGAAAGCAAGAAAATCCAAATGCAAATCCTCATATGAGCCTCTACTTTTATTTTAGGCTTTTTATGTTTCACTAAAACCTCCTGTAACAGGCCTTACCCCGACAGCCCAGAAGGCTGTTACTCTCCCTGATATGAAAATAAGGGTAAAATTGTTTCAGTTATGAGCATTTCGTGTTTTAACTTCTTATTCAGCATCATTGAAAATAGAGGGGCTGATTTTTTCTGCCTTTATGGTCCCTGCTAGAGATTTATTCATTTAGGAGGACAGATTGTCAGAGTGGTAGAGAAACAACAAAATTTATTCAATATTGAGTTTGTTGTCATGGACAAATCAACAGCAACGTAGTAGGATCAAATAGAGGAAAAGGGTAGGTTAGAAAACTGTTTAGAAACTGCATTTTAGATTAGTGGGTCATTAAGAATGAGTGTCAAACTGAATCCAACAAAATATTTGAGCAGATTTTCCGCTAAACTTTTATTGTCCTTTGGCATTATTATATTTGGCTAAAGACACAGATGTCTTCTCAAAAGCATACTGTTGTAAGACCTGTCTTACATACATGTCCCTTTTGAGTTACTCCTTTATTTTTTCAAAATTAGTAGACAAGCAAGGCAAAGATGGCATCAGGAAGATGAAAAGAAATTAGGCGATAGAGGAGAGGAGAGGGAAAAAATAAATGCTTTCCATTCTATCAACTAACAGAAAAAAGAATTTCCTCTTAGAGAGCATTCAAAGAAAATAAAATAATTTTTTAAAAAACTTTTAGATCAACAGAAAGTCCCACATCTGCTTCTCCTCACGTTGTCTCACTTGTTAGCCAAAATAAAGAGGATTTAGATATCATATCATGTAAGAGACTGTATGATCTATTTTCAAATCTGAGCTCCAAGCAGCTACATTACCTGTCCTACCATTGTTTCCCAACACGGTCCTCTGGGGACATCAGCAGGATCCACCTGTATTGGAGGAGCAGTTGAATTCTCTGGAATAGTACCATTGTACAGACTGGCTTCCCATATTGTCATGTTGTATTTGACTATCTTTTCTTCTTCCAGCTAAGTTAAGAAATAAATTGGGGGAAAAGAATCAACATGAGCTTGTTACCAGCCCTCAAGATTGTCTATCCCAAAATTCCCATTGCTAACTTAGGTAAATGTAATTTGCAGAACAGAAATAAAAGAATGCCTTTCACTGATGTGTCTGTGGCTGACTGGAGTGCTTCAGTGTTGCCCAGCAACCTGTCAAACATAGTGAAGGGAAGAAAATATCTTGCCTTGAGGTTGATTTCATCCATTAGGGCAATAATGAAAGTGTAGAGATTGCCAAGGAAAAGAGCAAAGATTCTTCCCAGCTGCCATCTGAGAGCTATTCGAGGGTGGTAATTTTCCAGAGAACTGATTACATCAAATAAAGTTGGACAGAACATTCCTAAAAGTGACATAACCGTGTTCACCTGAGGAGGGGGAAAAAAGTTTACAATGAAATGTTAGAGACAAATTATTCTATTAATTCTGATTTGGGTAAAAAATATATTTCCATTACTACTTTTTATTTGGTATTTGATTTAATAAAAACCAAAATCCACTCTGAGTATCACAAGTTGATGAAATCCACACACAGTCCCAGTCTGCCTCTTTCCACTAATTCCCTATTCCATGACTCACTAGACAATTGTATCTGAACTGTGTTCTGACAGAACTAGGAACTGCTGATATGGAGAGGGAGATAACAAAATTTACAACATTAAAGAGAGAGAAGGAGAGTCAGAGAGAAAAATGTCTTTTCCACAAATTCATCAGCATCCCGCTATTTTGCTGTGAACTTCAGGAACACATGGCAAAAAATATATTTACTCAGGATTTCTCCATCACATATAAACTGTGTTCAATTCCTTAGTGACTCTAGTGTAATGAAATTTTCTACAAAAGCAGATTAATACTTTCATGAAGACTTTAAATTTTTAGAGCTTGCTTCTTCCTTGTACATAGGAACTGCACTTTTTTTAAACTTAAAATTTTACATTAGGTGTTGAGGTTTTTTTCTGATCAAATCCTCAATTCATATATTAATGATGCAAATATAAGAAAATTCCATCTATAGAATAAGAAAAATGTGTGGATTTCACCCAGAAGCGAAATATATCTATGCAATTAAAATATTAATATCCAATCAAGGGCAATGTTTCGTACTCACAAATATGTTAATTACCTGTCAATAGGAAAAAATTTTAGCCAAATAATGTCAGTATTGTTTTATCCACTCTGCTTTAGAGACACTGCTCCAGATCTTAGTTCTGTCACCTTAGAAGCATATTTTTATTACAGAAACAAAAGCAAAACTATGAACATAAAGACAAATGTTACCTACTTTCCAGATTACAGCATAAACAAATATATAACAGCCTTTGGTAGCCCAGCTCCTGTTAGTACAAATCTGTTACCACACCTTTAAACTGAGAGAAAGCTGAATTCCTCCAAGCTCTATTGTCTCAGAGCTTGTGTTGCCTTAAATCAAGTTTTGTACACAATTTTTTCTTTCCTATCAAAATAAAATGTGATAACAACTAAATTAATCCACTCTCAACAGTCCTATTTCTCTGGATTCCAGAAGGGGATTATTTGATATTTTAATGTTACTTTCGCAGTCAGGCTTTGGTGTTGAAAATTCTGGATTGGTTTTCCTTGTTCCATCATCACCCATCTCACCAGCTTTGTGAGGCTAACACCTTTTTGCCTTACTTTAAGTCAGGAATGCACTTTACACTCCAGCTCAGAAGATAATCTTGAAGTAACAAACTAGTTTTACAACACACACAGTAGCATTTTTGCTAACAAAGTAAAACCTTCCCAGGTTTTCAAACAGCACGCTGCTGTAGCAAATAAAATCACCATCTTCACTATATACCCCTATCAGCTGGGTGCATCTGCTTTTGAGGAAAGCATTAGGCACAGAAAAAATTTGCATGGGACACTAGGACAGGGCAAGTGGAACTGGAAGGCATTAGCTTCAACCTGTTGCTACACTGCAGAGTTGTACCCATGAAGTCCCAAATAACTTCCTCTGTGCCCACAGATCAATCAGTCCATTTGGGCCAGTCTCAGGAGAAAAGCAAGAAGAGAGTGGATTCCTTGAAGAGACCTCATGAATCCATAAAGTGTCTGGAAGACAATCCTAAGAGCATTGAGGAGGAAATATAAAGGCCTCAAATGAGCTAAAGGTAAATACTGAGGGATATTTGAAAGAAGTGAAGTAGAAATTTTATGGAAGCAGAGAGACATAAGCAATTCTTATGTTAGACATTTCCCACCCACAGAGAGTATTTAAACTACTGGGGGAAAAAAGGCAACATGCAAAGCAGAAGAACACAATTTCAAACCACATCTATTATAGAAATAGCACGAACTTCATTTCTTTCCCACCACCCGTAGTTCTCCAGACCTTCCAAGGCAAATTGCTGGGATCTTCTGACAACAAAAAAGATGAGGTAGCCACTTCCAGCAAGTGTGCATAGGGCTAAGAAGTTGGCAAGAACCCTTAAGAATCGAGTCAAATGAATATTTTCTTCTTTTCGGCTCTCCTGCTCCTCCACAATTGCTTCCTGCACTTGTTAGAAAGAAAAGAATATTATCAATACTTTATTGGTCAAGTCCCCACATGGCTTCAATTGTTAGAAGTCAGTTAAATTAATTACAAATATGCAAATGGACATCTGGGCGTCATGTTTTGAGATGAATGTGTATTGTCTCATAAAATCCTGTTCAGGTCCTGGAAGATTCTGGAGTTTTGCCTGGGTTTCCTTTGCCCCTGTTGAGTGTGCCCACAATGAGTCTGGTTACACTTGTACTCACACTTTTACATGGTGTCAAAAAACCTAGCACATTCTTTCAGCTTGCAAGGTCAAATGAGGTTGAGTGATACAGCAGGATAAATGTCTGTCAGAAAAGGAAATGTCATGTTTTTGAAATGCACATTTGTGAGAAAAGAGGAAAATGTTTTACTCCGAAAGTCAGCAACTCAGAAAGAATGAAAAGATGTGGGAATCCCCCAAAAAACTGGACAGTGCAGAGCTTCAGATTGCGCAACAAAATGTTTGCCCCACATTTACCCTTGATCATAATTGATAAATATTAAGACTCTAAGGCAACTATAATGCCCAGTTTTTACTCTTGCCAGGTGAAAGAGCTTTTGGTCTGGAGTGTCCTCATGAAAGGAAGTTTTGTTACAGCTTCTGACTTCATTTAGAGATCTGTTGCTCAGAGGGGAAGATGATTGGCACTGTAATAATTGCCTTTCATGGCCCTGCTCCTTTTACAGCATGTGTTTGTGACATAAATGACAGGAGACTGCAACAGCTTTCAAACAAAACTCCCACGACCTCACCCAAGCCAAGATTTCATCCTTTCTCTCTGAGGTTCCTTGCTTGTTTGCAACAATTACAGTAAATCTCCCTGAGTTTATTTCTCAAAATTAAGCCTTTTTCTCAACAGATTTGTATTCTTTCCCAAATAGCTTTCAGCATCTGCTCTAATTTGGCAGGCAGGCAAGCTCAAGATTCAGCAATTTCAATGAGTATTTCTCCCGAACTTGCTTTCTTGGAATCTTCTCTCGATTGCTTACACTTGAGGGCAGTTCTCTGCTATGCCTGCAGCTGAGGGGGCAGGCAGGGTGAAGGGGATGTGCTGGCTGTGGCACTGCTGTGGACAGGAAGAGTGCAGCTGAGCAGAGCAGCCAGTGCTGCAGTGTCACACTTGTCAGTGCCAGCCTGGCACCTTCTTCATTGTCTCACAACACTACACCTGTTGTTCCCCGTACATTACATTGAAAATTAAATCTTCTTTTGCATGCTACACTGGTGTGCCCCAGCCACCCCACAGCACAACATATTCATTAGCATTCAATGTATAGAATATATCCCCTCCACTGTTTTCACAGCCCTGCATCTTACATCTTGCCCCAGATTCCTTACACAACTACTCTTGAAATCAATATACCCTATACACTGGAAAGAGGCCAGTGTATTGCATTGCATATTGGGCTATATTTTATAATTAATTTGAAACTAAGACTTTTTTTACCTAAAAGCAAGTAGAAACTCAAAATTCTGAGGTCAGTTCTTCTGATAAATAGCCCTATACAGATTATTCTATTATTTGTCTTATATTTCTTCTCTGTAACAAGAGAAGTTGACAATATGAGGTTCCCAAAAGGGGAGCAACATTTTGAAAAAAGTTTTTCAGACGAATACCATAGAAACTGGAAGCCATCAGAGATGAGAAAAAAGAAAATATTATTTTTACAGTAGAATTCGTTTTCTAAAACTGGTACCGTCAGCAGAGACAACACAAAAGATGCTAGTGTTATTTTTTTCACAATTACAAAGAAAAAAATCTGATGGCAAGACATAGAGATCGAGAAGGGTGTACAGATGCCAATTTGAGTATGTTTCTGAGCCTCAGCACATCTTACTCTTGACCTTAATTCCACCTGATTCACACCAGTGTGAAAGCCAAATTGTATTGCCTCTCCTTAGGAAACTCTGTTTTACCTTAAAGCTTGTTGTGATGGAGGCAAACTTATTATCCGCTGTCTCAGGATTGCCAATCAGGTAGTCCCAGCTTGTGAACATTTTCCAGCTGAAATTAAAACTAGTATCATCCCCACCACCATCATCATTTGCATTCTTTGCCATTCTACAGAAAACACAAAGACACAGGAAGACCTTGTTAGCACTAGTTCTGCTTTGTGGGCATGACTTTTAAATGATTCCTAATTTTTAACTTTTTTCCTGGAAAAACTCTATGTCATTCTTACTGTCAGTTATGCTTTACTAAATCTTCTTTTCTGAAACAAGTGAGCAATATGGAGATTTTAATGTTTAGACACTTTATGAGCTCACCACAAACATTTTGATGAGAAAGAATGAATGTATTTCATTAACCTCTCAGAGAAACTCTGCTGGATAAGAAGCTTAATAAAAAAACAATATTGAGAACATCTCTTGAATAGAAAGGTGCAGAGCGTCCTGAATTGCAATAGACTTTATCAGAGAGTTTGCAAATGGAAAAAGAAGAAAAATGCAATAAGCAAAATATTGTAAAACAAATAAAATCAATGCATGAATAAAGAAAAACATATAACAAAGAATATAAGAAATATTCTAAAATAACAAGACAGAGAAAAAAGTGGTTTTAACATATAAAATAGCACTCAAGCAATGATCTTCCCTATCATCTCCGATGCATTTATTAAAATATTTTTTACAGTGTCCAGAAACATCAGATTATTTCTTCAGAGAAGTATTTCTCAAGACTAAACTTAATCTTGTCTTCAAAGCTCACTGTTATAAAGAAGTTCCGTTAATGTAAAAACCATAGTATTTCTCTGCATACTTTGTCACATAATTCAAGAAGTCATTAAACACAAGGACAGAGTGTGCTGATAAGATACACATAACTTAGTTGTCAGTATTTCTGGTCAGGAAAATGTAAAACTTATTTTAAATCCTAATAATCCACCACAGCTATGCTATTAATAATAATGCATTCTATGTACTACATTGTACATATAGTGCATTACTATTATTATTATTATTATTATTATTATTATTATTATTATTATTATTATTATTATTATTATTATTATTATTGTTGTTGTTGTTGTTGTTGTTGTTGTTGTTGTTATTATCATTATCATTATTTAATTAATTAGTTAATATTAATTAATAATTAATACTTTGTTATTAATATTAATACTACTATGTATAATAATACTGCTATGTGCTACTGTGTACTAGTGAACTTTTTCAAGTTCAGTAAAATATATGCTCTGAAATCTAGATTGAGAATAGTAAGATACAGAAAATCTCTCTGAGATGCCAAGAATCAGTACCAAGGTTGGTCTTACCCATAAGAGTCAGACATCACAAAAGGTTCTTGATAAAGTCTGCCCTGCTTCTGATTTACAGGCTACAGCATTTCCTTCTCAAGAGTTTCTAATGAAATTTTGAACATTGTGGTAAGAATATAATTTCTTTGCGATCACAAATGTTTCAGTTTCATTTTATACACTACAAGAGTTGAAGAGTGGAGCCCTACATCTAAATATTTCCCCTAAATAAAATAATAGTGCTTATAGTCCTCACTATCTCTTTCACATAAACTTTTCTCTGTTCTCAGTCAACAACAGAGAAATGATACCACCTCCTGCTACATTGCTTTTACTTTCTGTGCTCACTGTGCTTATTTCTGGAGAAACAGAAAAGAGCAGAAGATGACAAGAACTCTCATATGACTAACTAAATATTGGTCATCATTAGTGCCATATGGACAGATGGAAAATTAGCACATACAATGTAATTTTTTTTCTTAAGGATATTCCTTTGTTTTGACCTACAGGGTTTTCCTGCTATCAGGATTATTTTTTTGTCTGAGTGAGAGTCATTGAAATAAAATTGTCTGAGACTAAGACGTTTTTATCTTGGTAGTTGTTTTATCAAAAATATTTGAAAACCTATTTTTGAACTAAATCAATTGCTGTTTTATTGTACTAGTTTATTTCCTCTCCAAAAATACCTATATATGACTGAAGACATTTTTTTTCTCAAATTATTTTTCTCAAAGGAAGCCAATTTGAAAATAGAACATGAATTAATCTAGTGCTCATGCAAGTGAAAAATACTGGCTAGAGAACAAAACAATGGAAGTACACTAACTGCATTTTTCTCTATGTTTAAAAATGTCTTTGAATCTTGAACTGCAAGCTTCTTATTTTTTTCACAACAGGCTTTTTATAAAATCACTGGTAGACGTGTACTACTGTGTTAGGTGGTCATCTTGCTTGAACCAAGGGTATTAAAGATTACATTAACTGGCAGCATTTACTATGGAGTGTGAGCTACATGCAGAATTATTTGCCATATGCTTCTTCATTGTGTTCTTCCTTCATAAAAGATTTTAAAGTCCCACTGAAGGTAGAATTACGGAATTTCCTGGATTTTAGCTGAAAATCTACTGGATGCCAAGTATTATAAAAAGATGGGCTGACAGATTTTTTCCTCACTGTATGCATTCATTTTTAATTTTGAAGTTCAGGAGAGAACTGTTTTGTTATTTCAGTAGAGATTTATTCACACTTGCACAACGCTGTAACAGAACTTCTGGTGCAGAATAGATAAAAAAATAGAGGTTAAACATGTCTTACAGAACTTTGACCTTGCACTTGGTCTAGCATTGTCCTGTACTTGGAATTACTGCATTTTTTAAAAAGACAGTCTCCAGGGTCAACAGTGGAATTACCTGCCTTTTTGAATGTACTTTTTTCCACAGCCAAGGAGAACTTACGTTCGAGTGACAATCATAAAGCTATAGCCGATAGACCCAACTCCAACAAGGAAATATGAAAGAGGCATCCTGAACTTGAGCCACCCGATTGTCCTCTGGTTATTGTAATAACCATAAAAGAGTACAGAATACTGTGCAAAGCCCTGAAAAGTCAGAAAAGAAATTATAATGTTACTTTGTTATACTTTTATATATAATGCATATAATCAGTAAGTGTGTCAATAGCAATATACTAAAACATTCATTTCAGTGAATTCAAATTAGTTGCAAATATCACTATAATAAAGCTCACAGGATAGGAACAGAGTACCTTTATTTTAAAAAGACATAGGATATTTCATAGCAACTTCAAAATCCTTTAGAACTGGTCATTAACAATCCCTCTACAATTTAATGAGTCAAAACTTCATCATCAACATACTTCTTGTGAAGAAAGAAACACACTGTCTTACAAAAAATGTTTTTCAGATTACTTGCAGATAAAATCCCATCTTTTTAACTTCATTTTCACCTTTCTAAAAATTTGCCTAAATTTGATATGAAAATCTGATATGCCTTCTTTGTCTAATAACAGTTGTCTGCTGTTCATTGGGTGATCATTCAGTATATATGATAACCAACAGGTAGGGGCATTTTATAGGAGATTATTCAGTATGTAATTATTTTGCACACTTAAACTCGATTCTAGGGCTGTAAAAAATGCAATATTAGGTCACTATCTTTCTCTGCAATTCAAAGTCTCTCTTCTTTTCTAAATATCATAATATGAATTTCCCTCTCTTCTACGGGTCAGACAGATGATTTTTCTAAATTTCAACAGTTCATTATTGACTGTAAGAAATTGCTGGTGTCTGCATGGATCAAATAGTTAAATCTTCCTGGTAATTCTCAGGTTAGTGCAAGAACTGATCTCTTAGAAGAAGGCCAAAAGCACAGCCTTTACCAGGACAGCTCAGTGCATGCACAACAGTGGCAAACCTCCAGCTGGGTGTAAGAATTCCAAGTGCAATATATAGCATTTCACCGCAAAGTTGGGGGATAAACCATGCATAATTTTGACAGTAATACAGTAATAGGAAGGGTTGGTGAATTAAAAAACCATTTGCTACCCTTGTTATTCAGTTGCCTACTTTCCTTAAAATTAGTAACATCTTTCTCTTTTATTTTTTCAAAACATGCACTTGATTTATTGAAGCTTTTCCTATACATGAAATGAGTCTCAGGCTTATTTGAAAATGAGTCTCAGGCTTATTTGAAAAACCTAATTCACAATTCTAAGATGAAAATTAAATATTAATATATGGCACACATAAATATTATTCAAAATATCTTGATCCACATATCTCATTTTTCTTCATCTCTGACTAGATTTGAGAGATGTGCTTATGCATGAGGGATAAAAATATGCTCATCTCTAATAAGGCAAGTATTCTAATGGAGCACATTTCTTGCTAAGTAGTAGTAAACCATCTACACCGGTCAGGACACATTCAAATTCAATAGTATGTATATTGCATATTTTTGGTCACCTATAGCATCCTATAATTCCATTTTAGCCCAGGTTTCAATACAGCCTAATGCACTCTGGAAAACCTTTTGGATCCCCAAAATCATTAAAATGCCTTTTTAGTCTCTGTGCTCTGCAAGTCAGGGGTAATTCCTGCACTGTGTATCATTCAGTTTGTTGATTCCACAGCACTTCAAGGTAAGATTAGAAATAACTTCAATTCTGTAGAAGTGTGCGTGGAAGATGTCTTTCACTCCTTTCTTGAGCCTAACATAAAAGACTACTGGTGGAATGTGTTATTGCAATAAAACTTGACACTCTAATATTTTATGACTGGATTATAATCTGAAAACTATATGTGCAAATCGAATTCCAAGTAGAATATATCACAATCCAAATATGCTTCCCTTTGCCATGTCAGTAATGTGAATTGAGCACAAGAGAAAGCAGAATGGGCATGTTGACCGCATATTTTCTTGTCTTAGAGAGTGGTTATGTGTTATGATCCATTTATAAACAGATGTCTCTGCCCAAAATAAGGTGACCATAAGAGACCATACTCTGAATTCAACAGCACAGATTTTAGTTAATGGTAAGTGTGAGGGGGAGAGAGACACACAGAGAGAGAAAGAAATGGGAGTGAGAGGGTGTAAGAGACAGAGAGAGAGAAAGAGGAATGGAGAGACAGAGAGATTGAGTAGAAAGGTAAAGATATCACTATCACCACATGGAGTCATGTGGCACCCTGCCAGTCCTTTTTCACCCTAGTCTTCTCAGTGGAGGAGTCCCAAGACATTCTTCTGTGGTATCCCCTTTATACAGTCCAAGTTCCAAGTGTCCACGAGTTTCGCATAACTTGGGATGGCATGTGGATAAACACTTGCTTCCTTTCTCACTGTTTGCCACAGTGGGAATTTTTGTCCAGATGCTAACCAAACCTTTACCTCCCTTAGGCCTGCAGCATCTGTGCTCATCTCAGGTTCCATTATGTTGGTTTATCTAGTGGGGACAGTGTTTTCTGCTGCATTTTTTAATACCCTTATGTAGGGCTTGGAGTTCTTGGATTTTGTTGGAGTTTTGTTTAGGAGAAAATATTGATCAGTGATGTGTGATCATTTATTTCTAAATTACCTGGTAGCATACAAGTGTTGCTAGCAGATGAAAGGTACTATTTCCTGTGCTGTTTAAAGCACAGAGATGACAAGACACAGATGTCATTGTCTTCAGGGAATATTTGACAATCTGACATGCCTCAAAAATTTTTTTTCCCCTCAATCTTTCAGGGGATCCATCTCTTTCATTGTCTAATTCCATGTTTATTATGTTTGCATTTGCTCCTTTTGTTAACTGCTACATTGTTACTTATTGTATTTTCTTCTTCACACCCGTCAGTTCATTTCTGACAATTATTAAAAATGTTTCCTGTTTTTCCACCATGCCTTCATCCATCTTCTTTGGAACACATTTATTTTACAAGCTTTGTTCTGATATTCTGTATAAAGCTCTTCTAGCCTATTCTCTTGGCAAAATCTTCAAGTTGCTGTAATTCCTTTTTTGTCCAATATTTCCGTGATATTTTTCTTTCTCATTTTATAATTTCAGCATCATTATCTAACTCACTAGTCACATGTTTAGATTTATTTTTACTGTCACTCAAAAACACAACCTCTAGTGCACAAGATTAAATGAAGTTTTAAGAAGTAGTCACTGCAAAATGTTATATACATATGTTTTTAAAAAGAGCTTCCAATGCTTTTTTATCCAAGGAGAATCCATCATTGGCATTGTATGCAATCAAAGGGATAAAATATGTGGAATTCACTATTATTTTTAATGTATTTTCTTTTTTCCCTAATTCATATTGCATTTTAAAATTCAGAATCTTAATTATATAAAAGCAGAAGACCAAATTCACACTTCAGAAATGGAAACCCATTACCCCAGAACGACAAACCAGCTTTGAGATATTTCCCCCCGTGTCTTTGGATTGCTACATATACTGAGACATACTTGTGTATATCAAGCTTCATTATGTGTTTTGTCTGAAAGAAACCTCAATACAGAGAGCTTGTGAAAAAAAATATGAAAAATAATTTTCTTGTGAATTATCTCCTGAAATACTTCATATTAAATAACTGAGCATTAAATAATGAAGTAATTGTGAATAAAAGTCCTGTGGCTATGCAATATTTGAAGATCATGCACTTACACTAAAATCCCAGAGGGTAGCAAAATTCATAGCAGTTGCTTCTTCAGCTCTTGGGACAGTTTTTCTAGGCAAAGAGCCATATGGCTTACCCATCAAAGCCTGAAACCAAAAAATGACAGTCATTTATATTTTAAAGAAAAATAGCAGCAAAGGAAAGGACAGTAAGTTGTCATTTCTTTGAAAGACTGGTTTTATGTTCCTAAACTCCCTAATGAGAAAATCCTACTTCTACAATTCCTTTCACTGCTCCTCACGTTACTGATTGCAACTGTGCTTAGCATATGCATTCAGAGATGTGTTCTAAATTTAAGGTTCCACTAGTATCAATGGATTGCTAACAGTGCCTCTTACATTCAAAGGCAAGAGAGAAGTGCATCCATATTTCTCTGAGTGGTGTTTATCTTACAAAGACCAAAATTTTAATTTTTCTTGCATTATGGATTTTATTGGGATATTTCAAATGAAAAGTATGGGAAGATGCTAGGGAATCAGTTTTTGGATTCTGAAATTTTCCTTCCTTTTGCCAAGATGCTTGTTCAGGCACAGTATATCTCCTCCCTATAAGGGGTCCTTTCAAAGCTCACCCTGAAAACTATTGGACATTTATTCTGTTTTGGCTTCTAAGGAAGATCACAAAATGATGATGCAAGTATATGCTGAGTTGAAGTGGACCCAAAAAGATTATCAAGTCTAACTCCTGGCCCTGCAAAAGATCATCTCAAAGAGTCACATCATGTGCCTGAAAGTACTTTCCAAAACTTATTGAATCCTGTGACACTTGGAGCTGTGACCATTTCTATGGGGAGCCTGTTCCAGTGCCCAGCCATCCTCTGGATGAAGAATCTTTTTCTGATATGTAACCTAAACCTCACCTGACACAACTTCAGGCCATTCCCAAGGGCCCTGTCACTGTCACCACAGAGCAGTTCTGCCCCTCCTCTTCCCCTCATGAGGAAGTCGTAGATTGCGATGAAGTCTCTCCTTAATCTTTTCTTCTTCAGGCTGAGCTCACCAAGTGACTTCACCTGCTTCTCATACAGCTTCCCCTGGATGCCCTTTGTGATCCTTTGGATACTCTCCAACAGCTCAATGTCTGTTTTATATTATTGCATCCAAAACTGCCTCCAGCACTCGAGGTGAGGCTGCCCCAGAGCAGAGCAGGACAATCCCTCCCTTGCCTGGTTGTCCGTCTGTGCCTGATGCCCCCCAGGACACGCTTGGCCCTCCCGGCTGCCAGGGCACTGCTGGCTCATGGTCAACTTGTCACTGACCAGGACCCCCAGGTCCCTTTCCATGCTGCTGCTTTCCAGCATCTCATTCCCCAGTCTGACCATGCATGGAGGTTTGCCCCACCCCAGTGCAGAATCTGGCACTTTCCCTTGTTGGACTTCAAATGGTTGGTGATTTCTCATTTCAGTAGTTTGCTGAGATCTCCCTGCAGGGCTTCTCTGCCTTCAAGGGAGTCAACAGGTCTTCTCAGTTTTGGATCATCTGTGAACTTGTTTAGTATCCCTTCTACTCCTGATTTCTTTAAGGAGATGTTGAAGATCAGAGGGCCAAGAATGCAGCCCTGTGGAACCCCACTGGTGACAGGTCACCTGTCTGATGTCCCCCCATTCACTATCACCCTTTTGTCAAACCCCTGAGCCAGTTGCTCACCCACTCCATTATGTGTTTATCCAGCTGTGTGCTGCACACTTTATCCTGGAGGGAAAGACACTATTGAAAGCTTTTCTGAAGTCCAAAAAGAGTGCATCCACTGGCTTCCCTTGATCAACTGTCTGAGTTACTTTTTCATAAAAGGATCATCATTTTGAAGAGCAGGACTTTCCTCTTATGAAGCCGTGTTGGCATTGAACAGCCACATTGTTCTTCAGGTGTTTTTCAATACCTCACAGAAAAAAACTTCCTCTTAACTTTACCAGGCGCTGAAGTGAGACTGACAGGCCTGTATTTTTCAGGGTTCTCCTTCTTGCCCTTCTTGAAAATCGGAACACTTGCCAGCATCCAGTCAGCTAGGACATCTCCTAACTCCCAAAACCACTCAAAAATCATTCAGAGATGTTTTTGCAATGACATCAGATCATGAATCTCATCTAACCCTATAAATTGGTAGACATCTACCTGGAGGGATCATGCTACTGAAATGCTGGGCCGGGAAGTTGTTGGAAATTCCTATCTCTTTCTTATCTGCCTTCTACAAAATGAGAAAGATAAGAGGAATATGGGATATTAAAATCTGGGAGATGGCACAATAATTTTGCTTCCATAAAAGCCCTGCTTTTAGAAGGGCAAAATGATGGCTCAAAGAAACCATCTTTGAATTTCTTTGGAAGTATTACAAAGAATAGGAAGTATTACATTTCATAGAAGTAATTTATATCTGAGTCCAATATCTGCTCTATGTACCACTCTTAAAAGAGATGTTGCACAGTGTGAAATATGAGAGGTCTCTCATGACTTTATAACCCTGTTATGCCTTACCAACATGTGAGTGTTACATCTGGAAGGATCCTCTGAGCCTCATGAGGATGCATCTTTCTATTGCAATTCACATTTAGACAAAATAGTCCCCCTGGAGTTTTTTTAGTCTCAGTTCCTCTACTTTGTTATGCACAGAACCACCAAAACCAAACAACCAAACAAAAAAAACCAAATAAACAAACAAACAAACAAATAAATCCACTTCCCCAGACAGCAAAGAACCCCCATATCTATGTCATCCCAGACTTCAAAAACCATTTCAGAAGACAACTCTAAATATATTTTTACATTTTCCCATCCTGTTTAATTCAAGACATCTCTCTGTAGAGACAACTGTCCACAAAGGAAGCCCTTTTTTACAGGCTTAGTAAAGTCTAATTCTTGCAAATGGAGCATAAAGAGACTATAAAAACATTTTAAAAGCTGCAGCCCTATAAAATCTCACTGCAAAGATATAAATCCTTATGGCAATCCTCAAAGATAATTTAAAAGACTCCCACCTCAGGCACCATTACAAGACCACAGGTCAATCCAAAGAGAATCATATTTATTCCATACATCCAACGCAAGAATATGAAATAAGATGCTACTGATGAACCAAAGTGACCTGTGAAAACATGAGATGAGATTAAAAGGCAGATAAGCTGGTCTTTTGAAGTTATTTTATCTAAGGATGCACAAAACTTATTAAAAAAAAGTAAAATCAAGAGAGGGTTTTACACATTTGATAGATTCAAATTTTAATTAATTTAAAATTCTAATTAATTCTAAATTTAATTTATTTTAATTTTTTCTTTATTACCATACTTCTAATAAATTTTTGCATATTGCATACTAGATGTCCTGAGATGGCTGAAAAAACAAGAACAACAATATAAAACTATAGTTAAATAGACTTTCTAGGGTCATGTAAAAGCTGTGATGCTTGCTATTATTAAGTAATCTCTAGAAGTATCTTTCAATTTTTATTTTTTTCCTGTCTGATGTGGATTTTAAGCATTCTTGACATACTAAACCAGAACCAGCCCAGTTTTAATGGGAAGCAGTGCAGAATTAGCCAGCAAGGAAAGTCTTTCCAAGATGATAAAACACTTGTCAGTGCTGTTATAAGAGTGCTGACCAGATTTTTTTCACTAGAGATTAAAAACATTATCTGCAAGTGTTACTACCCTTTCCTTCTCTTATCTTCTGTTTATGTGCTCCATCTGTAGCCAGGTGTGCAGGCAGTCCCATCTCTAGGTGAAGTATTTGACCTGAGACACCCCTGACCCAGACCTGTGCACAGATTACAGGCTGGGGGGGAAGCACTGAGAACCAAAAGCCTGTTTTTACCCATGCTCTGCAAGTCAGGCCAAACAAAAAATAAAAGCTCAGATTCAACCCCAGCTTGCTTTAACACAGTTATGCTGACTACAGGAGAGCTGTCAGTTAGAAAAGTACTAGGTTTCAGTTCTATTGCCATTCATTTTCACAGGAAAAATTGACCTTTCAATAGGTTTTTCATACAGTCTAGTTTGGCAGCATGGAGGACGCTGATAGCAAATGAAAAGTAAATCTCTCTGTTCAGAGACACTTATTTATATCATTATTTCCAAACTCTTTTTCAGACATGTAACACATCCTTTCAGTCTGTAATATGAAATTAATATATCTTGTGTTAATTGGGATGCATATATTCTTATATGCTTATATTACTTTAACAGCTCAGTTGGTAGAAAATTTAATACACTTAAATAGGTATAATCCCAAAATATAAAAAGAGGCTAACTAAGAGACATTTATCACAGCTGTAGGAAGGAGCAAGCCATTCTGTCAAGGATTTCAGTATTTTGAATCTGCTTTATTCACGGTTCAGAATTAGACCATCATATTGTAATTTTGTGTGAAGTGGCCAATCTCAGCAGTGACCAACATATTGGGAAGTCTGGGGAAAGGTATAAATCAAGAGACTTTGAGATAGCTTATCTGGTTGTGAGATGCAGATTACCCAATCATAACCAAACTATAGCCCTTGGGGGATATTATTGACTCAAAAAATACAGTGCAGGAAATTATGAAAATTTCTGATTTCAGGTTACTTTTGTAGACCTCTCCATGCCCCATTATTTCTTGTGCTCAAATCCTAATATCTCTATTGTATTGGGAATACCTTCTTTTCATGCACTGAGTTACAGTACTTGTATCAGTTACCCTGATGAAACCTCTGCTATGCATCCATTTGGAACATTTACAGTGAGGTAATGGGTTGGAGTACCTGCATCAGTATAGTTAATGCGAGCCAATGCAGAGACCACTCATGTGCTTTATTCTTTTTCACCAATCAGGCAAGCAAAGACACCTCTGGTAAGTAAAAAGCTTAACTATGGATGAGGACAATTTAGCCATGACTGCCCTCAGCTGCATTTTCAGAGTGGGCAGGTCCCAACAGGGGCCTGCAACAGGGAACACAGAAAATATCACAAATGGACGGCACTACCTGTGAACAAAACCAGCCCAAGTTTCACCAGTATTTTTAATCCACTCTAAGGTGCAAGATGTTCTGTGTATGAATGAAATAGTTCTAAGTAGTCTTTAGCCATCATTTTCTGCACCCACAGTCTCACCACACAAGGAATAGGCATGAAGATTGGTGTGTATTTTATAAATTTCATCAGTGGAATAGGAGTTGCCCTGTCCTAACACCCTGTCCCAACACAGGTCTGTGTGATTCCCATAAAGTCCTTTTGCACAGATAATACTGAATATCTGTTCTGTAAAGAAAAGAAGCATTTGTATTTTTAAAATATAAATATTTCATACATTAATCAACTTCTCCTTTAAACATCAAAGCTGCAGCATCAGATTCACCTATTGTCCGCATAAGGATACAGCACAGCTTGATGCCCTTGGTTCTGAAACCAGTCTCCCTGTTCTAGAAGGGACTTGCATCTTGAATAAAGGAGCCTACCATTCATCACCGGAACTTCAACACAAAACTGAATTGTGACAGACCCCTTCTCTCAAATACACCCATAGTACTAACTACACTGCCTCATTCATATATGAGGCATCCAAGACCAATATTGCACTCTCTGTGTTTTATTATGTGCCTTACAATGAGAGAAAGACAACTTACATGAAGCTCAAGATAATGAAAAAAAGCAGCAGAAATAATTGAAATATTTGCAGTATAGCCTATATAGTATAATTTGTAAAAAATAAATACAAACAAAATTAGGTGAAGGTGAATAAAGTGAATGGCTAAATCCCAATTAAGCTTTTCTAGGATTAATTTCAACACTGGCTCTTTAACTGCTACCTATATAGTGACAATTTTAATCTGTAAACTGACACCCTCTGAAGAGAATTTTCAACTAGTTATACTATCAAGCTTAATAAATATTAGTGAAAAAATAAATACTCATTTATTCTACATTGAGTACAGATGCATATACTAAAAAAAATTATCATTTGGCAGACATCAGAAATATCATGCTAGATCCTATTCTTACTTACTTACTTACTTTCAATCTCCTTAATTTTCATTTCCCAGGGTATGCAGGCTGTCTTAAAATTTTCAAAATCTCTTTGAAATTTCATCCATTTCTGGAAAGAGTCACAGGGGAAAAAAAAAACAAACAAACCAGAAACCTCAGCATCATCTCAGTGCCCAGATGCTTGGTTCTTCTTGAGCTAATGTAACCCCGTAATCATCCACAAAATCCATTGGCAGAATCCACAAAGTAATTGTTTGTGAAGAGCCATCTCCTTTTGTTTATTTTAATGGCTTCTACTGGATTTGTGTGAAGCTCCTATTTCTACCACAAGAAGAATTATTACCTAATCACTTCCTTTCATGCCAATTTTTTCTTTTTCTTATTTTTTTTCCTTTTTCTTTTTCTTTTTCTTTTTCTTTTTCTTTTTCTTTTTCTTTTTCTTTTTCTTTTTCTTTTTCTTTTTCTTTTTCTTTTTCTTTTTCTTTTTCTTTTTCTTTTTTCTTTTTTTCTTTTTTTTTCTCATTTTTTCTTCTCTTTTTTTTTTCTTTGTCTTTTACAGAGGGCTGTCTCAAGGGAAAAACTAAACTTTGGATTCAGTCCACACAAATACCCAATCCACACAAAGACACATTAGCTTTCACAAGATACAGAACCCTTGCAAACTCCTGTAAAACAGCTGATTTTTGTTTTGATGACAAGTTTCAAAAATCAAACCATAAACTTTCGTTAGAAATATTTTCATGCAAGAGCAGTGAAAATAAAAGTTAAAAATACATAGAGAGACAAGGAACGCTACTGTGGAAGATGACTACCCATGGCAATAATCTCCAGAAGGCTTCCCATCAGCTTTGCAGGAAGTTAGTAAAACAATCAGTGTACCTTCATCATCATCACTTTGTATGCATAGAATTTTTTTCCTTTTCCTTTTCCAAGCGCACCTTCAAACTTCTCAACAAAAAGCTGTGCTTCCCTGGAAAATGAAGGCAAAAGAGAGATATAGATTATGTTATAGTAAATTTTATATTGTCTCTATCATATTAATGTTATCCTTTTACTCCTCATAAAATCTTGTTAACTTAGTAAAGTTTGAAGCTAAAAGCTCTGCATTTTTGTATTTTGCAGCAGACTCTATATGTAATGTATATGTAATGCAAAAATACAAGCAACTTCATTCACCTGATCTGATACAAACATATTTGGAGCTCTCAGATTTGCCTATGTCCAGTCAAGGTTACCAAATATGTTTAATCACAGTAAGTCAGTAAACTGGCTTTTGCAGTTCAGCTACTGCCCATTTATGTGATGCACAAACAGTTATTCCTGTTATTCTGACAGTTATTTCAAAAGAAGAAAGAAGCATCTTCATAAGACGCTGTGGATCCTTGGCTGTGATCACCTTTCTTGCTTTCTGAAATCCTTTGCTTTTTCCTGCTCTTCTAATTTCTTCCTTGTTCTCTTCTTTGATAGTGAATAAAAGTCCATAACCATTTTAATTACCAACATTTCATCTCTTTTGTGTCTTAGTCATGCTCTGGAAACCTCTGACCCTCTCCCCTCTGTTTTCTCAGCTTAGGATGCATTTCCAGGGAGACAGATGTGTACACTAGAGTTTTGGTTCCCTTTGCCCACCCTTCTCAGTACGACATTTAATTTAGCCCTTCTGAATTTCTGTATGAATCTTCTCTAGCTGTACCATTCCCAGAGTAATTACTTTCAAACAGAGCTTCACTGGTCCCCAAAGGGCTAAAATTTTGCCTATGGAGATATAATTTAAATAATACAAAGATGAAAGGAAGAATTTTAAACTCTTTTTAAAATGCATAAAGTCCATGGATTAAAACAATAAAGAGATGAGTTCCAGTGCATTCTAATGTTTCCTCTATTTAATCCAATTTCCATGTATGACTTTCCACTATGTTTCTCCTGAGAAAATATGCTCTAAAGGCTAAATGTCCTAAACCACTGGAAAACAGACTAAGGATTCTTAACTCTCAGTGTACACACAATGCTGTAAACTGTTTTGTTGTCACGCTGTATAACTTCAAAGCTTTCTATGTTATGTTTATTATTATTATATTGTATTGTACAAAGCATCTAGAAGAAGGTAGAGTATTGGGAAAATACTAATTGTAATGCATATTGATGTTGATGCCCTTTTCTTTCTTTCCAGAACTGCTACCTATAAGCTTACCAAGTGAAATTAATTATCATGCTTATATTTTCTGCTCATATATTTTGTACAAGGAAGGAAAAACATAGTTTTAAACAGCAAAATCTGGCAGTGTTAATGACAGTATAGCAGTGTAGTTGAGATACAAGAGAAATAAAATTATGTGAGAAGAAGGCCATTAGCCATGACATAACTTTTCTAATTCAATGGTTAAAAATCTCAACATCTCTAAAAGTAGCTGTGTGTTTTTAGTAACTGCAAATGTTTAGGGTAATCTTCAGTCTGAAGATCTATCAAAGATTTTCACAACTTAGACATCCACTGCAACAGTTTCTTTAACTTGCAGTACCAAAGATAAGCACACATAAGTGCAAAATTGAGTTATTGAATTTAATTTTCAGTTATTGAGAGATTTCCTTATTAGAGAGTCCTCTGAGAACTCTCCCCTTCCAAGTGCTTTCACCCAAACCCTTTTGGTGAAACATCAGGGCCAGTATAAGTTCACCTGGCCTTCTCAGGACTACTGCATGCATTTTCCAACATTTGAAATTATGAATGCTAATGTAATCACCTTAGTTTTTTCTCTCTATAGAAAAAGTAAAGCAAAGATTCAGATTGGAAAAGATAAAAATACACAGCCACCCCCACAGCCACAGAGCTCACCTATCGATCACATCAAACATGTTTCTTGAGGATCAAGTCAGTATACTTTTGAGGGTGTTGATCCTTTATTTCCAATCCTGTTCTTCTAGATCACATTTGCATTCTGGATTGTTAAATCTGATCTTTCTGTATTTACCTAGTACTGACACTGATTGAGGATTCTTTATTTTCCAAGCCACTCTGAGTCCTTTACAACATACTGCTCACATATCATTTTTTCATTTTGATTCTCAGAAAAATCAATTACATTTCAGTCCTTCCAAGTGAGTAGCAGAAAACAGATTAATTCTGCTTCAGGAAACCTGTGTCCAAGGGTCACCTTTAAAACCAAGCCTCAGGATCCGAAATCTTAATGCTTTGTCAACAGATATAAGGGCATCCTGACAGCAGATGGCAGCTTCCTCCTAAATTCAGTAGACAGGGCTGGAACAGTGCCATAAAAGCAGGAAGACTCAGTAAACTGCATACCTACCAATCTCCCTGGTCAGCATACTATATTCTACTATCACTTCTATCACTGCGTAATTCAGGTTTGTTCATGAAAATTTTCTGAAATCAAAACATACAGAGTAGAAAACTTGTGTTTTCAGTCACTAATTATGTTATGTTGCAGAATATGAAATTTTCAAATTTTAAGTCGGGGTTTTTTTCAGAGTGAAGCAATAAGTTAGAAATTTAAGAACATAATGTGAAAACAGCAATAAATAAATTTAAAAATCCTTGATAGCGATAGCATATATGAGTACTTTTTACATCTATAGGTGAAACACTCAAGCTCTCCACAAACTTGTTCTTATATAAAATAAAGCTAAGCCAAAAGGAAGGAATTTTCCACTATCAAATTCCTAAAAAAAAATTCTCTTAAACCCCTTTTTGAATTGTTTTAAATTAATTCTGTAAGATTTTCTACTAGAACTAGTTTTTCTTATCCTCATCAGCCTCCTGGACCCCTATCAAACAATCTCTCAAGTGTAATCAGTATTTAAGCTTTTTCTTCAGGACAAACCAAGAAATTGCTTTTTGGAGGTGGTGATCTGGACTATAGATCTTACGCTGATGATGCTCTTGAATGCTTCCCTGGATTCTGCTTTGCCAGTGGCTGAAACTTCGTCTCTTCTTGCACCCCATCATTCCTAAATGTTTTATAACATTATTTTCACTGATTTTCATTTGGTTTCTCTGCATTGGATTAAGTTCATCATTGCATCACAAACAACCATTTCTTACTGAGTGGTTTCAAGTGCAGTCAACTGAGTTGCACAAGAAAGACTGGACCAAGAAAACTGTTGGATCTACATGTGCATAATATTTATGAAGATAATTTAATATTTCATCATGGAAGCATGAAGCAACTTTCACTTTCACTTTCTTAGTAAATTGCTTTCCCATACTAATAAGTTTATTGTATAATTGCTAAGTCCAAATGGTGGACTTGCAGTATCATTTTCATTTTCATTTACTCTGGTCTAATAGCAACACACTTTAATTATTTTTTTTATTAATAGTATTGCTGGCATTAATGCATTGACCATTAATGCACACAGATCATGACAAGAAGATATTTCAAACATGCATTTAAAATGGCAGCAAAATTTTTCCAATTCTTGTGAAGTAATGGCCAAAATCATCACATAGTTAATAATCACCACATAATTAATAAAAGAGTAGCACATGCTATATGGCCAAAAGAGAACAGAGTGAAAAGAGTTAAATCCATCTGTCATCCAGTTGCAGCAGTGTTCCCCAGGGCTCAGTACTGAAGACAGTCCTGCTCTATTGATGGTCCAGAGGAGGGGATCAAGGGCACCCTCAGCCAGTTTCCCTCCTCAAAGGAGGTTGTGGTGAAGAGGGAATCAGTCTTTTCTTCCAGATACAAGAAACAGGACAAGAAACAATCTCAAATGGTTTCAGAGGATGTTTAGATTGGATATATATAAGTTTCTTCACCAAAAGTTGTCAAGCATTGAAACAGGCTGCCCAGGTAAGTGGTTGAATCACCATCCCTGGAGGTTTTGAAAAAATGTGTAAATGTCATGGTGAGGGATTTGGACTAGACATGGACCTGACAGTGCTGTCTGTGTTAATGGCTAGACTTGATAGTCATAAGGCTCTTTTCCAATCTAAATTGTTTTGTATTATTGTTATGAAATTGAAAAAATACTTTTAAAAAATAGAAATTCCTTTGTAAAAGAATAGTGGAAGTATTTTTTTCACTGTTGGAATAAAAGAAATCAAGTTACCTTTGATGTCTTACAAGCATATCTTACATTTTCGTAGTTTTACCAATAACATTCTAAATAACATTTTCATATTGCTTATGATGCTGGAGCCATCAAACAGAATACGCATTCATTCTCTCCTCAGCTTTTCTTCCCCCACCAGTTCTGCAGCAGATTAGTAGAAACTAATTACTCCACTGAGTACTTACTCCTGACTTCTGTTTGTAAGTTACTTAAACCTCCTGACCTTAAAAGTTCAGCATCAACTTGGCACCATTCAGTCAGGGACCAGGCTTGCCATATCCTTTCCATGTCTGTGATACATGTTCTTGTTAAATATAGTTCAACAGATTACTTAACTAAGGTTTCTACATTGATGTCTAATACCTCTATTTGTACAACCCTGTGGATTTCTGTCTAATTCTGTCCTTTCCTCCATTTCTTTTGTGTTATAAGAGGAAGAATAGGCAAGTCTTAGAAATACTTTAGAAAACAACAAAAACCAAAAGTACATGTATACATATTCATGCTCACTTGGAAGTATTGTGATTTAACAAACATGAGGATGTGTCAAAAACAACACAGACCAACAAAACCAAGCTTTGTAATCACTGGTATCATGTGTTAGAGGTAAATTATCTGTATCACAAGATAGGCCAAAGTGTCCCCCACTAGCTAACTGTGAATTTAAAAAGCTTTAGAGAAAGCTTATTAATTGAATTACAGATGCAAGAACTAATAAATGTTTCAGGGGGCCAGGCATTATTGTCCCAGAGAAGCCTGAGTTAATAATTAAATACAAGGTGTGGAGTTACAGCTCCCAAAGTGATAGGTGTACAGTACCTCTGGCACTTCTGTGCTGCAGAGGGGATGCATTACAGCTCTTAGAGCTTGTTGCTAATGAATACAATTTGAGTGGATTAATCACATTTTTCAGTAACAGTTCAGGAAAGTTTCAGACTCTAAGAACTAAAAGCGCAATAAAAAGAAATGTTGATCGTCCAGGACTTCTGTAAGTCTTAGAAGGTTGGCTGAAAACAGACTTCAAAACAAATGTTGGGCACAGATCACTTGAAAAGCAGCTCAGCAATAATAGTGGGCAAATTATATTGTTATTTGATACCCAGCTGGCCCCCAAGACAGCCAGTCTGGCCTCCAGGACTGTCAATATATCCACAGTAAGAGAGATTAAATACTGATTGATGGGATTACTAAGAATCCAACAAAAGACGAAAAATTTCCACCATCTCACACATGCATCTCATATATCTTTGGGTTTGTAGGCTTTTAAAATTTCTTATTTCCAATTCATTTATCTTGATAGGCAGTCTAAGTCCTGTAATAAAATGAATTATGCTAGAAAAATACTGAAAAATCACCATTATGTATTCTGTCCCTAGCATGTGATCTGCTATGATGCAGTGACCACATCAGTGGAAAAGGAAAGCACATCAACCTGTTGGAGTTAGTCCAAAGGAGAACCACCAGGTTGCTTTTAGAGTAACTTGGTTAGAAGGATGGAGCTGGCTTCCCATGAGAAAAGTCTGAGAGAACTGGGTTTGCAGAGCCTGAAAAACAAAATGTTTCAAAGTGACCAAATTACAGCCTTCTAGTACCTGAAGAGGACTTGCAAAAAAGGGGAGGGACTTCTTATGAGAGGCTGTAGTGATGGGTCATGGGGGAAAGTCTTCCAACTGAGTTAGAATAAGTTTGTATTAGATATTAGGAAGAAATTCTTTACTGTGAAGATGGTAAAGTGTTGTCACAGGTTGTCTAGAGAAGTTATGGATGCCCTATTCCTGGAAGTATTTGTGACCAGGCTGGAGGGGGCTCGGAGCAACCTAGTCTAGGGAAAGGTGTCCCTTCCAATGGCAGGTGGGTTGGAATAAGTTTAATTTTAATGGCCCTTCCAACTCAAACTGTTCTATTATTCTGAGCAAAGAACAGATTCTGCACTGCACTGATTTTTCTAGGGGAAAAAATATAGTTCTCCCATCTTTCTTTATGACATGTGCTTAATTGGAAGCCCTTCAAAAAGCCTAAACTTGATGTTTTACTATTTTTTTTATGTAACTTGTTATTTCACTTGTTTTGATAGTGTACTAACTGTCTTGTGGTGTAACTTTAGAGAACAAGTTGGCACATCTCTGGGTTCAAGCACTCAGTCCTCTAATTATATGTCACCATAATAAACATTGCTGTTTGATACAAACTGTTCAGTTACTAATGGAATTTGTGTTTTTGTAGCACAGAATTTTGTCTATCTAAAACACCATGAGCACTAATAAGAGAAGTGAGATGAGTATACCAGAGCCAAGCAAGTATTTAAACACTTCCCTTTTCTTCATATTGGTGCAAAACTCCATCAGAAAAATGTACAAACAAGCATGAGGTTCCCAAAATCCAGACTTAAACTGTGATAGCTTTCCCTGAAGGGTTTTCCAGATTGCAACAGCTGAAGCTCTGGCCCATTAGTTTGTTTGGGGTTTTTTTTAGTGCCTTCTTCTAATCAAAAAACCACAGAATCATAGAATGGTCAAGGTCGGGAGAGACCTTTAAGGGACTTTAAGTGCAACCATCAACCCAGCACTATCACTGTAAACCCAAAACCACTAAACCGCATCATCAAACACCAGATCCAGATGCCTCTTGAACATTTCCAGGGACGGTGACTCCGCCACCTCCCTGGCACATCCTATTCCAAAGCATGACCACCCTAACAGCAAAAAAGCTTTTTCTAGTATCTAATCTGGCTCTCCCTTGTCTCAGCCTGAGGCCATTTCCTCTTGTCCTCTCATTGCAGGCACTGTAGCAGATTCAGGCCCCGACTCACCTCAGCCCCTTACAGGGAGCTGCAAAAAGCAGTGAAGTCCCCCCTGAGCCTCCTCTTCTTGAGACTACACAACCCCAGCTCCCTCAGCTGTCCCTCATGAGAGATGTTCGCCAGTCCTTTCAGGAGCCTCGTTGCCCTTGGCTGGACAGGCCCCAGCCCCTGCGTGTGGCTTTTAAAGTGAGGGGCCCAGAACTGAGCACAGCCTTGAGGTGAGGCCTCCCCAGTGCCCGGAGCCGGGGCTCGATCCCTGCCCTCATCCTGCCGGCTGCGCTGTTCTGGGCACAGACCAGGGTGGCACCGGCCTCCTTGGCCACTGGGCACACTCTGGCTCATGTTCAAACAGCAGCCCCCAGGTTCCTTCAGAAGATCAGCTCTCGAGCTGCCTCACCCCAAGACTGTAGCACTGCACAGGGGCTGCTGCAACCCCAGTGCAAGACACAGCACCTCCCTGGCCTTGTTGAACTTCCTGCAGTTGTCCTCAGCCCACTGATTGAGCCTGTCCCTCCGCAGAGCCTTCCTGCCCTCAAGCAGACCAACACCCCCACCCAACTTGATATCATCTGCAAATTTAATGAGGGTACAGTCAATTCCCATGCCCAGATCATCAATAAAAATGTTAGACAATAGTGACCCCAAAACACAGCTGTGGGGAGCACCACTAGTGACCGGCCATCAGTTGGATTTAGCTCTACTCACCACCACTCTCAGAAAACCAGCTAGTTTTTACCCTAGTGCACACATACAAGCCAGTTTTTCTGGAAGGATGCTTTGGGAGACTTTGCAAAATGCTTTATTGAAGTCTAGATAGATTACATCCTTCATATAGTAAGAGGGTCACTTTGTCATAGAAAGTGATCAGTTTGGCCAACCACAACCCGCCTTTTCATCAATCCATGCCATCTGGGCTTGATCTCCTGGTTGTCCTGCATAACAGCACTCAGGAAAAGGTTTTCCATAAATTGCCGGGAGCTGAGGTTAGGCTGACAGGCCTGTAGTTCCCTAGATCATCCTTCTGATCCTTCTTGTAGACTAGTGTTACATGTGCTAATTTCTAGTCAGCTGAAACTTCTTCAGTTAACCAGGACTGCTGGCAGGTGATTGAATGTGTTTTGGTTCTGTCACCAGTTGTCTTATTCCTGTGGAGTGGATCCCACCAGAACACATAGACTTGTGCACATCTAATTGGCATAGCAGGACACTAACCATCTCCTCCTGGATTGTTGCAGTGTCACTCATTTCCCCATCACCAACTTCCTGCTCAAGGAGCTGGCTATCATAAGGAAAACTGGTTTTGGTACTAATGACTGAGACAAAGGCATTAAGTACCTCTGCCTTCCTCTCACTCCCTGTCAGTACACTACCCTTCACATTCAACAAGCAATGGAGATACTCTTTGACCTTCCATTTACTTCAAGTCTTTATAAAAACATTTTATTGTTTTTAAAAGTAGAGGCCAATCAGATCCTAGTAAGGCTTTGGCTGTTCTCCCTACATGAACTTGTGGCATCCTGGTAGACCTCCCAAGTTATCTGTCCCTCCTTCCAGAAAAAATAGATTCTCTTTTTTCCTGAGATCAGGCCTAATATTAACGAGGCTGGCCTTTTCTCTAATGACTTGTCTTCCTGCATATGGGGAGAGCCTGTTCCTGAATATTTAACAATTTCATTTTTAAAGCATATCTATGCTTCCTGGACTCCTTTGCCATTTAGGACTGACTCCCAAGGGTCTCTGTCAATCAGTCAACCAATTAGTTTACTCCTCTCTAAATTTCAGTCTCGCAAGTAATAATTAATGATAATTTTCACCTGGTGGTTCTTCAGGTAACTTTAAGCTGACCTGAGTAGGCAATGTCAAGAAGAAATGTCACAAGTTCTCATCTCCCATAGAAAAGTTAGAGCAACAATACTCACAAACCATGTAAATCAGTAGAAGGAAAATACTAGGACAAGAAAACTCTTCTGAAGGTGAATATTTGTCTTAGAAATGACAAAATGTCTGGACTCTGGGCACACTCTATACTCAGCAGCACAGACCAGTGTGTCCCCAGCTCACAAGTCTATTGCTTAGGGCCTAGGAGAGTGGGGATGCTGTTGTAACATCTTTTCACTCCTCTGCATGTGTTTTTCCTCTCTTTTTTCACATCTCCAGACAAGTAAAGATCTGACCACGATGTGTCAAGGTGAGCTTAGAGTCTGACAGTATCAATACAGCTCAACTTGAAACTGCAGAGGGACACTGTATCAGAGCAGTATCCTCATGAAGTCACGGTTCTTCAGAGAATAATCATGGGCTGTTTGAAATGCATCTTTTTAGACACAGGGATGTAAATTAGAAGTTAGAGTTGATCTAAATTGCCAATGTAGTTCTATTAAGAATGCCATTTCTGCAATGAGCACTCAACTATTTTTTAACAGAAGGCATCCTCTGCAGAGTAACTAGTTCTACATCTGTGCTCTAAAATGATTGTTCATTCATGCATTTTTCCAAAGAATGAAGGAAAACATTTAACATTTTCCAAAGTAATCACTAGAGTTAATCATAAATCATCTTTCCCGCCATATACAGTTTAAGCCATGAAAATTTTTTCCTTTGAAAACGCTTAAACAACATTTTTAATTGTAAAAAATGCCTTGTTCTCTTATAACCATGAATTTCATTGGAAATTAAATCTTTCTCCCAAAATTGTTTGTTTTGACAACACTTCTTTTAAAAAAGAATATTTAAAATTAAAAGTCCCAACTGATGTTAATATTAACCATTCAAAATAATATTAAAAAGTATTTTTTGGTCTTGTTTTGTCATGTACAAGAGTATTACTGGATAGCACTTTTCTTCCACTTTTGAAAATAAAGATGCTAATATGGAACAAATATGGATGTGGGGGTTGGCTTATATAATTACATAACTTTTATCATAAGGCTGAGAAGAAACCTCCAATGAAGCATCTCTCAATTGTGAAAGCTGGAAGATTTCCAGAAATAGGGCAATTTGCTCTTCTACCTGTAAGGAGATAGTTTGGTTTTTTCACCACAAATCACACAATATTCTAAATCCTTCACAGAGAAAGAAGCAGATGACAGGAGGAAATGCTTACTACTAACAATGTTTCACCAAGAGTTTCAAGAGCCAGAAATGCTAACACAAGGTTATTCAAAAGTCACATAATTGATTTAAAAGTTTAAAGCACTTACAGTCAGCATGTGTCCATTTTTCTTACATACAAGAACAAAGACAATATTGCCAATCTATTTAGACTAATGATTCTGTTATGAATCTTAAATCACTTGCTACATAGATTCCTTAAAATTTGCTGATACTGTTGTAACTGTAATCATAATAGAGTGCCCATTTATAAGATAAAAATTTTACTTCAAGTAGCATAAAATCTCCAGGTCTTGTCTTGCAACTCAGTTGAACTTAGCCTCCAAATAAACGATTACAAAAGCAGAAGGTCTAGAAAATACACTCTATAACTGTATTTTGGTATGTATATCCTGGGATCAGAAAATAATTAAATGGTTTAGGCTGTAAGGAATCATAGATCACGTATTTCCAGACCCTCTGCCATGAGCAGAAAACCTCTTACTAGGCCAGGTTGAGCAGAGCTCCATCCAGCTTGTCCTTGGACACTTCCCGAATGGGGCATCCACAGCTTCTCTGAGCAGCTTCATCCAGTGTCCCTCCACCCTCACTAGAGAGAATATCTTCCCTAGAGAATATTTTCCCTATATATAATCTGAAACTAAATTCTGTAAGTTTTTATTACCATTTTTCTTTAAGGTTTTATTACTTCTTGTCTAATTACCACATCTTCTTATAAAAAATCTGTTCCCATCTTTCTTAAAATCCCCCTTTAAGTATGGAAAGGCTGCTGTAAGCTGTCTCCAGGGCCTTCTCTTCTCCAGGCTGAACAACACAACCCTCATAGCTGTGTCCATGGGAAAGATGTTGCAGTCTCCTGACTATTTCTGTGGCCCTCCTCTGGACCTGTTCAAGCAGGTTCATGCCTTTCCTGTACTGAGGACCCCACATTCCAGGTGGGGTCTCATTAGAGTGGTTTAGAGGAGCAGAATCCCTTCCCTCATCCTTCTGGCCTTCACTGCTTTGGGTTTGGTGTGCTGGGCTGCAAACCCATGTTGTAGGCTTTCCTTTGACTTTCCATCCACCAGCACACCCAAGTCCTCCAAAGGGCTGTCCAAGCAGACATTGACCACCAACTCTCTAGGTGTGACCTAGGGAGCTGGTCGGACAAATTCAGACAATTTCTTAGAAACCTTACAGTCCACACATTTAATCCATATCTTTAAAATTTAGGGAGAGGGATTTTGTGGAGTACTCTGTCAAAGACCTTACAGAAGTGTAGTAGCTGAATGACATCCACAGCCCCTCCTTTGTCCACTGATGTAGTAACTTCATCACAGAAGGTTTGCTGGTTTGTTCAGGCAGTTCCTTCCCTGGTTAAGAGGTGTTTATTGTCTCAAATCACCTCCCCATCCTCCAAGAGCCTTAGCAGAGTTTCTAGGAGGATTTTTTTCTGTGAATTATTGTATTAATAGAGTGTTTCCTCCAATATCAGTGCTCACAACCAGAAGTATAGAGGAAAAAATTCTTTCTGTGCCAACTTTCCTTACCAGATATCCCAAGGCCCAGAAGCATCTCTTGATCATCCTTGAGCTACATGTTGCAGCATCATCACTGCCCACATGGAAAAGCAATAATGGAAAATAGTCTCAGGGACATACCAAGTCATGAAATTTCCTTGGAATTGCTATGAATTATGGGATAGAAGAATGACTGTAAAAATAGAAGCTTTCTCCATAGGAAGACTATAAACAAATGTTAAGTTTATGTACATGGGGATCCTTCAGTGTAGACTCTCCAAAACCTAATCTGCTCATTTATATTTTGTGAAAGTTCTCTTACCTTCACAATTCTACTCTGCATCTCCTAGATACTGTTTCCTTTTGCCTAGTTTGATGCTTTTCACTACCTCTTTGCAAGTTTATCCTTTCCAAAATTACCTTACCTTCTAAAAGGATAAATCTATAGACTTTCCACACCATATTTCACATATGTGATTTCCCTTAATATTAAAAACTCTCTGCAGGATAGACCATCCTTTCTCTGCTAGATATGTTTTGTTGGTGTCTTGGTATTGCTGCAGCAAATTAGTTACCAAAAACAGGGGAGCATAGCATTTTTGTGAAAAGAATAAAATTCTCTCTATTTACTCAGTTCCTGTGCTTGGTAGAAATTTAAATGTAAAGAAATACTTCATTATTCCCTTCCAAGTAAATATAGTGACAGGTATGCTAGGGCAAAATACAGTTTTCTATGTGGCATAAATAAAAATACATGAAAGTACAAGTTCTGCTTCCAAAGAGTTTGCTTTTCCATTAGGTAAATTTTTTTCCTTTCTTCAAAGTCAGATTAGGGATAAAAATCCTCTCCTTTCTCTCTAGCAATCTTGAGGTAATCCTGCAGTTTCATAGTTTTTCTGAGAGATATTAATGAGCTATTAATCTCACCAATGGAAGAATTCATCAACATCAACCTAACTGAAAAAAAGGAAAAGATTTGCACTGGGTTGTAATGGAAATTCTGAAAACAAAAAGCTTAGCTTTCCATATTTGATTTCGGTTCTACTGGGACAAGAAAGCAGTGATCTGCAGCACCATTTACCTCCACTTACAGTGAGCATACCTCCTAGGGAAGAGAGATCAGATGTGGTCTGAAGTTAATTTTGTGAGTAGGTACAGAACTAAAGTGAAAATTCAGAAAAACAGTGAAGAACAAGACAAAAAACATTCCTTATGGAAATCAAACCGTACTTCAAGACAGACAATTTCTTTTTCATCTTCCATGGCTTGTTTCGTAGCGTGGCAATCAGTTTCTTTTTTTCTTCTACTTCTTCTTTCAGCTTGGCCAATTCCTCCTCTGTAATTGGCTCCTCCTCAGATTCAGAATCAGAGCTTCAAACAAAAGCAGGAACAAAAAACATCACCAAAACTCAGGCAGGACAGATGTTTTCACAGAAAAAACATACTTTTTGTTAATTTCTGTTAAATCTGAGGCTATAATAATGCTTTCACACTTGCACAGAAGAGAGGACACCCTTCCTTTAGACTTGTTATTAGTTTTAATATGAAAGGCACAGCCTGCATACAAAATGCAGAGCTGGGGGACAGTGAGCAGCGCTCTTGAGGTAAAATCTGACAGTCACTTATTGTTTCTCCTGGTCAAGTGAGGATGCTCTAACTACAGCCGTAAAAGCAAACTCCTTCACCTCAGTATGTCACAGTAGAGAGACAAATGACAGCCCATGCACTGACCAAGATGATAATATTTCATAGATGGGAAAAAATTCAAAGCTACATTTCAGCAAGCATTCAAGGAAAGGAGGTGCAATTGTAATGGCATCTCTAGGTATGTTGTGTCTGTGATCTGAACTCATTATCCATATATCAGTTTGTTGTATCTTTGCAAAGAATTGCTGATTAAAACAATATTCACATTTCTAAATTCTGCATAGATACCCTTTCTTTGAGCAATCTTGCATCTCATCTAATGGCATTTAGCAATTCATTAGCAACAAGTGTTTCCTCTTTTATGCAAGTGAACAGAAAAATTATAAAAAGGAAATAAATAGACTAAATTTCTGTCCTAAAAAGCTGACAGTGACAACTACCACTAAGTGATCTCTTGATGACAGCAGTTTGATGCATTTCTGTCCGTTCTTGTTGTGCTTTCTTTAGCTTCTTTTGTTGATTTGCTTGCCTGTTTTCTTTGACTTATGAATGTTTAAAACTGTACTGAAGATTCTTTTGGGGGTTTTTTAATGGTTTTTTGGCTTGGTTCTATCTCCTGAAAAATTTAAGAATTATAAAACTTTTCCTCTACCAAAACAGGCAACACAAGGTCTTTTTAGAGATCTAAATGGCATAAATGACTCGAGAGTTTACCAGCAAGAATACTTGAAGGATTCAAAATAAACAAATAAAATCAAAATACTTTTTGAAACACAGAAAAATACAGATTTGTTATTGGTCATCTGCCTATGGTCTTCATTAATTTTACTTAATTATAGGGAAAGATTAGGGGATGAGCTGAAAACTTTCAGACACACAGAGGTTAGCAAAGGAAAGAAAGAGGCTTCCACAGCTATGGGTCACCTTGCCCTTAAAGGTTAAAATCCTATTGACTATCATAGAGCCATAGAATCACAGAATGGTTCGGGTTGGAAGGAACCTCAAAAATTCTCTCTCTCTAACCCTCTCTGCCATATGCAAGTATGCCCACTATATGAGGTTGCTCCGGACCCCATCCAGTCTGGCCTTGAGCACCTCCCAGCTGTGGAGCACCCATGGCTTCTCTGAGCAACTTGATCCAGTGCTACACCACACTCTGAGTAAAGAATTTCTTCCTAACATCTAATATAAATATGTTCCCTTTCAGTTTAAAACCTTTGACCCCTGTTCTGTCACTGTCTGGCCATATTAAATTTCTTTCTCCCTCCTTTTCATTAGCTCCCCTAAGGCAGATCTCCCCAGAACCTTCTCTTCTCTAGGGTGAACAATTGCAATTCTCTCAGCCTGTCCTGTAGGAGAGGTACTCTAACCCTCTGAGCATCATTGTGGCTCGTACAGAATAGACTGTCACCTTAGAAAGCTGTACCCATCAGTCTTACCATGTTGGGCTTTACACGGCAAAAGACAGTATCACAGAAAGCTTGAAGCTACATGAAGAAAAACTGCTACTGAGAACCACAGCTATTTATTGGCATACCAGTATTGTGAAGAGCAAGTTAAGAATGGCAAGAAAACTGAAGTCAAATGGAAAAGGGTTAAAAAGTGATTTGTGCATAAAATTTTGAGAGAAAATGCAAAAAGAGTCATGTTTTCATGATGAACAGAGGGGTTACAAGTCGGATTTGAGAGAGCTCAGAATCCATTGTCACAATCAGCTGTTCTCCATTTTACTAAGCGGAGTGATGTGCCTTACATTAAACGTGTCCTTTGATGGAAGATTGCTGGGTTATGCAAAGCTGGGATTTGCTGGTTTACAACGCTGCAGTGAGAGAGTGGGAAACATGAAGGCTTTGTGCTAATGTAGTGAGCTTACTGAGAAAAGGAAGCTTAACAGAACACAAGAGGTCAAGTCAGGATAACGTAGGCTTTGTGCCCTTTGCCAGCTACTGCTTTGTTTGTCTTTACAAACATGTCTCATCTTCCATTCTTCACTTTCCTTTGGAACCAGAAAAATAATAAAAAAATTCAAATTCCAGAGTTTCTTTAAGAAATCAGTATTTTCTAGTGTGTTTACATAATGAAGCCAAACTTGGTGGAGTAACAGCAGAGTTTTCCTTCAGCTCAAGTGGTGGAACACCATGTTATTCAATTCAGGAAACCAACATTTTGTCTTCAGCATTAAAAAGTCTTAGCCTTTCATGAAAGGTTTTTATTCACGTGTTTGAAGGTCAGAAGAGTTCATTGTGACCTGCAGGCTAACATAAAACATCAAGTGTCAATAAATATCTTGACATAAAGACCCCATCCTCCTTGGCTCCAATTCAATATGCCAATTCAATACACATCTAAGTCAGTAGAGTTCTTGAAATCAAGTGCTTCTTCTAAGCTGAACACACAACAAATTTCTTCATTCTAGTTTGGTTTTATGGCCTTATTGTACATCTCTATTTTGGTTTTAGTTTCATCTCCTCTTTATGGATGTAATCTACTTTTCTCATGATTTCTGTGTATAGCATTAAAAATTAGGATGAAAATGTTTTCTTTGAGCTAGGATGTTACATTCTAAGACTGGTAAGACTGTGAGAGTATAGCATGACAATTTAATAAATTTTACTAAATTTGAAATCTTTCCAGTTTTTTTGTGTAAATTCTATTTATACAGATAATCCCTATAGCATTGCCTGTCAGTTAATACTATTCAGTTAGAAAAAAGAAGTGTCTAAATCTTCCATGTACCTCCAAGCTTTCGCAGAAGTTTTATACTCTCAAGCGAACTTAATAAAAGTCAATTTACTCACAGATAGAGCTATGCAGTAGGAAGAATATGATCCCATTCTGTTTTTTTTTTTTTTATGTGACAGCACAAAGTTTCTAAAATCAACCAGAGAAAATGAAACAAAGCAGTAAAGAACTAAACCATTTTTTAACTCATGAACATCTCCAACCCTCACAGTGAGATTAAAGGAAAAAGTTATCATTGATATTTTGGTGTTGATGATTACAAACAGGGTAAAGCAGGCTCTCCTCACACCCTCAATAACAGGCAACAATCAGCCTCATCAACAGCCATTAACATCTAAGAACAGAAGATTTAAAACTCACCAAGAAAGAACTCCTTTGATCATGGCATTACCCTAGAAACTCACTACCACAAATTAACCAAGACTGGAATATTTAAGTTTTGAAAAAACAAAACAACTAAACCAGAAAACCAATGCAGAGTTCTTCTAGAAGTCCCTTATGTCCTTTATGTAGAATAAGCAGTGCATGAAGAGGTTTTCCTGATTTAAATGAAAAGTACAGAGGGGCAAAAGGGCAACTGCAGCAGATTCTGTTGACTTGTACTGTGATCTCACCAAAATGGGGCATGTTGCTAGAGTTTAGCAAAAGCCACCATGACAGCGGTAAATACCATATTATCTCTCTGCCAAATAGTTCCACTTTTCATTTAGGGAAAATTTTCTTGTGTTTTCTTTCTCAACTCCTGATTTCACTGTTTTCCTGCTATTTCATGCTGAAACACTTTGGCAATTAAAAAACTGCATCAGCAAGGTCTATGCTTAAGCAGTATAGAGAATTTGTTAATTAAAAAACTGCATCAGCAAGGTCTATGCTTAAGCAGTATAGAGAATTTTGTTGTGATAGGTCCTCCCGGACTTGCTAGAGTGGCTGTATTTCTTCCATACTGCCAACCTTATTTTCCATTCTGAAGTCTCAATCACAGCCAAACTGATCACCAGCCTGCTATCCTTCATTCTTACATTATTTTGTTTTTTTCTTTTGAAAATATTTTAAAATATTCTTATTATTCTTCAATCTTTTCAGAAGCTCCTGTAAGTCTAAAAATACAATACTCTTGAGTTATCTTTGAGAGTGTCCTCAGTATTTCCTCAAATGTTGTTAGGCTTAATACTTTAAGATCAAGGCAGCAATTTCAAGTTATTTAGCCCAAAATTATGTATTTTAATATTTAAAACTTTGGAAGACAATGAAAAACATTGTGCCATTGCTCAGTTTTCTATTTTCAGTGGCCTTTTAAAATTAACACTGAGTAAATGTTTACAATGAAGACAAAAATAAGCAAAGGAACAAAGGTTTACACAGTCAGAGCTGCTGCTCTGTGAGTACCGAAAACTGCACACAGGAGTATAATTACCATCACAGTGAAGAGCCAGCAGAAAGAAAAATTTTAGGGCTTCTCATTCTCATTGGGAAGGGAAATTAAGTAGAAAGGTATGGAAATGGGATCACGGACAAATTAATACAACAGCATATCTTACTGTATATTTTCCTTTTAGTCCTGCTGTGCTCTCCAGTGATGCCTCTGGGAACAGAAACAGCTGTAACAAGTGATGACTGAGGAATGGGAGTTTCTCTCCCCCTCCATTGAGATAGCTCCATTTGCTCCCTTATACGTGGCTCTGGGGTTGCTTCCTTTCAAAAGCACAAGAAGGGACAAGGAGCAAGGGAATGCTAGGATGGCAGAGAAATAGAAATGTTTTTCTGAAGGGCTCCCTGTCACTGCAGTCTTATAAAGACCCCAAGTTGTGTTAGATACTTTGGAAAATTGAAAAGTGACATTTCAGAGGAAGTGAGTGGGAGACAGATTGGAAAATCCCATTTTAGTTTTGGTTCCAGGTTCTTGAAATTTGGGCACTGATCTCAAAGAGCTGGCTCGAAACTGGCTGGGAAACAAGAATATGATCTTCTGAGAGGCATCAAGATTTTAGTTCTATACTAGAAATAAAACTTGGCTTTCTGGGAAGGTAATCAGCTTGGAGTTTGTGGCATTTTAGTTTTGCAAAAAGAAAAAAGCGGGGCAGATCTCACCACTTTCTACCACCTCTACCACTTTCTCTTCTCCTCTGTCATTTTTGCTCCCTTTCTCTAGAAAGCAGCTCATATACTTGGAATATAACTAGATACGACTTTCCAGAAAGTTTCCATTTCACTCAGCAGTCATTTCTTCATTGCAGGACAAAGTATATCTGTCCAGCTCCAATTTGACTGTCACAAGTGAGGGAGTCATATTGACCCTTGGTATTTCTCAGCTATAAGAGAAAACAGGTTTTATGTAGGACAACTATAGTTTTATTATAAGGAAAAAAAAATTAATTACCCTGATCCTGACTTCTTTTTGTCTTTTTTCTTCTTGTTGGCCTTCTCTTTTTTCCCTTTTTTATCAGACTTTTTGTCCCCTTTCTTCTCATTTTTACCTTTCCCACTTTTACCCCCTTTCTCATCTTCGTCTTCGTCATCATCTTCCTTGGATTTCTGATTTGCTTGATTCTTCTTGGATTTTGCAGGTTCCATATCAGAATCACTGGCCTCATTTCCAGCTGCTCGTCCTCGTCTACGGCTTCTGTGCCGGCGAGGCCCAGCTCTCCTCATTCCACCTTCATCATCATCATCATCTTCATCACCATGCCTGTCTCTCCCTCTGGCATGTGCTCTTCTGGGTCTTGGTGTTGCTCTCTTCTTCCCTTTATCTGTGATTGATTAAAAAACATAAAAGCACATGGGAGGAGGGTGTATGTTAGAAGGAGACCTTTCCTCCTCCTTCATTCTTAGTAATAATCAGAAAATATCTGTGTCCAGCCTCAAAGCAATCCAGGTCACTGACCTGCTCCTTTGGCATTTTCTTCATTCTCAACTGCACTGCCTTCTTGATTGTCATCACTGCCATCTGTCAAGTGAAAAAAAGAAGGCCAGTGGATATGAAGGGTAGATCGATCATTAGAAATTCAGGGGTTTCAAGAAATTCTTGGCAACTACTGTTTTGTCCCTCTTTACAATATTTTATGAACCCAGCCTTTCAGAAATATGGCAAACAATTTTCAAGAGGTAAGATGAAGACAGAAAAACCAGTTACAATTCCCTTCAGCACTCAGATAAATACACCTCAAAGGGACACTGGGAAGAACTCTTGCTGAAATTAAAGAACTTGCTGAAATGAAAAAAATATTAAAAGAATAATTTTCTGATTTGACTGGAGGGCATGAAACTCCAGACTTGCAGCATAGCTGAAGAGTGCCATTCCTGAAGAAAGAGGAGGTTCCAGCAACAGAGAGAAAACTTGGTCAGCTCACTTCTACATTCTACCACATACAAGTTCTATTCTACCACTCTACCACACAAGGTGTTTTTAACATTGAAGGCTTTAGAGGGATAGTCTATTTTTAGAAAATTGTATTGTTTCTCCTTAGAAACATCTTGCTTAATTTTTCATTCTCAATCATTCTCCATAAGCTCTAAGCTCAATGAGAGACAATGTCGATGTTACCTATCAATAAGCAGAAAATTATCCACTTCATTTTCCTGGTACACTTTGAAGCTGTGATCATGGATTTATAGAGAATAAACTTAATAATAAAAATACTCTCATATGTATTATATCCATCACAATATCTACTTAATATCTAAATAATGTGTTCTTTGAATACATTGGAATGAATATATCACTTAATTTGTAAGTAATCTGAAACTGCTTCTGAAACTGCTACTGATATTCCCTAGGAAAGATTCTTCAGAAGAAACATCCGAGAAGTCAAGTTCTAATGAGTCCTTCTGAGGTATTTTTGAGCTTGTGTGTGTGGCTAAACACTTTAGACACTTTGGTGGTATTTAAAGAAATAGGTGGTAGTAGGAAATTACTGAGAAGACTAACAGTGATTACCATGAAACAGTAGAAGTAGCTAGTAGTTGTCCCACTCCTATATAATCTGTATGTTCCATGTATATATTGTCCAGTTTCCCCTCTGGAGAGGTGATAGGTGCTGATCCTTATGGTAGCATTTTTTAGGTAAGAAACTGCAGTATCTTCCTTTTTCAATCATCTCTAACGTCTCTGAATTTTTCTTTATATTCTTTCTTCACACATTCCCTGGTCGCCCAGTTTCTCTTATAAAATTTAGTAAACCACTACCAATTAATTGAAAATTTATACACAAATTGATTTATTTAGGGACTGCTGTGGCTAACTTCTTGACTTTGCCTAGTATCAAAGAAAAGGAGTAAAATTAAGTGTATGTCAGGCTGCAAACAAGAAGGAGTCCAGGGTTTTCTTTTGCTATATGCAGTAACAGGCAAAGTTTTTTTAACCAGAATTTTACCGGCATATTAAAACTGAGTCTAACTTCCCTACACAAAACATCTAATTTTAATTAACACTTTCTATCAGTCTGACAGCATCTGCACCATAATTTTTATGTTTATGCAAAAATATTGTCATTCGATATCATCATTGGAATGTGACTATAAGTGCTCCTTTGTTCTGCCTGGACACGTGCCTTCTGCTGCTGACAGTAACAGGATCTCTGTTGATAAAGACCATTGTGCTGCTATTGAAAGCTTGCAAAGATGAGGACAAGCACCTCTAAAGAGATACTTCACATGCAACGGTAGGGCACTGCCTATTATCAAAACAGATGCTGTGGCTGATCTCCTACGGCAAAACAGGAATTCCCAGGAAAGAAATTTATTGGTTGCACAGTGGCCTCAGTGCACCCTGACGAGCCCATATAACAAGCAAACAAATGGAAGTTTATCATATATACTGAAAAATGCATCAGCAGTGAAGCCTACCAAGCTTGAGTAGTTGTCATATTGACATAACAATGAAAGTGACAAGGGATTGTGAGACACAGAGACTTAAACTTAAGTCTCAACTTCTGCTTAAAGGTAGAAGATATCTGCTGGAATCTGTTTAATTCTAGCAGCATAAGGATAGCAAATTCACTACACTAAAAATTTGAGATAAAATTCTAAGGTAATTTACAGATTTCAGAGTGCTTGGAAAAAGCATTGAAAACACTGCTATGGGTGAGTGTATCTGAATATGAAGTTCTGTATGCTAATAGGTTTTATTCATCTGAATTATCAGGCACTTGAGTAATAAAGGATAATTTTTTTAAAAATAAGGAAAAAGCCAAAAATCAAACAGAAATAGATATTGCCATAAAACAAACCTAGAAAGCATGACCAGTGATTACATGGGGATATCAGCTAGAAATGGGTATTATAGACATGCCCAGCAAGCACTAGTGCACCTTCAAAATTTCTGTCTGCAAAGATTTAAAATTATATCTCCAAACTGAACTTCATATGGAACGAAGCATGTTAGCATGAAGACTGTTCAAGGTGTACCCTTCTCACTCTGGCACATCTTTAAAAAAAGACACCTCTTCCAGGTCATAGGTACACACAGAGAGCATTTTGCTGAAGCTCAAGGTAGAACTAAGAGTTATTTTGACAGCACTGATAGCAGTTGGTGCTGTGTAGAAGAGAAAAAAATCTCTGAGGAGAAGGAATGGAAGAGCTTTGTCAGCCCTGAGAACTGTGCTGAACCACATATATGTATGGGTTCATGAAAACTACACAGCCACCCCTCGCTGCTCCCACATTGCAGCAACCCCATGTACTTTAGACAAGCTGCATGAACAACTTTTGTGTCTGATTGTTTTGTACTTATTATTGAAAGACCAGTGTTGATAATTAGCTGGGTACTTGAGTAATAAGATAAAAACTATTATTGTTGCTGTTGTTGTTGTTGTTGTTGTTGTTGTTGTTATTATTATTATTATTATTATTATTATTATCATTATTATTATTATTATTATTATTATTATTATTATTATTATTATTATACTACGTCAGGTCATAAACTCCATTATACTTTTCAAAGAGGAAAGGAACAGGCTACGCAGCTCACAATGCAGCAATTGTACACAACTAGTGCTTGTGTAAAAGCCTGTTCAAATTAATTACCAGAGAAGCATTTCTACAATGTTCAAACACAGATAACGCTTTTGATGACACTATATCTAAATGCAGTTTAGTACTTAATTTAAATGTGCTGCTGTAAACCACAACATAGACAAACAGTAGAGTTCATTCCTCAGGCACTGCCTTTTGATCCTATGGGGAGTCAAAATGCATTTTTTTTATACTTCGCTTTGTAAAATTGCAGTATTCGTTGCAGGAAAAAAAAATCCTCACTATATGAGAAATTTGTGAACTAATCTTGAGAATTTTTAAACAGATCATGTGATCCCACTTATGAAAAGTTCAGTGAGTCCTCCTGTAAAAACAACTAAGTGTCACAAAAGCACTGTCTAGAATTACCAATTTTTCCAGAAAAGGGTTGATAGAACTCCTTATCTTCACAGTGTTAATATTCATAGGCTAATAGCAGCCTTTGACTCAGCTAACTTGAGTTAGTCTGACTCAGAGCAAAAGCTCAACTGCTACACCTTTCAGGATACATCATCTTGTCCTAAAGACTGTATACTTGCACATGGATCTTTAAGTATATTTGAAGATATAGTCCATAACTCCTTGTAGTCCACGAAATCCAATCACATTTTTATTTTTTTTCCAAGTAGTTTAAGGGAAACTTTCTCATCTTTCTAGATTAAGGGCAGTGATAGTGTAATCTAAGTAAGCTATCGTTTTACCTCAAGTCTTATTTAGACTATAGCCATAAATAAGACTGCAAGACTTAAAGAAGGTGTCCTGAATATGGGCTCAGACCAACCTGCAAGTCACAGACACAAGGCAGAATATCAGACAGCTCAGGGAGAGGGCTCTAAACATTAACACGTTGGCTGCTGAGGAAAGTAAGGGCAGGAAAAAAAATGCATAACACTTGAATCTTTGTTCTATCAGGTGTCTGTTAGCAGATCATGAGAATATTTTTCCCTTTACCTTGATTTCCCAAGTTGTTTTTATACTTTCTATCAGAAGCTATTATCCAGATTTCATGCTTTGAATTTTTTTAAACTTGTTCTACACTGACATTGTTTTATGGACTTTTCACTGTGAGAGGGATAATAATTCTTGAAACTAACTCATAGAACATGGCCCACTCTTGTAATATCTGTGCTCCCACTACTACTGTGTAAAGCTGACTGCTGCTAAGCAATTCTGCATTTTGGTGCTGCAAAAAACTCAGTGGAATGCAAAGTAACATGTATATCAAAAATGCTGCCTGACTTTTTTTGTATATATTATAAAAACATATTTCTACTTAATTAAGTGTCAAGACAATGAAATGGATCATCTGCCAACAGAGACCTGTAAGCAACTACTGTGTTTGTCTCTGAACTGGACCATGTCCTTTAAGTGCTGGAAAGACATCAGCCTATGTAGATGGTAAACTTAGTGTTCAACAAGAGGAAATGACAGAAATGCAAGACTGCATTAGACAACAAATGCCTGGCAAGTCCTAGTCAAAAAAGGGTAGTGTTATGTAACACTCATTTCTATATATTTACATACATTTCTATATCATTCTTTCTAATCATGCTTATATGAGAGTTTCTTACAATAAATATCACTGTAAGTAACAATAAATATCACTGGAAGTAACACCTGTGAAATACAGCAGAAATAATATATCACCATCACAGGAAGTCTATTGGAAAAGTGAATTAGTGAAGGCTTCAACATGTAAGATTTGTGACCATAACACTAGAGACCCCATCCTCTTAGTGTCTTTCCAGACTTTGGGAAGAACACCTTGGCTCACTTGGGCACAAAAGAGAGCTTGAAACACAGAAATCTCAAATAAGAATTACATTTATAGAGCAACCATAACACTCAGTATTTCAGACTATGCTTTATTTCTCCTGTTTTTTCCCAGTGTCACAAATTTTACTTCCAATGAACAAACATAACAATCACACAACACAACTCAAAAAATGCATCCTGACCAGCAATAGCTATGAATTTATAAAGTAAAATAATAATCATTATACAGTTACACACAAACTGGCTAATATATTGCCTGTTTTTTCCATCAAAATTGGCAATATCATAAACATCAAAGTAGGTAGAATATTTATGCTTCAATGTCATAAGAACACCAGAGTCTTGGAAGACTTACTGGTCTTAATGTACAATGTTGTGCCTTGCAGGCCTATATACCTGAATGTTTCCAGAAATTGTCTCTGGGACAATGAGCTTTCCCTCTGCAGGAAAGAAAATTTGCCCACCTAATATTTGAAATGTTTTAAATCAGTGTTTGAAAACTACAACTGGAGACCACAGGGAGCAAATGAAATCCATTCAATTCACATCCATAAATAGCTCATTTCTTCTCCATTTGTAAGAAAAAATTACTGATTTTCTACTGAAAGGCCAGAGACTGAGCTCACATAGGTCATGTTGATGCTGTAGCTAGTACGGTATACATCACCTGATTGCGCTCTCTTTCTTCCCAGCTTCCTGCTGGGCTGTACTTTCACATGGCAAGGTTTGATAGCTGTCTCTCAGTCCGAGGGTCAGGACTTCTTCTAGGTTAATCCTCCCCTCAGGGTTAAACGAGTTGTTTATTGCATGATTTCAGTGCAAGGATTCTAAAATCTGATATTATTGTTATAAAGACAGATTAATGAGAAGCCCCTCAGTATTTCACCCCCTTCAGGGATGTGTGTAAAAGTTTCCAGGCTTCTGTACCTCACTTCATCTCTGTGTTCTCCAGGCCTCTGTACCTCACTCCATCTCTGTGTTCTCCTATCTGTGCCCTACAAAGGTCTAACCTTGGGCTGCTTCTCCTTATCCAAGGCTAACGAGCTGACCAGCTCACCAGCTTGCAGGACACTTGCTACTGCAGTAAAACAAGACACAGCATTTGCACTTGGTCTTCATCACACAAAAAGGCACTGGTGGGCAGTTTTCCATTTTCATTCCAGGCTTTACTGCAAGAATTAGGATCAGAATATTAAGTGTTCAGTGCACCCTGAGGAAAAAAGACTGAGACTGCAATAAACCATACCAATCTGGCCTTTTCCAGTTCTGAAAAGGGATTTGTTTAGCTCATTGTCATTCACTTATAATGCCATTAAAATGGGAAGAACACATATGTATATGGAGAAAAGAATTTGTATGCAAGTTACAAATGAAAGGTTCTTAGTGGATATGAAGTCAATTGTATTTTTTATTATTCATGAGAAGAAAAGTCTTTTAAGGTTGGTAATTAGAGCTGACCAGCTCACCACATATACTTTTTACTATATTTAGAGGGTAATAGGTACTTTCCAACTGCTCCCTTTTGAAAATCCACTAAGAAGATTTTTGACCTAGGTTGTCTTTTCCTGTATGAGATGCCAGGAACAATGAATTCACGTTCATTAACTCATCATAATGAGTTCATGAATATGAGTTCATGAGTTCAATCATAATAATAATAATACATATCCTACTATCTTAGATTTTACAGCAGACATACTGTGAAACATGGAGAATTACCAAATCAAGAATGGTTTCACTAGAGATAAAGATACCATAAAGTAAAAATGCATTATTTGAAACTGTTGCAAGAATATTCCTTGAGACTGCCAGCAGTGATGACATAAAACCTCCTATAAAGAAACTGCAACTAGATCAGCTCCTGAACTCTGTGCTGTATAGCTCCAGCCCCTGGACTTTTTAACTTAGGAGTGGAGTGAGAACTACACTCTGGAAGTGTCTCATGGTTACTTTTAATGGAGGTTCAGCTTTTCATATGTTCTGAAATCATAATACAGTCCTAAGCTTACCCACATGATCTCATCTCCAAATACACACACAACTGTCATTGCTAGGTTTTACTGTAAATTATATGTACAAGATAAACTTCCATGGAAAATCAAGAGTGATCATGATTCAGCAATAAAAATCTTCAACTTCTCCAGATAAAAAGTGTGCAGTATTGGCTTGCCATGGGAATGATATCCTCTATAATTCAAATGAATAATACAATCACCAAATCAATACAAGTCAATTCAATCAGGTATTTTCAAGTAAAATGCAGTTCTTAATGGCAAACTTAGAGACTTGTTAGTCATAAAATTTGTTCATTATAAATTCTTATAAAAATGTGTATGTTCTTATGGTCACGCTCATAAGGTTTCTTATGGAGATAAACATTCTTTTTAAGCCATTAAGCATTTTGTCTATGGTGCATTAAATTCTGTGATTCTCTCATGTTAAAATGAGTTCCATTAGCATATACTGCTTGAAAATTAAATTGGTCAGTAAAGGGTGCTGTAGAAAAAAAAATGAGGTGGAGAAAAATAAGAGGATCTCAGACAATAAAAGGAAAGCAAATAAGATGAAATTTTAAAATGAAGTGCTTTCTATACTCTGTCAAAATGCTCAGCAGTCCCTTCTGATGTTTTCTATTGATGCAGAATATATTTTATTAATATTGAGTGTTACAATTATGGATTAAAAATCTAGGAAGCACTGTTTAGTAATAACAGCTCTGGTACTTAGCAAGACCTAAAGAATAACTCCCTTATTTTCACCCATGCTGAAGACAAGAAACAAATTTCTCCATGCTGAAGACAAGAAACATCATGCATACAATAGAGAACCTTGCTTTAGAAAGAGTAGCACTGCTCATGAGAACTGAGAACATTTTCTCATATTAGATTTGCCTTGCACATCACCAGAACAAGGCATTAGGCATTATTATCCTACAAAAAACATTTCTTAGATCCAGAATAGTGCAGTATTAATATAGAAATACTGTTAATCTGACTCTGTAGAATGTTTGACGTTTCATAATAAATATAGAAAGCAGTAAGAAAAAGAGGCAATTTTTATGCACCTTACAGAAGCCACAAAGTAACACTGTTTTCTTAGTATTTCCTACAAACTACATGTAAGTATAAGACAAGTAACAGGGCTGTAGTCACAATCTTTTGATTTACTAATTAGTGGAAAGAAACACTATCATGCTACAACTAGTCAACTTTCAAATAAAACACATTTCTGAACAAAAGATAATGAATTGTGACTAACAAGATTTAATATTAAAAAGAAGTAGAAGAAAACAGAATTTTCACACTATTGAGCTACATGCTGAAAAAGAATATGTGCTTAAGTTGCATACTGATATTTGCAATTACCGTTTCCTTCTGCTGACTTGTCCTGTTTAGTCATTGTGATGTTTCACAGGGCTGCTGCAGGTGCTGGATATACAGAAGAGAGTCTGAAGGTTGGGTGGTTCAAGATGAAGCATTCCACATCATCATCCTGCCTGTCATTGAACGGGTGGCGCTGGTGAAGTTTCACTCACTGAAATATAAGAAGATACTAATTTCGTAAGTGATAAATCTTTCATGAGTGTTTAGTTTACTATTTAGGTTTGGCATACTAGGATTAAAAGAGTCAAAGAAGTTATTAATTTTCTTTATTCTTATTGCTGAAAAAGCTCTTCTGCAATGTACTTACCTACGACAAACACAGGTTTAAGTGCTTAAGTGCCTTACTGAGGAAGGAGGTTTCACATGAATATGCTCTCATGCTCTATTCAGATCTACAGTTCTGTGCATGGAGAAAATTACATAGAATATTCTTCTGTCACAAAAGTCAGATTTTACCAAAGACATGCTTAAATTGCATAGCTTTAATAGAATAGCCTGACACTGATTTAAAAAATCTTAGCAAAATGAGGTAGATTCTGACTTATCTGCTGGTTTGCATTTGCACCTCCTTGCACTTCTGTTAGGACTCTTGTTTCTGCCTTTATATCCAGATATTACACACTGAGATTACCAGTTTTATGCCAATTGGCCTTTGATCTAAATAACAGTGAAAGAAACCCAAAATGTAGTTTACAAGTCAAGTCAGGTTTGGAAATAAAAATCTGAAAGAATATGTTACAAATATAAACAACACTAAATACAATTTTTGCATTAAGTATTTGTATTTAACTACATAATTCTATCATAACTCTTTAGCTGAAATTCTTTCAGTGTGACCCAGCTGGAAAAGAGTGTGAGCACCTGCAGAACAGCGTACCTTCTCAGATGCTCCTGGCTGGTGTCTGGATCCTCTTACATACAGGACTGTGAAAGCCATTTTTTTTCTTTGGAGCTGTCATTCGGGTGTCTGAAGGAAGTTTATCTGGAAATTAATCCAGTGAGGCTGACGACCTTACCTTTTCATTTTCTTTTAGCATGGAGCTGCATGGGTTATTTGTTTTGTTTTGAAACATGTTGCTATTTCTCTTAGAGAATTAACATTGTATGTTTGAAATATTCCCCAAGAGATTAAGCCTGCCTTTACAGTTGTAAGAGTCCTTGTCTTATATAACATTTTTTCTGAACTAGTATCTTACCCTTTTGCTGCATTCTTATATTAGTAATTTCATAATATCCTAGATCCTGTGGTTTTATTTACTTGGGAAAGACTTCTAATAAAAACCAAGAAATTTAGGAAAATATTAAAATAATCTCTGAATATCCCTAGTTAGCCTATGTTTCAAGTATTCAGAAAGTAATAATCATGTTCTAAAAATTCGGTCAGTAGACTTCTGTACTTCTTTTATAACAGAAAGAAGAATATCTTGGGAAGACTGATGAGCACGGATTTGCAAGTACTTGCAAAAAGAAGCAGTCAAAAAATTCTAACAAGGTATTTTTCATTTGCAGTCAAAATGAGACCAGAGTGCTGGTCCTATAAGTTTTCTTCAGAATTTAAAGTTAGTACTTACATCTATTAGTTAGTCACTTACATCTATTAGCCACATTGTAAAATATTTTACTGGAAAAGTAAAAATATTGAAGGCTGACGTATCAATCTTACCCAAAATTATTGCAAAACACAAAAATCAGAGATGCAAAGCAATATTTTAAAAGATACATAAATAAAAGAGTTAAATATGCAGTTTGATGTTGTCTGTGGGTGAATATTTGCTATAAAGTACATGAATTCTGAACATTTAGTTGTTTCTTGTCTCCTGACTCAGTCAGCAACTAGATTTCATTAAATCCTTTTATCACAGCATAGCTTGTTAGTGTTTCCAGTCTCATTTGTAGTTTATATTTGTATCTGTACAGTTAAATGTTTTTTTAAGTTAAGTTCCTCTGCTTGCTGCCCTCATCAGTATGTCACTGTGGGGCTGCGGTGCAGACTGGATCACTAATCAAAGAAATAGTCAGTTTCTTAAGTCAGCTTAGCGCAGTGATCCCATCCACAGCACAGTCCACAAACATAATTGCATTAGCACAAGAAGAAGTAGTCAAATTTTGACATGATGTGGGAAAGGGCAGCCGGGGTCAGGAGACAGGAGACAGGAAGAGGCTGCAAACCTTTGAAGGGAGACTTGTCACTAGAGCTAACATAGCAAGGAGATATGCGCTAGATTTCCCTTTACCCTGGGGGTTCAAATACTAATCAGAGATTGAGAACAAACAGTTTTCATTTACACTAGGTTCTCTTTACAGCATACGAGGCTTGAAAGACAAAAACCACAAACTCAGAAAAAAACCCAAAACCAAATAAACAAACTAAAACCCAAACAAACAAAAAACCCAAACTACTTTAATTTAGCTGTATACAATAGCAATGAAATCAGAACATATAAAATGCTATTGATAATTAAAAATATATTAAAATAGTCTCAGACAAGTTTGGAGAACTGGTCTTAGTCCTGGTGGAATTTGTTGAACACTGCAAAGGTGTCCATGTTGGCAAACATGTCACATTTTATTCCCTTTGTTCAAATCTCCATCTCTTTGTCAGAAAACAGTTACTATACATTCTGAATGTATAGTATGCATGCTGAAGCATGTATAGTAGGCAAAAGCTGAGGATGGCAACACACAATTATCCCTACCTCAGCTGAAAACCCATAATGCAGAAGAAGTGGAAAGTACTGGTCTGCATACCCTTCTGCACACTGCTGAAGTGATAGCCATCGGCCAGACAGATAAATCCAGCCAGGGAAAAGAGCAATGACGCCAAAGAATGATGACTTAACCATGTTTTGTATAAACATTAATGCCTCAGTAAATTTGCAAGCATCGATTTTGCTTGTAAACAGCTTTTAAGTTACAGTGACACAATCTGTGCATAAAGAACCTCTGTAATTTCCTTCCTCACACTTCTACAGAGCAGCTGAAAACCCTTTCTGCAACCATGAAGTGCACTGAATGTTGTTTTTTACATATTTCAAGGTGAGTTTTTCCTCTGTTTCTAAACTTAATGCAAAACATAGGGCGATAATTTTTTTCTGACAGACTTTGCTAAAGGTTACTCTTTTCAGGATGGGATTTTATAATGCCATTTTGTCTAGAGGCATGCAAAATGTATATTCTGCCTGTCAAAGGACATAATAAAATCAGGGAGTTCTGGAAGTAGATACAAAAACAGTCTGAAAGCATGGCACTATCACCTTGCTGGAAGAAACACCTTTTTCATCCTAATGTACTACTTAATGTCAATCTTTCCCTAACTCTGCGTTCAAATGACTCAGATGAGTCTGAACAGCATTAACTGGTAAGTCTGTGCCTACTACTCTCATTATCCCACATCTTTTCACAGCTGAGTGGATGGTTTTGCCAATCAGTCTGGGAGCAGCAGGAGACTGCAGCAGGAAGAAGCTGAGGTGGGATGGGGGTCAAAATTTCCCCTAGGGGCACCAGCCTGCAGCAGTGCTAGCAGAGCAGGGAGGAGACACTGGCACTGGGGGGACCCTGCCAGGGGTGAAAGCCACCATCAGATGACAAATCAGATTGATTCATTTCATGCCAGAAACTTCCAAAAGCTGACTTGTGTTCTTTTCAAATATTAATTCCCAAGTCAATGAGCTCAGCTGCTGAACACTGATTAGGGAATGCCATAAACAGAAACACAAGTAAGATTGCTCTGATGCCTCCCTGGTATTGACTGAGAAAGGAGTTACAGCTTAAATATACTTGTAGAAAGAGCCTTATTTGTGTAGAGATCTCTGAGCCCCTTGTGGAAAGGAAATCTAACAACCAAGTCAAAAAAGCTACAGAGAATGCCAACACACTTTTACAATTACTGTTTTTAAAATCACTTGTAATTTCTCTGACATTTCTGAAATACTATACTTCAAGTTTTTCTAAAAATCTGGCATTTAAATCAAAAGTACAGCAGGATGTAATCTTCATTAGATTCTCATGGTAGACAAAAGAACTGGGTTGAAAGAAAAAACATCAAAGGCCTCACAAAGAAGTAATTAAAAAAATTCTAATCAATTTATGTGAATAAATATACTTGGGTGGTATGATTTAGAGGAATTTGTCCAAATTGGTCTTGGTCAATGAATCTATCTTGCTCTATTAGCAATTGGAATGCCTTATTATGGCTTCAAAACCCACTTTAAAATCCTTTAAAACCCACCTTAAAATACTAAATATTCACTAAAACTCTCTATTTTTTAATTAGAAAAGGATATATTTAGAAGAGTTTCTACTGATCCATATATTCTGTTCTTTGCACCACTTCTGAAAATTTTTAGCTGGAAATGTTCAGGAATTTCATGTGAAGATATGCATATTTATATTTCCTCTAATGATAATACTACTTAGAATTAAATAATTCTACTAAGTATCATATGGCCTTTCTTCTAGCCAAAATTAATGGCTGAATGAATGGTCATTAATAGACCTTTCTTTATTGATATCCAGTAGTACACAATGGCAGCAGAGACTGCTTGTGTGACTGCTCCTAGCACCTGCTGTGCTGACAAATTGGCACACTGCTCAAATAATTGCACTTACTACTTATTTTTGGCTGCACCTGGTGGAGTAACTCCAGATTTATTTCCATGACTGGAAAAATGCTGCCATGCTCAAACCCTGGATACACAGACTGGATACACATTGAAATGCGTGCTTAAAACCATAAAATCACATTCTCCTAAAAATCAAAGCTATAAAGTTAAGTACTCTTGAAAGAATTATTTGTAATGTAAAAGATTCTTTGAGGAAAAAAAACAAAACATTAAATGTAATAGACACTAAAACCTGTCTTAAAGTTACTATGATTTGGACAAAATTTAGATCATCAGCTAATATTCTAAAAATCTTACAGAAAATGACACCATTATGACATGCTACTGAGTTTTTTTCACATAATCTTTGGAATTTACTGGAAAAACAAAGGCAACTTTGCAAGACTTTTTTTAGAATACCCTTGTCTCCTTGTCTTAACAAAACACCATTGCATCATCATTTAGCGACACAAGATCCTTGGGAAAAATGCCACCTCATATTTTTGAGCACAAAGATTTCCATCATTATAGTGACAAAATGCCTCAATCAACATTTTAAATCTATGGTGTTCCTGGTCCTCCAAGCCCTCTCTCAGCCTTCTAATTATCCCCAAGAGGAGGTGAGACAGCTGAGTATGAGCCATGAAAAGAACTTTCTTTTCTTCCTAAAGTTTCTTAATGTCTCAGAGGTTTCAGCACCCATTTTCTGTGGATAACATGCCATGTTGCACAGTCCTGGCCTCTCAGCCAAATTCTGGGAAAAAATTTTACTGTTAGCGCACACTTCATTATGTGATGCAATACTTACTGATTAATTGCAATTTTACACAAACACATGTTCATGTCCGCCAAATTATATTAATTGACTTAATGCTCCTCATTTACGCAGAAGTGGAAAAAAATATTATTTTATTATTTCTATCACTCTTTGGCCATACATACATACATACATACAACAGAGAGTCAGACAGAAATTTGGATTTCTGGGAAAATCTCCAGTGGACAGGCACTGGAGCAGCAGGGTAACACCAGACATTGGTGGGGACACCAGTGGGGACCTGCAGGGCTCCATCCTCGGCCCCGTGCTCTTCAGGGTCTTCATTAACAACCTGGATGCAGGACTCAAAGGAACACTTGCAGATGACACTTAATTGGAAGAACCGTCAACTCCTTCAAGGGTAGAAAGACCTTGACAAACAAGAGAGCTGAGCAGTTACCAACCACATGAAGTTTAACTAGGATAGTGCCCTGGCAGCCAGGAGGGCCAAGCGTGTCCTGGGAGGCATCAGGGACAGCATCACCAGCCAGGCAATGGAGGGATTGTCCTGCTCTGCTCTGCTCTGCTCTGCTCTGCACTGGGGCAGCCTCACCTCGAGTGCTGGGGGCAGTTTTGGGTGCCACAGTATAAAGCAGACATTGAGCTGCTAGAGAGCATCCAAAGAAGGGCAAGGAGAATGGCAAAGGAGGGGAAGCCATATGAGGAGAGACTGAGGTGCTTTGTCTCTTCTGTCCTCTTTGTCTCTTCAGTCTCCTCCTCCTGGGGAAGAGGAGGGTGAGGGGAGATCTCATAGTGCTCTTCAACAGCCTCACAAGAAGAAGTGAAAGGGCAGACGCTGATCTCTGCACTCTTGCGACTAGTGAGAGGACTCAAGAAAACAGCACAAAGCTGTGTCAGGGGAGGTTTTGGTTGGATATCAGGAAAAAAATTTTCCCCCAGAAGGCTGCTGAGCACTGGAACAGGCTCCCCAGGGAAATAGCATCAAGCCTGACAGAGTTCAAGGAGTGTTGGGGCAATGCTATCAGGCCCACAGCATGATTCTTAGGATGGCTTGTGCAGGACCAGGAGTTGGACTAAATTATCTGGATGGGGTTCTTCCAACTCAACTCATTCTGTGATTCTGTCTTTCTATGACCTCTCCTGTGGATCTGCAGCTTCAGCTATCAGCAGATGTCAACACGTGCCAACCAGCTGCACCTTAATGCAGGAGCTCCCCACACAGCAAATCCAGCATCAAAGCAAAATCATGATCTCATTAGTTAGGAAAGCAGTGGACCACTCAACAGAGGTTTTGCTAAAAGGAAGCAAAAGAGAGAGCATGAAATTAAACTTCATTAATCTTGTATTGTGTAAGTTATGTCTGTTCTTCCAATGGCTTGTTATATCTAAATTAATCAACTGTTTGGATGGTAGAGATAAAATACCATTCTTGGTCAATCTGTCAGTGATATTAAACAATGCACTCTTTTGTTTCACTGTATGGGAATAACTTCAAAGCAACACCCAGACAGCAGCTAACTATGGGAGAAAAAAGCTCTGGAAACAATCGACTTCTGGTATGACATGCAAACATCACTTTTTGGCTGGTGTTTCTAACAGTAAATGGATGCTAATGTGCACAAATTTTACCACTCAACAAAGCAAAGAATAACTACATAGAAAAGCAAGGATAGCTATATGCTTTATTCCATCTCTTCTTCCATCCAGGAGAAAAAAGTATAAACTTAATTCTATCTCCATGTATTCAAAAGGCACACAAATCAAAACCTAAATGTGACTGTAAAACGTAAACACCTGCAAATAATTTTGTGAACATATCACTACAAGAACAGCATATACCAACAGAGAAGATAGACATAACTACAGAGAGAGGTAAATAAATGTTTTCAAATATACCGACCTTGCCATTCACCTGTCCCCTCTTTTTAAATAAAGTCCAGTTTTCCTCTAATGATCAGTCATATAAATTTATTTATATGGCTACATCTTCCCTTCAGAACTATGGCTATTACTCCCATCCTTACTATCACATTAAGTCTGTAAATATATATAAGGAAAATGCAGGAGAAGGTAGGACTGGGTTTTGGGCCAGTCCTAGAAAAAACACATCATTAGCAAAAGCAAAACATGGTGAGATTAATCCTGTAACTCGGGTGCTTTGCTGGAGGGTTACAGCCCCCTTCAGGAGGCATAGGTAGAGCAGGTAAGGTGAAGGGGTTGTGTTTTTTATGTACTGGATGGTCTGGAATGTATGGCTCTTGCAGCTGGACTTGACACTGTGGAGACACTTTGTGCGAGAACGAAGGGGAAATAAAATAAAGAGGATACAGGGAGAACAGACTTCAGGGTGCACAAGCAGCTACTTATAAAGTCCTCAGAGGATCTGCTTTTGAATTTACTTGCGTCCATGAATGCTGGTTGCTTTTTTTGTCAACTCTTATGAGTGACAATTTCATAGGAGCAGGCAATTTCAAAATGTCAGAAGTCAAGCTAGCAGGGCAGAACACCAGCTTGGCTGAGCAGGGATCTGCTTCCAGAACTTAGGCAGAAAATGAAGGTGCACTGACATTGAAAATGGGGACAAACAACACAGGGCAGCTAAAGCAAGGCAGTTCCCTTTTGTAAGGGAAACTGTGTTTCTCCTGCATGCAAAGTTCGATTGGAGTTCAGGCTGCTTAGCACTGTGAAGGAAAACAAAAAGGGCTTTACAAGTGTTTGAAAAGCTAAAGGAGGATCAGACATAACACTGGACCATTGCTTGACAATGCTGGTCATAAACAGGGACATGGACAAAGCAAAACCTAAAGCCTTTTTCAGCTCTTGTCTTCAGCACCAGTAGTGGGACCTGGTGCCCTCAGAGTCCAGTGTTAGAAGACCATGACTGAGGGCAAGATACACTCTCTGTCAACTCCAAACTTGCTCCAAACTTGCTTCCTCACCTGGATGCACATAAATCACTCCAAGAGGGCTCGTTCCAGGGTAGTGAGAGAGCTGGCTGATAGTATCCCTTGAGTTCTCTCCATTATTTTCAACATCTTGGGAGTCTGGAGATGTCCCAGTGGACTGGAAACTAGCAAATGTTTCCTGAGTTTTCAAGAAGGGAAAGATGGAAGGCTGCTAATTACAGATCTGTCAGCCTCACAGTGCCTGCTGAAATTATGGAGAAGGTTAATCTTTGAGCTACTGAAAAACTCTTGAGAGGCAGCAAAATCATTGGTCACAGCCAGCACAGGTTAACAAAGGAAATGTGCTGCTTAACTACATTAATTTCCTTTTATGACACGGTCATACTAGTAGTTGACTAATGGAAGCCAAAAAATGTGTGTGGTTTTTAATATTAGCAAAGACTTTAGTAATGTCTCTCACAGTATCCTTACTGATAAACTGGCCAGCAAGTTGGACAAGTCAATGTTACTTTGGGTGAGCAGTTGTCTGATGGGCTGGGCTCAAAGGATTTTATTAATTGGGATTAGAAAAGGTTGGAATTTAGGGCCAGTGCTCTTTAATGTTTTTTATAAATTATCTGGACACAGGAATCAAATGTAAATTCACTTAATAATTTTGCCTGCCATACTAAACTGGGAGTAACTGTGAACTCCTTTGAGGGTAGAGAGGTTTAGAGAGAGATCTGGATGGACTAGAGAACTGAGCAATCATGAACATATGAAAATGAAAAAAAGAGCAAGTGCTGGATTCTGCATCTAAGATGGAAAAATCCTGGGGGTATGTACAAACTGGGGGATAAGAGGCAGGGAAGCCGCCCAGCAAAATAGACTTAGGGATTTGGATTGGTGGCAAGTTGAACACGAGTCAGCAGTGTCCCATGGCAGCCAAAAGGGCCAACCATTCCCAGGAGTACATCAAGCATAGAATCACTGGCTGGTCAAGGGATGTGATTGTCCCACTCTACACTGCACTGGGGTGGCCTCACCTTGAATCCTGTGTTAGTTCTGGGCACCTTAAATATATGAACATCAAACTCTGGAGTATATTCAGAGGAGGGTGACCATGCTGAGGGTGAAAGGACTCAAAGGCAAGATTTAAGAGGAGCATTGAGGTCATTTGTCTTGTGCATCTTGGAGTAATGAATGCTTGGGGGGACCCCCTTGAAGTGTAGCAGTGGAGGGGTGACTGCTGACTTCCTCCCTCTGGGAATCAGAGCTACTTTAGAGGAATGAAGCTGCTTAAGAGGAAGTTCAGATTGGTCTTTAGAAAAAGATTCTTCACTGAAAGAACTGCCACTGAAACTGAAACATGCTCTCTTGGGACAGCACCAAGTTTATCAGAGGTCAAGGAGATAGATTATGGATAATGCTCTAGTTGTATGGTTAGTCCTGAGAGGAGCAGGGAGATGCACTCAATGATATGGCTATCTTCTGATCTGAAATATTCCACGTTTCTGTGACACTGTGATTAGCTGTTTTGCTGTTACTTGCACGTGTAGTGTTTGTATGTTTCAGTGGAGGCACTTGAGCTTCTCTCCCGAGATACTTTCAAAGGCAGCAGAAATGGTAAGGAGTGGGAAGAACTAGGATGCTGAGCTATGTATAGGGTTGGCCTGAATACCAGCATGAGGACTTTGAAGGTCTCTGAGGGTCTGGGTCCTGACGCAGAGGGAGAAGTGAGGCTGCATCCTCTCCGGGATGCAACTTATAGTCCTAGATGAAGTAACGCGCACAAGGCTGACACTTTTATCTAATTATTACAGAGGAAAGGAACCAGTAGATGGCACTCCAGCACACGTAACGCTCTTCTTGGGGTTGAAAAGGAATGTAACACCTGCTGTTTTACTTGCCTACGGGAAGATACGTGCTGCTTATCATCCGCAAAGGAGAATCTGAATCTCGTAGGGATGTGGCAAATGCACGTGCAGGAAAGGGGCATCTCCCTGGCAGTCAGCATAAGTGTTCCTGGAAGTCTCCACAGTCCCCAGGACGCTGTGGCTTCTACACTAAACCACAGAATTTTCTTCACTTCAGCTGGACAAGCTACAGAAATCAGTTAGTCAAGATGTTCACAGGAACTAGAGTCATCTAGGACTTAACAGAGGAAAGTGTTTCAGAAAAGTGACAAGAGGATACCTGTACTGTGAATGCACAGAACATTCTTGTCTTCTGACAGGATTCAGCATTTTGCAGTGTTTCCTTAAGGAGTGTTGTTTGCCAACATCAATGAGCTCAAAATTGCAGCTGGTAGTTATTTTCTCCAGTGGAGCAGTACTGGTGGGGCTGTACTCAAGTGGTTAAATGGTCAGAAGCAATGCACTTCAGATTCAGCCTGCTGTGCCTGTGCCTAGCCAAAGGAGGAGAGCTGGCACTGGAACATCCTCAGGCTTCACTAAACCTTTTCAATGAGCTCTGATAACTTTAATGAAGAAACTGAAATTAAAATGCTGACATTGAATTTTGTGCTTTTTGTAGTGAATCAATTAAAAAATTGTGGAGGCAATGAGTTTTTTTGTCAAGTATAATGTTTCTTCCAGACTCTTTAACACAACATATTATGTCTTATCCTTTTCGTTTTTTTTTTTTTTTTTTATTTTAATATGAGGTCCTGCTGAAGGCTTATATCCTCTTTAAACTTTTTTTCTTTTTCTAATTCTAAAGAATATTTTTCATTGCCTTCATTCAAACAGAAGTTATCAATTTAAGACAAAGAAACAAAGCACTGGAGTGGAGAGCACTGGTGTTGCTTTAAACTAAAGTTGCCAGAAGAGGGGAACCTCAATCCATCCCATTCCTACCAGTCTTGTGTCAGGACCAGCAACAGATGCTCAGTGTCTAGAGAGGGATCACAGGTCAGCAGGAGAGCTGAGACAGTTCAAAAGAATTCCAACCACTGCAGTTAGTAAGTCAGCTTCATAGGAGTCATATCTAAATGCCTCCATGAAAATGCACACAACACGGGGAATAAACAAGAGGGATTAGAGATATGCACATGTCTGCAGGACTGTGATCTTACTGGAATCACAGAGATGTAGTGGGATGACTCCTATGATTCATTCCAGTGTTGGAATGGATGGACACAGGCTGTGCAGGAAGGACAGGCAGTGGAGATGGGGAGGGGGTGTCTCTCTTCATGTCAATGACCTGATGGACTATATGGAGCTCTGTTTGGGGATGGATGAGGGACCAGCTGAGAGCTCATGGGTCAGGACTAAAGGGAGGGCAGGGACAGATGATGTAATGTGGGTCTGCTACAGACGGCCTGACCAGCAAGACCAAGAGGATGAGGCCTATTGTTCCTATTGACAGAGAGGAGCAGCCCCACATTCTTCTGAATGTCAAGTCCGGGTCCTCATGGGGGACTCCAACCACCCTGACATCTGTTGTAGGGACAACAGGGCAATCCAGGAGGCTCCCAGCATATAGTGATGACCATTCCTTCTCCAAGTGAGAACAAGCAGAGGTGCTGTGCTGAACTTTGTCCTCACCAACAAGGAAGGTGAAGCTCAAGGGCAGCCTGGGCTAAGTGACCATGAAATGGTGCAGTTCAAGATCCTTGCAGCAGTGAGGATGACGGGAAGCAAGCTCATTGCCCTGGACTTTAGGAGTGATGTATCCTTCCAAAAGGAAGTCTGGCAAAAATTCCAGGAGTTGTGTGTATATGAGTAAGAAGCTCCTGAAAAAACTCAAACACATAAAGGAAACCTACAGAGGATAGAAACAGGGATAGATAACCTGGGGAAAATAAAGGTTGGGAAATCTACAGCCATGATAGAATTAAACCTTGACAGGGACGTCAAGACCAAAAAGAAAAATTCCTACAAGCACGCTGGTAGTAAAAGGAAGAGTAGGGAAAATAGTGGAGTCACTCAAGAAGGAAATTGGAGATTTCCTGGAAAATCCCTGATTAGCTGGGATATGAAGAAGACTGAGGCACTCAACAAAGTTCTGCCTCAATCTTCCCTGTCAAGTACATCAGCCACATCATCTGAGATGCAGAAGGAAAGGGCAGGGGCTGCAGAAAATCAAGTTCAAGGCCATCTAAGGAAGCTGAAGGTGCACATATCCATGGTACCCCATGACATGCATGCACAGATCCTAAGGAAACTGGCAGATGAAATGTCTAAGCCACCATTTGTCAGGTTTGAATGGCTAGGCAGGGCATAGCCTGGTGAAGACCCCACTCACTGATGGAGGGGTATAAGGTCTCTTTTTAAAAAGGGAAAAAGAAGACCCAAGAACCATAGACCTTCGAGTCCCACCTTTATGTCCAGCAAGATCATGAAGCAGATTCTCCCACATGTTCAAAGAGGTAATAATTGACAGTCAACAATATTTCTCTAAGGGCAAATAATTTGTGTTGGGTCGGGCTGAGCTGGAGCTCCTTGTCTCATAGCAGCCCTCACAGTGCTGTTCCCTGCATTGGTTGGAAGGTGGTTGATAACACAGCAGTGTTTTGGTGCTGCTGAGCAGGGCTGGCACAGCAAGAGCACTCCCTCTCCAACATTCTCTCCCATCAAACAGCTGGAGTGAGCAAGATCCTTGGAGGACACACAATTAAGCCACCTGATCAAAACTTAACCAAAGGGTTGTTCCATACCAAATGATATCATCTCTGACATAAGAGCAAAGGAAAGGGGAAGGAAGGCAGGCATTCATTATTTACAATATTTGCCTTCTGGAGCAACTGCTACATATGCTGAAGCCCTGCTTCCTGGGAAGTGGCTGAACATTGCTTGCTGATGGGAAGTACATAATAAACCTCTTTTCTTTTTCCTCTTTCTTGCGCGTGCACAAACTTTAACTTTGCTTCAGTAAATTACCTTATCTCAGCCTATGACTCATTTTCTTGTTTTCTCTACCATGTCTAGCTGGGGAGGGGAACAATAGAACAGCTTGGTGGGTGCATGGCATCCAGCCAAGGTCAACAATCCTTTTTGATTCCCCATGAGGGCCTTGAGGGGTTCGAGACAATGGCAGATTTGATTGTGATGTACTAGATGGAACTTACATTCAGCTAGTGGCATTCAGCTGGAAATGAGCAGGCTCCTGTGCTCGCCATGGGGCTGTATTTCCTGACTGAATGTTAGAGTCTAGAGCTTGCTTTTGCTGCTGCTGTAGTGCTCATCGCCTTCCTGTGTTCTGCCTGGGAACTCCTTGGTTATGACCATGGTGAAGTGCCTGTGCTGCCTGTGCCAGCGTGGTGCTGCTGCTTTCCATGCTGGGACACTGGACAGGATGGAGCTCCAGTGGGAAGAACTGAAGGGACTGTGGTGTCAATGAGACCACGATGGAGCAGAGATCACCTGCAGCCCACGGAAGACTAGGATGTAGACTGTGCTACTGGTGGACTCTGGAAGGAACCCCTCATTGTTAGCCAAGCTGAAAACAAGGGGAGGGTTTTGTTGCAGGGTTAAACCAGACAACCTGGTCTAAAAGGAACAGGGGTGGTGAATGTAATGGATAGAGCTTTAAATTATTGTAAGTCATGAGTTGGGTTGCATGTTTCAGGACTTATGATAAGAGAAATTTTGCAAAACAATGGAGGAGAAGCCTTACAAGAAGCAGTTGCAGTGCAGCAGTGACCCAACCTGATGCGGCATTGGTGCTCAGTAAGTACACCCAACGCACCAACTCTCCTGTCCTGAGAAACTATCACAACAGATGGACCCCAAAATCATGAACTAATTTAATTCAACAGTTATTTGGTGGACATTTTATGCACATTTTTCAGGGGTGGTCCATAGACTAAGAGAGAAATAGTGTGTATATCTCATAAAAGAATAGGAAGTGGGGTGGTCATTACTGGGGTTGTGTGGGATCTGATGCCAATCTTATTTACTCTAAAGATCATACTCTAGTAAATTGTGCAAATCAATACCTTGAGATATTCTGACAGGACACTACATCTGTACAAGCTAGGTTCTGGATACAAGCTGTAGTCAGCATTCCTTATCCAGCGATTTTCCAGCCTGGTTGTACTGGCGAGTAAGAAAATTTTGCAATTCTTTTGTTTCTTATTTTATTTCTATTTCTGTATCTTCTATTATCATTTCATGGTGTTTTTCTAGAAATTACCCGAAGAATGCAATAATGTAATTTTTTCTGAGATTCTGTGAGCATAAAATGAAAGTATACCAAGCTTCTCCAGGACTAAAAAGAGTCACTGTTGACCGGAGCCAGCAGACTGCTGCAGAGGTTGTACAGATGACTAGTGGAGATCCTAGCCCAGATGTGCATCGAAGCACATGCTCATGTGAAGCACTTCAGCAGCTTCATCCATGAAAAAAATTGGCCATCAGATGTTTAAAAGACTAATCATGTTTCTTCTTATCAAATGGCATAAGCATTCGGCGTTTGCTTCTCAGTAAAGCCTGAGGCAAATCCCCCATCAAGAATAGACCATGTCAAGGCCAGTGACTAGAGAGCACCCCAACCATTTTCTTCAAACAGTACTCAAATCAGACACTGGAGGTTTGTGGAAGTCCCCACACACATGACAGGACATTATTACAATTCACCAAGTCATTATTCTGGTTTTGGACACCTAAATCCCTTGAAATACAGTTTTGAACCTATACAAGTTATGTAATTCAGCAGCAAGAAAATCTCAGATCTTTTGCAACAATTTTTTTTCTTTATTTTGACATTTTACTCAGTTAGACTTTATGATGAACCTAACAATATTTCTTCCTTAACTAATTTGCAGCTTAGTTTCTTATAAGAGATTTACTCTTGCTAATTTTCACTTCTTTTTCTTCTCTTATAATTTAGTTTTAAAAAATACTACACACAGCAGATATTTTCAACCAAAAAGATCAACTTTGATGAGATTAAACTAGAATAGATTTTATTATTGTATTTTTTGTACTAATATGCTACTTTTGGGGGGGTAAATATTTAAAGTCAAAATTTCACTGGCATATTATGCAGATAAGAAAAAATAATACAAAATTCTATTTTTTTATTATAATAGTTAAATATGGTGTGTATATATATAACTCAAATTTCAGTATTTTAAGGAGCTAACATCATTACTTTATCTTTTTGTATTCTTTCTGTACAGTAGAGAACAGAGATGGTCCTCCATCAGCAGGAGCCTTATCGGAGTGTACAATAATTGATGACAGTCTCTCTACTTGTTGGCTTTACATTCATCATTAAAAATAACTTGTTCCTACACACACACAGTTTGCAGCCTGGATTCTGTGCCTGTCAGAGTAATTAAATCATTACTGTCAGCAGGTCAATCAAACTAATATAGTGCACACAGGTTGTGCAATATTGCCAGTGATCAACCCTTGGTTGTTTTTATAAAGAGTTTGCTCAAGAAACTGCTGTCTTCCTAACTGGCAGGAAGCACAAGAACAAAACCACAAACAGGAGTTATGGTTTGTGCTCTGTCTCTGGTTTCTCATTATTTAGACAGCAAACAATCCAGCACCTAGGTTTTCTTTTGTCAACATGCAAACGCATGCAACAAAAAATGTATGCATTTTGTATCATGGCTCTCTTTATATGAGCTGGTTTATTGTCAGTCAATGTGAAGACTGTTCCCCATGGTTGAATGTGTTTCAGATTAATTACCAGCTCCTGACATTATGCCAGTTGCATCATTTAACTGCACTGATCACTGCTAGATATAAGTTCATATATCCTAGTGTTTACACTGCAGCCCATAGTTTAAAAATGGAAGCTGACCTTCCTGTTTTTAACCACACTGATCTGTCATGTGAGAGCTGTGCCATTCTGGTAGAGGGTGCCAAGTGTATCTAAGTTACTGATTGCCTCGTGAGCCAAGAAAACATTGTGCTGGACTGTCCGTGCCCTGACAGAGGCCTCACCTAAATCAATGCTTGGTGAGCTGAGGCTACGGGGACATTCTACAGACAGTTTCCATAGCAGAGGCATCTGTCAGGGCAAATAAAGTCCTTTAGACACCTTTGTTTTTCTTCAGGACAGACGAGAGAGCTCAAATGAAAATATTCATTAGAATGCAGAACAGCCAGTGAGACTCACATGTTTATGTAGAACGGTCTTAACACCCACTGGAGCTAGTGGGACTTAATTAGAGGAAGTTTCCAAGAACATTCTCATCTGAGGGCCCAAACACGGACCCACACTGGATTAGTGTGCTCTCATGAAAACACTGGCACTAACAATTAGTATCACACTCCAGCGTGAGTCACAAGTACTAAAACATCTATAGGGAAGGCTTCTTGCAAGACTGAAGTCACCTCTTCTACCTACAGCTTGTCATTTCCTTCTACCTCACAGAATTCCTAAAAAATATTGTATGACTTAGTGCTAAGAACCCATACAAGAATTCTGAGTTAAAATTCTTCCCCATGACAAAGGAGGAAGTCACCCATCTGAGATGGACAAGCCCCACTGTTCCCAGCAATGGCAATATCCCTGACTATGTATAAACACGTTAGAAACATTTTAGATGAGCAGAGAATACTATTGCTAAAAAGCAGTGGGAAAATAATATCCTCTGTCATTTTTGCCATCTTCAAAAATATTCCTAGAACATTTTTCAAAAAGCAAACCATGCTTCTAATGGTTTGCTATCCCAAAATAATTCTTGTACTTTTGCATTAGTATAAATAAAAACAGCTCTCCTGGACTGGACTGAAGGTTCATTCTGTGGCAATAAACTCTATGACCACATAAGCACATCCAGCTGTGGAACACAGGCATCTCTGCCTCTTCCCTCTAGTGCCCTCCTCACAGCCTCTCACCTTTTCCAGTTGACAGACCTCCCAAACCTGACACAGTCACTATGCATTAGCCAATCCTCCAGATAATTCTTTTCCAATAATTTGTTCATCAACCCATGCATGATTTAGGCGCCCTTTCACACCCTGACCCCTATCAACCTGATGAACCAGTGGCTCTGCTTGTTGATTCCTCCCAACATTCATTTTGGAAGAGACAGCAAACAGATGTCCCTGTCTGGTACATTGCATTTATGATTGGATAGATCCCTGAGGAAAAGCCTCCCCAGCCTTCTCACATATCTCAGTCCTGGCCAGCCCCTGCTGAGCCTGCCCCTCACCGTGCCATGCATGCCACGCACAGGCCAGCTGGAGGTTTACCATCGAGGAACTCGGGCTAGGTTTTCCTGGGGTAGTAACAGTGAGATCCTGTGGGGACAGAGTAGGATAACTCACCACAAGTTACAGTGAGAGAGACCCGCTGAAAGGTGGAGCAGGGGCAGTTTGGACCCTTGGGACATCTCTGTAGAGATAAGTGGGATTCCCAAAAGAAAAGTCACACATTGCCACTTGGAATTAAGAATACGGCTCTTGTTTGTTTTCTTATTCATTCTTGATGTCTTTATGCTTTCACTGACTGTTAAAAATAGGAGGGAAAAGCCAAAACCAGCACCTACATAGACTGATGAGCAATGTTCTCTTCTTCTACAAGAGGTGAGGAGGGGTTTGGCTTTTTGCATGCCAAAAAACAAAATGGCTAAAGCAATCTGTTTCACCCTTTGACATTCATGTGTGCAGGCAATGGGAGTGGGATTTTTCAAAGCTCCCTTCTAACACCCTGAGCCAGAGCATGCACACTGAAAAAAATCCTGCTTGATAGAGCCTGTGAGGTTTTCTCTTCCTCCTGTTCCCATTTCTCCACCTGGATGGTATCCCTGACTGAGACTCAGTGTCAGGGTATAAAAACAAGTTCCCTTTGTTTGCATGCAAAGATGCTGTCTCTATGTATGCCTCAGGAACACAAAAATATTTTTGAGACTCCAGACCGAGAATCACTGCACCATACACAAAAAATTCTTGAGCCATTCCAGAGACTAACTCTGCTCTCAAATGCTCAGAAGCATGTCTCTGCTTGATCAGAGCTGGCACCTGTTCTTACTCCTTAAACCAAGTGTTCAACAGCTCCACAACTGATTTTAAAACCAAGTCATCATAGAAGAAGGAGAAGTCTGGAGCTCAAATCTGTGTCAGAATTTCAAAACAAATATTAAGCAACATAAGAAATGACTCATTCATGTTATTACAGGGCTCCTCACTGGTGCAGCTAGATGAAGTCAATAAAAACAGGAAGGGAAGCATGAGCTGCTTTCCAATGATTTTTTCAACTCGGACACAATAGCAGTATCTGCTCCATGAGGTTTGAAGCTGCCATCAGAGCCACATCTTGCAGGACCTTGCAGGACCTACCAGTAAGAAACCATCCTCTCCAACAAACTACTTCCCCTGTCTGCTCTGGACTATGCAAGAAATCAATCAGATTCTTATAACACTGCTGCTTTTTTATTGTTCTTGGAAAAAAAAAAAAAAAAAGAGCAATGAATGAATTTAGTACTAAAAGGTCTTCGAGGCCCTTTGGCACTTTTTTATTTCTCATTTCCAGATGATATTCTGGACTTGCAGACAAAGCAATCAGGTAGCCAAGGAAGTGTCATGTTTCCTACTGACCTATTTTTAAACAAAGGAAATCTATATCCCTGGAGCTGATATCAGAGGATGCTCTCAATAACTCTGCATATTAAATAAACCTAGTGGAGGTAATACTGAAAATATCTACTTTCCACGCATGCTGTAATTACCTATTATGTCTTTGAGAACAAAATTTGTCTTTTCATGCCCTAAATTGCTAAAGCTGTGCTCAGTGTTAGCCTGGAGAAAAGTGTGGTCACTGCTGCCATCCTTCCTTCCCTCTCTGGACCACGTCTGGCTGCAGGCTCCCTGGAAGCATTGTATAGGACAAAGCAGAGGCACCAGTCATGTTTCCTGCTTTGTATTGGGAATGAGCATAAAGTAAAGCTGAATTATTAATGCAGAGCTATCTCCAAAGCAAGTTATTTGTTAGTAGCTAAAAGAAGAGGAAAAGCTAAGAGGTTTTACTATATGATATGGACAAGAAAAGGGCTCTGATGAAGTCACTGGTCTTGGTGTTTTTTAGTCCAGTTGAAAAGCTAGTGTAGCTGAACTAAGCAAAACTAATTCTTTTTGCAGGAGCTGAAGACTGTGCACACAGTAATCTCTTACTCATTCCACTAAGTCTGGTCCTGCAGGACAGGACACTACAGGCAACCAGGGTTAAGGCAGTAGCTCTTGTTTTCAATATACGTGAGCTTGAAAATTCTTCTCAGTGAAAAGCCCAATTTCCCTCTTTTTTTAAGTATCCATGCTGAATATGGTTAATACATTTTTGGTCATATGATGCACCTTTTTCTTCTTGCGTCCTGTTCTGTATGACTCTAACAATTTTGATTCGCAGACCTTATAGCATTTAGTAAACTATTTTTAGAAAACCTGACTTTAGAAAGTAATTTCTTATGTTGTTTAATATTTGTTTTGAAATTCTGACACAGATTTGAGCTCCTGACTTCTCCTTTGGAAAGACTGAAGAACTCACATGCTTTTGAATTTATTCTCTAGATCTTCAGCTATCTGATTTGAACACTCTCTGCTAAAATAAATGAGAGATAGTAGTTTGTAATGTGCTAAATGTTATGACACAGAAAACTTCTGTTAAAAATATGCCTAAAGCAAGCTTCTAATAATGTTCTTAAAATGCTTGTCTGAGTTAAAGCCCTACCTACTTCTTAGGTAGAAGATGAGTGCTCAGATTTTACGTTGTAGTGTGATCTGTAAGAAATCCTCACCTATGCACTGGATTAAATAAGATAAAGAAAAATTACAAGGAGGGTGAATCTAAGACCTTTATTACATTGTTAAGATACTGTTGTGAAGGGAAGGATGTAAACTGAAAAAGACAGCAAAATGCCACGTGGTGCTCTAGGCACAGGCGTGAGGAGCACACAGATCTCCCCTAGATATCTGTATAACTCAGAATCCATCGTATCCTTCAGACTATTTTCCATTGTCCCTCATCAGCTGTGTAGCAACACCTATAATTTACAACAGTAATTGACATTTCTGAGCCTGCAAAAAAATTTTTTTTTCTCTTCATACTGTCTTCCTTCCCTTTTAATAAAAGTAAGAAAATACAGAAATTATCAAGCCATACTTGCTTGCAGCTTCCAATAAGTAAGCAATTCCACTAGTAAATAGAGTTATGGTTCTGCTTTCTTTCATTCACCCTCCTCAAGGAAATTATTCCTTCTATTAGTGATTTTTTTAATTGTCTTTTTTTTGTGTGTCATAATGTTGAAATACTACCCACATGCAAAATTGCTCCATGCACTGACTCAGATATCACAAACCAAAGTGCATCCTTATTTCCTTGTTTTTACCAAGTCTGAGTTAATGCAGGAGAAATTATCCCCAAATTGGAAGTCTGTTTTAAAACTTGATATAGCTACATCTGAAGGAAACCTCCAGTGTGTACAGTGTTCATAAAAACAACTTTTCAAATTTCTCCAGATTGGACTTCACTGAAGTCACAGCAATCACCAAGGCTTTATCTCTTAGTAAAGCCACACAAGTGGACTCACTAGGACACTGGAAGGGAAGGGCAGTGGTGCTCTGTGGTGACCCTACACCTGAGCCACACTGGATGACAATTCCAATTCACAAAAGCACATCACAGGGGAGGAAGCCTTTCACATCCTGACAGTATGTTTGTTTAATATCAAAGCAACTCGTCTTTCCCCCATCATAGTACCATTGACAAAGCAGTCACATCGAATGGGACCTAAAACTGTACAGCTGACCTTCCTGCATTTAAAAAATAAAACGTAGTCAGAGTGAAAAAGAAAATACTATAGCTGTTATTTAGAGAATGGCAATTCTGGATGAGGGAACACATAGCTGTTCTTTTCGGTCAGCAGAGAAGAACAAATAAAACCACAAGTTATTCTTGTGAATTAGGAAGCACAACACACTGCTTATCTTCTATTGTCAAGAGTCATCTGAAATGGTTTCTTGTACATATAGTTTCTGAGGAGAGTACCTTTAGAAAGTTTTTCCCTCAAGAACAGGATTACCTCATTTGACAAATTGGTTTTCAACTACAGGACAGGTTTTAGAGATGCTACATTTTTTGTGAGAGTAGCAATCATTTCACAGTTTTTTCTGAATGAGGAGACAGACTGTGATTCAAACTGCCAGTACCCTTTGTATTCTGGGATGTTTACAAGTTTCCATCCTACAAAAGATGATCTCATCTCTGTGTTTGGAAATACCAGACTTCCTATTTCTTGTTGATCTTATTTTCATCAAAGACATTCATCTGCTGAGAGATCAAGTAAATCAATTTGAAAAATAAATATAATTATTTGACAAACACTGTCCAAACAGATCACAGAAAGAAAATGACAAGAACAAGTGAATTATTACAATAGAAAATTGCATCTTCTGAATATGAAATATCAGTTGGACATCAGCTACCAAAAACCTCTCCAAAGCAGGTTCATTCATGTTTGTCCATAAAAACACTGGTGGTTCTCACCACTCCTTCACCAGTGTCCCCACTTTGTGAATCCTGCCCAAAATGTAGTCAGGCTGGGGACAGAAGGGACCACTTCAGTCCAGGCTGAAATATGTCTCATAGCTTTGCATATTGAGTTTCAACAGTTGTGTACCATATGCCTTTTTCTCAGCAAACAGAAATTCCATGGTCTGATCTGCAGCCTGCAATAAGGGGTGGACAGCCCTTACTGAAGTGCCTGCTCAGAAAAGTGGTGAAAATTAATATGACTTTACTCTTCACTTCCAGAATGTTAAGGTTTACCTTTAATAGTCATCAATTACAGAATGAGAATAGCTATGGGACATGATATCCAGCCTGGGCCCAGAGCATCCTTGTTTCAGCTATCTCCAGTTGTTACTGCTCCTTAAGATAATTTGTTTGTGAAATATTCTTCTGTATTTTTTCCAGCTTTTGTCACAGATGAACAGATGAGCTCTGTAATCTAAGCCACTGTATGATCTCACAACCAGTGACATCTTTACAACTGAGAGTGTATCTAACTAAATTGAGCTAACCCCATTCATAAAGGCAAATTTGGCTTGGAAACTCATTTCACCTGTGACAAAGAAGGGCGGAGTTAAAGTTATTCAAGAACAGGCTGAGAATAAAGGCAAGGGGCAACAGTCTTCAACAATAGCACCACTGTTAAAAGAAATACTTGTTAAGTCAAAGTTTCTTTATGAACTGTATCTTTCATTAAATGTTTTTTTTCCTCTTTTCCAAAGACCAGTTATTAATAGTTCATGCCATGCAAATGTAGCCATGATTAACTGGCTAAAGAACTGCATACTATATTTCTATTGTTTACTGAGAGTCTGTAACAGGTGGTATTAACAAAAACAGAACAAAACTTGAAATGCAATGTGATTATATACTTCAAAAAACCCCAGCAGTCATAATCAGCTTCAGTCAACAAGCTGAAAATTGTTCTACATGTCTTCTGTTTCCTCAAGTGGCAAAACTGAATAGGCTCAATGTCTTTAACAAAATTTTCTCTGGGGAGAAAAAAATCAACAGGATAGGTTTTTAAAGTTGAAAAAATAGTGTAAAGCTTTTGAGACATTTAAACTTCTTCTAAATATCACACATAGGGCCAGGAGGGAAAAATAAACTCCAGGTGATCAATTATTTATTCTCTGCAGAAAAGAGAACTGCTAAAGAAAAAAACAGTGAGGATCACAGTAGGAAAACAATAAATCAGTTAGTAGCTTCTTAAAGAAGGCAACAGCTACTCAAACTGGCACTACAATTTGTGGGTTTGACCTCAATTACTGTCTCTGTTTACTGATCAGAAATTAAACCTAAAACCACAGGTGCAGTTGCAGAGAAAATGGGTGCTTCTCATAGCTAGTACCCCAGAAAATGTAACAATGTAAATTAATTGGTTTTTCTATTCTTAGGCATCCAGTAAAATCTTCTGCAGCAGTTAAAAACGTCCTTGTGTTTAGTACCTGTTTTTCTTCCTGCAGAGTGGAATTGCAGTGACGACAGTCACCAAGCACATTGCCCTTCCTGTTCTAAATGAGTTATCTTTATCTTCCTCATCTTTACTCATACTTGCAGCACCAGCTCTTTCTGATGATAGACTAATCACCAGGACTATTGGGTAGTGCATCTGCCTATCAGCACTGACAAGAAGAGCAGTGGAAATATAAAGGGCCTTGCTGTGCACAAACAGCACCTGTTTCTCCTACTGTTCCTAAACCTGTACAGACACTCAAAAAACCCAGCCTTGAGTGTGACAGTAAGTGGTTACTTGATAAAAATATGTTTGATTCCATGTGGACTTTAGCTCTTACATTGCTCCTTCCATCATCCTCCTAAGATTTCAAGGAAACAGATTATTAGCCTGCATTTAATTGTTCTAAGCATTGCTTTGGCAACCAAATCCATTGTGACTTACTTGAGCATTTTAACTTTTCATTCTCAGCTTGCCTGAATATGGCAAATGCAATTAAATATGAATAAACTGTCAGGAAACAGCAGAAAACTCACATCATATGGGGATAGCTCATTTACAGAAGAATTTCTTTGGAATTCCTGGCACACAGATTACTCAGGGAAAACCAAAAACCAAATTATTCAGGGGACTAGAGAAATGCTTAGCTGGCAAATGGGTATTCTGGTTCATGGTTGGTTTTTACCATTCTCTGCAACTTATAAACAACACTGGAAAATGGATTACAGGAACACTCTCCTGTCCATTTAGAAATGGTTTATCCAGCCAGCCAATTTTAATTGATCTACCTGACTTTTCCGCATATGGATGATTCACAGCTCATGAGATTCCTTCAACTAGAGCAACCTTTTCTTGGCTGATGGTAGCAGAACTGGTTCTTCACCTAAAAGAGATATGTCCAGAAGCGGGCAGACCCCCTTCTGGATGAGCCAGAGCTTTTGGGGATGATGGTCAGCAGCTGCTGACCAAAGTACACTACCTACCCTGAATGCCAAGAGAAATCAGAGAAATGCCAAGAGAGATCCTCCCCAATAATATAAACCCACATTCTTTCAGGTCCTATTAGAGTTGCCAAGTACTTAAAGGAGCATCTTGAAATTAAGAGGACATTATACAGCAGGCTTCTCCAGAGAGTCACAGATTTGTCAAGCAAATGTAGTTAGAGCATTACAATAGAATACAACAATACAAATATACAAGGAGGTAGAATGAGCAGTTATTGTTTTTCGTTACCTAGAAAATGTTATCAGTTATTGGTTTTCATTATTTTGTGGGAGACAAAATATTTGCAATCCTTAAATCTGTGAACCCTGAACCCTGAATTCACTACAGAAAAGAAAAAATCCTTCCCAGGGCAAGTATATTTTCAAGATACCTCAGACACTTAATTCAATATAGAAAAAAGATTCAATAAACTAAAATTATTATTATTATTATTATTATTATTATTATTATTATTATTATTATTATTATTATTATTATTATTATTATTATTAGAAGAAGAAGAAGAAGAAGAAGAAGAAGAAGAAGAAGAAGAAGAAGAAGAAGAAGAAGAAGAAGAAGAAGAAGAAGAAGGAGGAGGAGGAGGAGGAGGAGGAGGTGGAGGAGGAGAAGATGCATTTCATTTTGATAGCATCACAAGCATAAATGCTGCTCTACCAAGGCTTCTTCAGTCAAGCACTGCACAGGCCATAAAATTCCTGCCTTGAGGAGATGGCAACCAAACTTCATTTACTCTTGAAAGCAATTGTGATACACTATTGTTCTTTACACAGCTTAAAAGATGTGTACCCTAATAACCAAAGTAAATAAATGGCTGATTTGGCAGTCCTTTTTGTCCAGAAAGCAATAGTTTAAGAATCACATAAGTTTAAGAATCTTAGTAACATAATTAGTTATAACAAGCCTTTTTTTCCTTGCCTCATTTTCTCTTCTCCTCTCAAAAATATTATTGTTTTTATTTTTTTTAAAAGGATTCCTTTCAGCAGATATTTATAATATCTCAATACTTTCAGCAGAATCTTTGATAAAAAAAAAATAACAATCATGAGGCTACTTATAGATGCAGTCAGTTGTCCTAGGAATTCCTTTCTGCAGCACATTTCAAATAAGTAGAATTAAGCACAGCATGGCAAGATGCAGAGAAGTCCCTGCAGAGATTCCTCAGTGGGCCCTACTCCCCCTTCCTCTCCCCCTCTCACTGAGGCACCAAAGGGCTTCCAGTGTATTTTTCAGTCAACACTTCTCACCCATTGACATGATCTCCACTTCCACATGGAGAATGCTGCTCTCCCATGGTGGTTAGTCTTGCCCAGACAACCTTTTCTGTATCCTGAGCTACTGCCTTGAGCTATAGGAGGAAGGCAGACTGGTATATTGTTGCCTTTATTCTGGTTATGTCGGAAAAACAAAAGCCTCTCCTAGGACCACACCTTCTTCATCACCAAAAAAATAGTTCCCTGGTTACAAATGTAACTTTGCTGTTACATTTGTTTAAAACTTTGAGCTTTGCTGTCTTGTGTTCAAGTACGAGCAACTCTCACCTTCTGTTCTCTTTTCAATTTGCTTTTGCGACAATTTTCATTTCCTTTCATGTAGAAAGAGATTCCTACTCTGACAGCTCTTCTCTGACAGCCCCTTCAGGCTGCACAAAACACTTTCTCACGCAGATCAGACTGCTCCAAATGGGGCTGCTGCAGCTGCTGCTGCTGTGTACACTGACCAGCACCCACTTACCATGGAAGTCACTACAATGCATGTGGAAAAAAGTGCCAGGACTAATGGCAGGAATAAGCTTTGCTCCTGCAGCTATATAGGCCACAAGGAATAGGATCAAAGCAGCTGAACACTGAAGTGGCTCTTACTCCATCCTGATTCCAGTTCATTCTAAATAACCAAGGCTTTTTTCAAAGAGCAGTAGGAAAGGATGCAAAATGGAAGGAGGAAAAAGTGGGCTGGAGGCATTCAGAAAGCGCTTTTAACAGCCTTTGGAGCAAATTAAGATCCTTGTCCCTGGTGCTTTGACAGCAACATCTTTCCTCTATAGATGAGGTCTGCACAAAAGCACTTGAAAAGGTGAGGAAGATACAGACGACTCACCTGGAACAGAAACAGTGATGTGGTCAGTGAGTTGTTTATTTGGCTTCACAACATCCCACCCTTTTTAATTGCAAGGCCTCTCCAGGTCGTCCCAGGGAACCACCCACCCCCCTTCTCATGTCTGTGTACCATATCTGAAAGTGATACGGGGACATACCCTAATCTTTCCTTTTACATGTTATACAGATTTCTTTATAAGAAAGATCCAAGAAACAGCTACTAACTGTATTTCTTTAGTTGAAACAGCCTGTCAGACATCACTTAACTGAAGAGCTTTGGCTTTGGTTTGGGAGAATGTTGTGAGCTGTCAATTTACTTTGAACAAAAAGCTTTGTTGTATTCAATGACTTGAATCATCCTTGCTATGAACAGCCCAGGCTAACAACAGTCAGTAACATCTTAACTCCTCATTCCCTCACTTGGTGTCATTCTTCTACAGGAATTCTTTTCTAAAAAAATTCATTGAAGAACAACCTTTTTATGTGTGTGAGTAAATCAGAGTCAATAGAAACATAGAATGGCTTTAATTGGAAGGGACACTGAAGATTGTCTAATTCCAACTCTCCTACCATGGGCAGGGACACCTTCTATTTCTCCAGATTTCTCAAAGGCTCGTCTAGCCTAGCCTTGAACACTTCCAGAGATGGAACATCTACATCTTCTCTGGGCAAACTGCGCCAGTTCCTCATGAGAAAAAGAATTTCTCCCTAAATCTAATGTAAACCTGCTCTCTCTCAGTTTAAAGCCATTACCCTTGTCCTATCACTACATGCCCTTGTAAAAAGTCCCTCTCCACCTTTCTCTCAGCAGGCCCCCTTTAGGTATTGGAGCACTCTACCACTCCTTTTACAACTTTATCAGCCTTCACAAGAAATCCAGCAAGTGTTCCTTACCAGCTGAGCGACTTCCTGGAAATCTGCTCCTGACAGGAACACGACTCCTTTTCCTGCCGCTGTGCCAGGCTCCTGCCGCCTCAGCAGCTCGTGTCTGCTGGACTGAAATCTCCCCCCATGCTCAGCAGGTCAAGCTGCACTCCCAGCAGCCAGCAGCTCTGGAGCAGACTACAGTGCTCCCCCAGTGCATCCCATCATGCGATTTATAAACCTTCTCTTTTTCTTTTTTGTCTCCAGAGCTGCTCACTCAGTTTAACTGTCATTGGAAAAGACTGAAGGGATAGAGTGGAAACCCAGCAGGGAAATCCCTGTCTACCTGGGTTCACCCACTCCTCACACACATATTGGGGAATTTTGTCTCAAGTGCTCAACAAAGGATTACTCACTTTTCAACTCGAACTTGTCCATACTCAAATTTGATGGAAATTGGGAACTGTTTGCATGAGGCAAGCTTCATGCTTCTATGCATGAACATGTGATAATGGAGGAAGATTGTGCTGGATAAGGACTCTAAATGATAAGGACATTGAGTCCAGGCTGTGTACATCTTGTCCTTGTCACTCTCACTGACTAACTTCTCTTTAATTTGGGTTTTGGTTTGGGGAGGGAGGTTTGTTTTGGAGATTTTTCATGAGATTGGGGGCAGGGAGGTTCTATTTTGGATTTGGCTGTTTGGGAGTTGTTTGTTTGTTTGTTTGTTTGTTTGTTTGTTTCAAATAAATGCTTGAGAATAGAAGAGAAACAACTCCCTGAACAATTTGTTCTTTATCAAGTACCATACAGGCCTGAAGCAAAATGTACTAGGGTTATTTAAGCATATTGTATGGCAAAATATGTATTTCCTTTGTTGTTAAACATGTGCAATTTAATGAAATAAGTATTAAATAAAGATTATATATTAAATGCCAATTGAAACACACAAAGATGCCACAAAATTTTTTTCCCTGACAAGGAAAATACTACAAAAAACAACTACTTTCATATCAAGCAATTTTCAAATCAGAGGAATATCAAAAACATCAGACAGACTTTCAAATATCTGGGGCATTACTTTCAAATACAGAACGTCACCTAATTAATATCAAGCAAGACACCTTTTTTCCAAAAGGTGATGTAACACTGCTACCAGCATCTAAGATTCAAACTAGGTTAGATGTGACTGAAACTTTGTTATAGCTACTGTTTTGTGAACACTGGGATTCAGTATGTTTTGGAGAAAGGAGCTGAAACTTCACTGGATTTTATCAGTGTTTACTTACCAGCTCTATGATATCTGCAAAACAAGAACTGAACATTTTGGCTGATTAGTTCTCGTCAATTGCAATGGAAAAATTGAAAGGAATCCACCTGCTCATATTTTGGAACAAGTGATAAAGGAGCACTGCATTAAATGGAATGGTAACCACTCTCAGTAAAATTGTTTTTTTTTTTATTTTTGGATGTCAACAAGAGAAAAAGTGTGCCTTTTCTTAATTACCTAGATTACCATTAAAAAAAAACAGATTAGGATTTAGAAAACTGTGAGAACAGTTTTTACACAAAACCAGTTTATGCACCTGGAATCCAGCAAAGGCTTAGGATCCTCCCCAGATAACTGCTCACATTGTTATAGTCAGCCTGGTGGCACAAGACTGTGTGTGAGTCTTATTCCATCTTCCTGCTGAGGTTACAGACTAAGTCACTTTCTCTCCTGTGTCTGTAGGATCCTCCATGGAATATTACATCTCCCTATATTGAGATATTAAAAATAAACTACATAAAAATCCTCTTAGTCCACTGTGCCCACTTGGGTTTTCAGATGAATAGGAGAGTTCAACATATTATTCTCTTGTGTTGAAATAAATTAACTTTTCCACATATTGTGAGCACAATATCTTGATCATAACATTGTGGTCCTCCACATAAATCCTGCTAATTCACACAGTGCCTCTGTGAACAACTCAGCAGGATCCCAGTTTGGGATTTGGGGTGACACAGGGCACAAAGAACATAACTAGTCACGCACATGCTGGATGGAGAAAGATTCTCACTTCAGCCAAGTACAAGGGAGTAGATACAGAAGAGCATAAAGTCACAGTGACCTCTCCATTCCCTGATCTTAGCTCCCACTCATAGCCATACCCATCACCCCACACCCACAGGAACCTGTCCAAGGATTAGAGGGAGTTCCAGGGCTCCTTTGCACTTCCACAAAGACGTGCTGCCAGCTTTTAATCCCTGCCAGAACCCAACCTCCCCTTTCTGTTGGACACAGATGGAAGACACACAGATGGTCATTTTCCAGTGTTTGCAGCTTCTTAGCTGCGTCTCCTTGGGGTAGCTTTCCTGCTCTGCCTGCCACCAGCTGACCAGACAGAAACCAATAGTATTTAAACCAGGCCTGGAACTGATTAATTAACTTTATTTTTCCTACACTATGAAACTTTTAATGAAGATGTAGCATTGGTAAATCTCTAGATAAATACTAGCCTAGACAAGTTTAAATGAAACAACAGAAAATATAAGCAACTGTTCTCTCAACGGATTTACACTCACTGGCAGAAGGGCACAGTCTTCTTAATATCACCATTCTTTAATCTCCTTCTGTTAAGTACCTGGGTGCTTATCTTGATACCCTTTACCAAAACATTTGAGGTCTGACAAGATTATATTAACAATAATAAATCTCTCATCTTCCTCATCATGTAATAGTTGGAACTTGATTAGGAATAATTTTAGGCATTGTTGCTCCTGCGTTCTCCTCAGGGAGCAAGCAAGCCTTGTTGACTGAAACACCAGTAAACAGGACTATGATGAAACAAATCATCAAAGTAAAAGAGCTGGGGTGTGCAGCCCAAAGATTTAGACAAATGCATTAGTCATACCTTGGAAACAAATCAAGAATTCGGGGAAGGGGGGCATAAAGGTAGTGAGGTCAAAAGGTAGGCAGAACTAGCTGTAAATAACTTCCCCCCAGATAGCTGACTAACACAATGTGCATGAGCTGAAACTTGTTTATTTGAACCCTGTGAACCCAGTACACATTTCTGTTGGTTAAATATCTCAGAGCTGGAGGCAGATGCAAGAGGTGAAGGTTACTCCCTAGTTACTAACACTAAGCAACCTGCTCTCCCACACCTCTCCACCAAGGGCTGGGATGATCAAACAAAAGAGCCTTTAACCCCTGGGAAATGCATTCTCCTCTGACAGGTGGGAATGGTCCTGAAAAACAGCATGCACATCCACCCTTTTTACAGACCACATGTTTGATACAGCCCAGGACTAATAATGGAAAGGAAGGTGGGACACACTGCTTTGGAATTTCTCATTTATTTTTCTCAGCATCTCCTCTCCCTCTTGTTTTCCTTCTCTGCCCATGTCATGACCTACGACCTTGACATTTTGTTGCTGGAAACACATATTTTGGCGAAAACTGCAGAAAAAAATAGCACTGGGCACCAGTGAAACCACCCTGAATAAATGTGGAAAAAAACCCAAGCTAAAACAAAAAGCACTCTCCTAGAAAGAGAGTTTCAAACAGTCTCTAAAACAATAGGATGTTATTCCTTTATGATTCTTTTTCCAGTCAGCTTCTGAATAGTGGATATCCACACATTTCATCAATGAAATTTACTTGTCTGCAGATATTATCTATATTCTAAGATGTTTTCACTATAAATTTTAAGGAGGGAAGTACTAGAAGTGAGAATAAAGAGTAAACTATTTCACTGCCCTAATAAACTTCTCAAATCCCAGTAGTAAAGCCAAGCTGTAATGAACATGTCAAATTAAAACTCCTGTAGTGCTCTAAGCCCACCTCAAGGCTTACTCCTGCTGCATCTCAGATCACTTAAAATTAGTTTGGTGATGTCTGCCCCATTTCACAACTGAACTCAGAAGCTATCTAAAACTAAAATCTGAATGAATTTGTTTACAGCTACCTGGTACAGACCTTTTCCTGCTGAGATCAATGTCAAAATGCCCCAGTTTCACTGTTAGAGTGGAAAGATTTTTCATATAGTCAAAATCATGACAAAAAATTTAACAGGAGAAGGATGAAGGCTGTACATAATTGCCAGCTGAAGTGAGAATAGTTTGTGAGTGCGGTTCACAACAAGGTCACTGCAACACCATACTTTCACAAAACCTCTCACTATGGTAGTGCCTCCTTTCCATTACTATCACAGTTATGTACATTATTGGAAGGAAAGAAATGCTCCATGATGCCCATCACTCTCTGGAAAGAGAGGAGAAAGACAATGACTTTCCCATTTTTAGAACTGATCCAAATTTCTTGCTGTAACCATCATATATTAAGTATGTAAGTTTAATTGTCATTATCACCAAATAAAAATACCTAATTTTTCCAGAAGAAATGCCAAACTGACATTATTCTGCTTGAACTGCTGTTCATATGTAGTCTCATTGAATATATCCAAATATCAACTTGTAGGAGTTTAGTACAGCAAAAGCTTCAAAAAACTATTAAAAAAAAAAGATGTTTCAGGCAGTAAACTGGTTCTTCAACAATTGCAAATTGACATTCATGACAAGACTGCAACTTAGTTATTGTTTTTTCAAGGGATTATACGTTAATATTTGTAGTGTAGGATTATTCAATGAGCTGATTCAGGATGAGCCTGATAAGGCATAAACAAGTTTTGACTAATTATCAACTAGGTCAACATAACATTGTGTGCACGTGTGTTGTGTGTGCTGGATGAAACTTACACTGTTATGAATGTGTCAGATCTGCAATATTGATTACTCATCTTTGCTGGCAGACAGACACAAACACTTGCTGTCAAGTGTGTGTGCCAATTAAGTCATAGAATCACAGAATATCCTGTGCTGGAAGGCACCCGTCAGGATCATCAAAGTCCAACTCCTGGTCCTGCACAGGACATCCCATGAGTAATAACATGTGCCTGAGAGCATTGCCCAAACACTTCTGGAACTCAGACAGACTTGGAGCTGTGACCACTTCCCTGGGAAGTCTGTTCCAGTGCCCAGTCACCCTCTGGGTGAAAATCCTTTTCCTGATATCCAACTTAAACCTCTCCTGACACAGTAGCCTTATGAATTAAGTAGAGAATATTGTCATTCAGGTTAGTGGTTTTTCAAATATTGCTGCTTGGTGAATTAATTTTCTTGAGTTTTTTAATAACTTTCTGTTCCCTTGTGTTACAAAAGCTTCACCATCCTAAGAAACTAGAGCATAAACTAAAAAATCATGTCTATAATTCAGCTATTTGTAGCCCAGCATTACATCAGAAGAGTTCTGAGTTTGTCCTCAGTGCTTTCTGCACAAAGTTTGCAGAATAAATGGCTTTGACATATGTGTAAGCCCACAATTGCTCCTCCACTTGTACTTTGTGGTGTTTATTCCATAGAGGTCAAGGGATGTCATACATCTGCATTCACACTTTTTCACTGTACAGCTGAGTCATCCTCTTCTGCAGTTACCAAGTCAAACCTAAGCCCTACATGCATGCCACTGGTCCCCCCAGTCACACCCTGGTGTTAGGCCAGACACAATTCCTTTCCTGGCACCACTATCAGTCAGGAACTACAGCTGGATAAAGATCATTACACTTGAAATCTTAAAAATGCTTTCCACTTAACTTGCACTAACAGTTTGTGGAGTCACAGAAACTGGCTAATATGATGGTTTTATATTATCTGTTGCAGGGAAAATAGCCACACTTTACAATATTGTTTCAAAACAATTGGAACATTCTGTTTAGAGGAATTCTGTACTGAATGAAGGCAGCAGGCCCAAGAATCTTCACAGAATGCCAGCATCAGTCAACATTCTGCTTCCTGACAGCATTATGTGTGGAAAAGAGTCAGATTCTTTAAAATGTTAACTTCTACAGATGAATGAGCAGTCTAAAAGTTTTGAGACTCTCAAATTTATACCTGCAAACCAAGAGGCTGAGGAATCAAGCACACCATTGTCACAGAGCAGACAGCTCCTGAATTCTGAGAGCCGCCAGAGTCAGATTTCAGTAAAAGAATTTTCCTTCCTTCTGCTGATGACTTGCACTTGGCTGAAGCAAGTCATGGTGAGAAGCAGAGTTTTTCCGGTTCCAAAGCTGCATCCCAAGAAACAGGTCACCAGTGCCTTCGGGTCCCCAGCTCCCAGACCACCTGCACACATGATCAGGCTGCAGTCTCATTCAATCACTCTTATTGCATCTACTTATATAGGAAAATTGTTAGTCCAACAACTAGCAGAAGATGGCAAATAGTTCTTACCAAGCAGCGAGCTCTGTCGACTGTTAATAAGTTTGTTTTAAAGTAGTACAACCTTCCTCTGACTTTCAATAGAAAAGCTTTGGGTTCGAACAGGCTTCCAAAATATTTAGAACCACACAGACTACTTACACTGGTTGAAAATTACCTGTGAAAACCCAAATTTTTGTAGGTGTATACCACAAGAAATAGTCCAAATTTAAAATTGCAAAGAAATTACTGAATAGGTTATGTTTCAAATCTTACCATTATTGTCACTGTAGAAAAAATGCTGAAAAAATGCTTTCTGGCCTAATGTTTTGCTTTTTCAAAAGAATAAGGCCCAGTTAAGGTCAGGAAAAAGAAAATTTTAAAAATATCCAAAAACCCTCTGTTCAATTTTCAAATCAAAAGGATAGAGCTGTAGTAGCATGGGGAGATATTTTCTTTTCCTTCACTCTGACCAGCACCTGTTGAGAGCAGGACTTCAGATTGCATAGCTGCAAAACCCATGCTATAGAGTACAGCCTGTAGTACCATGAGTACACTTTATCCATGCAAATCATTCCACTAACCTCATTTGGACAACTCCTTTTCTAGGCTGATCTACATTCTCCAGTGTTCCCACAGTTTGTGTCAAAAATATCTGTTGAGTGAGAAATAAATTATTAAGGAATTATCAGCCTCAATTTCCCCTTCTATATTTGTCAAGCAGAGCTGTGTGTAATGACTTAGCCTTCCACTCCACTTGTGGAAAACACAAATCCAGGTCAGCAAAATGAAGGACAGCCTTCTACAGAAGAAGGATAGAGGAGGAAGGAAAGAACTCTCTTGTAGAAAAGGAAACATGGATCTTAGCTAATAATTTAATGAGAATTTTTGTGTTTTTTCTCATATAAAGTTTCCTCATGCAATTATTTGGACCTTTATCCAAATCAATTTAATGACAAGATCATAATTTTAAATTCCTAACATGCAGATCAGTTCAGCCCAGACAACTGGAGTATTTTGACACATGTATTTTCTTCAACACTAACAGAACAGATAACATATGAACATTGGGGTTCACAGAAGACTGAGAGTAGAGTTTATTTCAAAATCTGAAAAGGCGGCAGCTTGATGGAAGGGTGGAGTCCGAATTGTCACCTTCTTAGTGACACTGATTGCTTTGCTTAGTTTCTTGCCTGCTATTTGTCCATTTAAACACCCTGTCATTGCCAGGTTATTTTGCAAGGGAGGAACCTTGGACCTGCTGAGAAGGAAAACACTGCTCAAACATGCACATTTTTTGAGTGTTAACAGACCAGAATTTCTGGATATGAGTGAATGAAATTGCACAGGAGAAAACAAATCATCGCAGCACACTTATCTCTGCTGTCTTTCACCTCAACAGGTACAACACCACCTGTCTGGGAGCATCTTGTGGCAGTAGGCCAAGAAGAGAGCTGTTGATAGTGGGCTGGCCTGCGACTTGGCCACCCAGGCAGACAGGAGCCAAGCCATGGCACACAGTGTCCCCTCCAATGGGACTGCACACCGCTCGGGTGCTTCAGTCAGTGATCAGACTCCTGATCCATGACATGTCATGCAGATTAGTGTGGGGTGACAATGGCCTCTCTGTTCTAAAGTGAAGGTGAAGGTGTACCAGTGCCAACTAACTCTGCACACTCCTGCAGACCCTCATCTCATACTGTGACTTAATTCTCTCTTCCCAATCCCCTGGTGGGCTCTGGGGCTCCAGAATAATGCTGTTCCTTGTCATCAGCACAGGTTGAAATAATATGGACTGAAATGGTCTGTGTTCAAAAGTACAATCCTTTTCTGCATTCCTAAATCATGCAGAAGTCTACACCAGGAGTCTTGTTTTACCCATAAGTAAAATGGTTGTTCATGCAGGTAAGTGAACTCAGCAATTCACAGTCATGTCTGATATAATGATAGATATTCAGTTCCTGGTGTGCACTTATTACAGTGATCCCTGATTTTCTGAAAGAGATTAGCTTTTTTTTTCCTGAGGAAGAAAAATAATGGAAGTGTAAACACAAAGAGTTTAAACCTAGAATAAACACTCAAAGAAGCCAAACTATATTACTGTTGTGCCGTTACTTAGATGTCTTTTTGATTTTTAAATGCAAGAAGTCAACACTACAGGGCTGGCACAACCATTTTGCCTGCAAAGGGCAGCACCATCCCTCAGGAAGGAAAGCAGCGAGTTCACAAAACGGTGGATTTCTTTTTCCCTTAGTGTCAATGAGGCCCTGCAAGCTGAAATGTGCCCATGTTTGATGGGCTAAGGACCTAACTTGAGTGGTTCTTGGCAGGTGTGAAACAACTGTTGAAAACAATCTCATCTGTAAAACCAATTTGGCTGCACCACATTTTTTCTCCATGTACCTACCATGTGCTGACTGATAGAGTGTGAATGACAGACATTAAAGACAGAAAGGATCTATTAACTCATGCACTCCTTCTGCTCCCAGGCCACTCTTATTCCCTCACTTGCATTCAGCACTACCTTCAAGTCCTTTTATGAAAGGTGCATACAGACTCCCACCAATTCTTTGCCAATGCACAAGTCTGACCCTTCCCCAGTTAAAAAACCCTTTTTAAAGTGCAACTTTTTTTTAATTTCATGGCATTATCCCCTTGGCCTGCCCTTGGTATACTTTTAAGTCTCTTTCTGTTTGCTTTCACTTTTGCCACATTGTTCCTGCCAAATGCAAAGGAGCATATTTGCAAAGGCAGCATTTTTTAGCATCCTCAAAATTTTTCTGAGCACCTCTGTATACAACCAAATGGCTGCTGGTGAGCAGCTATTAAAAAGAAATCAGAATTATACAAAAGTGCAGCAACAGACTTCTGCTAGTGGAGGCATGACTGAACCATTACTGACGAACAGTGAGCTCTCCTGAATGCTTCCTTATCTCGTGCAGTCTGTTTATGAAATGTTAAGAACAATGTATTTAAAAATCCCCAATAAGTCAAAATCTAAGGTTTTCTCTTGCTGTTTAAGCCTTTCTACTGAAAGATGAAATGAAAATGAAAGATTTGTATAATTGGACAAGTCTTCTGCATTCTTAAAATGTCAATTCCATCCATGGATAATTGCATATGTTGGTTTCAAGTACACAGGTAGCTTCCTGTATAATGCATTTTTTATTACAATCTATACTGGTGGTTAAAAATGAAATTGCATGCCCTGAAAAAAATATGCCACTTGGACCATGCCAGTTGCTCAGTACGCTGAAGCCCAGTGTCAAGAACCAGACTCTAGATTCCCTTCCTACCTGAACCTCTTTCCTCCGAAGAAAGGTGAGGAAAGGTCCCTTTGCAGCAAACTGCAAAGGTGGCAATGCCATAGAAATCTGAAGCACTCGTGTGGTTCAACATTTGCCCTGAGGCGATTCAGCATTTGATTTAACTGAAATCTTCAGCTGCCTCCATCCTCTTTCTTCATTAAAAAGTTGCCCTTACCTGACAAAAAGGAAGGTAGGAAGCTTTTACTACTCAATAGTACCTTCTAAATTGCATGGCCTTGGGGGGAGGCTCAGAATCAGGACTGATCATTTCTGACTGTGCCAGGTCACACTGCACCCACCAGTGCCAGGCAGCAGTCTGAGCCTGAGTAATGCCCCGCATTTTGCAATTATTGAATGCAGAGCTGGAAATTAAAGGTGAGCATGCAAAGTTTATTTTCATAGCTTAACAGCCCATGATATTGTTTCTCAGAATCAGAAAAATAGAAGATAAGAAAGCCATTTTCTTTGTCCAGTCTTAAGCTATCCTCTATCAACAAATTCACTGCACATATGAAAGCAAGACAGTATTTTCACCATGAATCTCAAGAACACTGTATTACAGAATCACAGAATAATCCGAGTTGGAAGGGATCCACAATGATCATCACGTCCAGCTCTTCAGAATGGCCTGTACAGGGATTAAACCCACATCCTGGCATTATTAGCACCATGCTCTCTGACCAACTGAACAATATTTTCTAGTTTGTATCTGTCTCAAATCAGTTTCCTCCACTTTCTCTGAAGTGTTATGTCTTATCTCTAATTGGCACCAGAGCTCTGTCAATAAAGCAGTCATCACTAGTACTGAGCAGTGGCAATTTTATGAAGAATCTTCAAGTTTTTACTCTTTTGAAAGGCCAACAACCCAAAGTTTCAAAATTCTTCAGAAAGGAAATTCAAGGACCTAGGGATAAACTATTGGAATAGTCAAGATATCTTAAAATATTACTGTATTACTGTCAATTTTTCAACTGCTATGTTGAATTATACATAATATTGTACACATACTTAAGAGAGATAAAGATATGTATTACACTCTGTAACTGTTCCACTTAAATATTGATAGGGAAATCTTCATGAGATTCAAACATTTTCCTGTTCAATTTGTTGAAGAGGAATGCCAGCCTGCAAAATAGCCTTATTTCCTCTGAAATGTGATATTACCACAGTTTTGTTGCACATTTTCTAAAAAATGCTTGTCAGAAATGTAGTCTGGCACCTTTTATGTTTACTTTGCTCAACCACAGTAAATGACATCTAGACATATGCCAAATACATTTCCATTTTGTTCCTTTCATGTATACTAAAGTATGCACAGTGTATGCCTCTTAGTGGACTCCAACGTGTTCTGAATAGAAGTATAAATATTTTCCAAATCATCAGACACACAAACTTGATGTGCACACCTTCTTAACATAAATTTTACTCAAGAGAGAGAAAACCACATGGTGTTCTAGTTTAAAAGCAGGGAAGAGGTATGGGCAGAAATTTTTTACTCAGTTTTGCATGGAAAAAGGAGGGATCCTCTGCTGCCTTTCAACAGACACTTGTGCAAAACTGCCTGTAATTTTATGGTTCTACAGAGACTTGTCACTTTTCCAAGTGCTAAGTACTGCTTTTGTTTTAAAATACAGTTCCCTAAGGGACTGTGAGTACTGGTGAGGGTCACAGAAGAATTGCACTGACAGCTGTAAAAAATGTTCAGCCGTTAGCATGAGTTAAACAGTGCTGGTAGGTTAGAGTCCACCTTTAATTGTTTATATTTACAACATTTCTTTTAAGAGTCCAAGCAAGCTGTGTGTTCCTGCGCAAACAGAGAGTAGCCTTGGAGGACAAAAATTGTCCAGGGTTTTATTTTCTCATGTTGTCAGTTCAAGGAAGGACAGAAAAGAGCCCCGAACTTTGAAAATGTGTTCTGATTTTAAAAAATGAACAATCATTTTCAGAAACAGCGCTAAGGTTGATTATCAACCAGATACAGCAAGTTTCTGATTGCTGTATTTCTCTCCATTCCCATAATGGAGATACTCATTACTGCAAGACCACAGCAGTTACACCTGCTTCCTCTTACCCAGGGAGTTACAGGAGAAAGATACTTGGTGTCTTTATATTCTGCACCAATAAATAACAAGGCATCAGCCTGCAATCTAGTTTACAGAAAGCTTAGTGTCAAGACGCTGCAGAGCAAATCTTTAAAGCTTGGGCTGATAAGCTGCACCACATAGGTCTGCCTGGCCATCTCATGCACATGAAAAACAGATTATTGAGTACTGCATTATTTTTATGCAATTGTATTTTGGTAATGAGGACAATGTATTTGGCATCCATTCACCACACACAGAGAAAAGACAGTTTGAACACACACATGCACACACACAGTCTTCTTTCATGCAGCTGGGGAGAGTATTGAAATTGTGGCCTTACATAATGTACAGCAAATAAATAAGCAGCAGCTAACTGTAAGACAAAATGTAATTTGATCTCACATAGTCCAACTGAGTAAATATAGCTGCTCTTCATTAAATTTTGGGTTTCATTACAAAGGAAGATGAACAATGAAATGAAGATGAGAAAATTGTGAAGAGAAGAAAGGAGTTTGCTCCCCATTGTTACTATAATCTCAGCATTGTCTCTATCAGTGCCCAGAGTGGCAGTCTGGTTTTACTTCCATGTCCTTAAATTATTTTTTTCCCCTCACTTAACTACTTGTATTGGGTTTGCATGGTCAAGCTTTCGTAGCAGGGTGGCTCCTGTGAGAAGCTTCCAGAAGCTCCTCCATGTCCAGCAGAGCCAATGCCAAGCAGCTCCAAAGGCCAACATGCTGCTGGCCAAGGCTGGGCAGATCAAAAATTACAAATGACAAAAAAAGTATTTGCACCATTGTAATCACAGCCAGAGAAGAGTGAAAGGAGAACATGTGATGGGAACAGCACTGCAGACACCAGGGTCAGTGGGAAGGACGGGCAGGAGGTGCTCCAGGCACCAGAGGAGCCCCACACCAGAGCAGGGGATGCCTGAAGGGAGGCTGTGACCCCATGGGAGACCTGTGGAGAGAGGAGCGCACGCTGGAGCAGCCTGTCCCTGAGGGACTGCACCCCAGGGTGCGTGGGTGAAGGGAGGTTGTGACCCCATGGAAGAGGGACCCACCCTGCAGCAGTTTGAGGGGGACTGTTGCCTGTGGGACAGACGTCAGACAACAGAGAAGTTTGTGGAGAACCGGCTTCCTATGAGGGGGATGCTGTGGTGGACTGGGGAAGGACTCCTCACCCTGAACAGTGAGAGAAACAACATGGGATGAACTGAGCCTAACTCCCATTCCCTGTGTCCCTGTGCTGCTGGGGGAGAGGGAGAGCTGGGAAGGAGGGAGGCATGAGGGGAAGGTATTTTTAAAGTCTGTTTTACTTCTCATTATCCTGCTATGATTTTGTTAGTAGTAAATTAAATCAAATCTGTAAATCTAGCCTGTTTTGCCTGTGATGGTATTTGGTGACTGATCTGTCCCAGTCCTTATCTCACCTCATGAACATAACTTTGTTATATTATCTCTCCCCTGTCCACCTGCAGAGGGGAGTGAGAGCTGCTTTGGTGCGTGCCTGGCACCTAGCCAGGGTCAGCCCACCACCACTGATGAAGAAAAGGAATTGTGACACTTGTGAAGCAATAATGAAACAGTGAGATAAATATCCTGCATTTTCCAGCCAATTGCTTACAGACTTTTTGAATTAGTATTCAGGAAATTGGCAGTCTGCTGACCTAGCAGCATCTCTGAGTACAGCAGTGGAGTTAGCCAGCCTGGCAGCTCAAACTATGCACCCTGACATGGGTCTAACTCTGGTCTGTGTCATTTTATGACAGAACAGAAATCTTGCCATTTTGTAGTTAGGCCATAACTTGGAAGAACTGAGACAACAACACAACTTATAATTAGTCTAGGATTGGCAACTAATTTTTTTTTTCTGAGATATTTTTGTAATGTTAAAGGACTTCACCACGGGCTTATAAGTGGAGCTTTAGTGAAAAAAGGCAGAATTACACCCAGACTGCTATAGAACATCCCTATAATATTATTTTCTAAAGAGAAGTTAAGTTCTAGTGTGATGTTCAGAATTATTGTAGTTTGGGGATCATATCAAATAAGAAAACAAATACTCTAAAAAGTAGTCTAGAGCAGTTGCAATGAATATGAACATCTCACTTGTGCAACTCCATTTATTTCAGTGACACCAACACAAGCCAACTGAACACAGAAAATTACTTAGAGCTTTTCTGCTTCCTTTTGAGTTACATCAAGATTATGTACCTCATGGTGAGTATACCATCTGAGTAGGCACACAATGGCAGCAGTCCAGCAGTGAGTTGGTGCTTTCAGACAGAGCAGGTTTCCTCTGATGGTTTCACTTGCTTGTAATAGTGCTGACCTTCATCCCCAGTGGCATTTTCCTAGTATTCGGACACAGGCCATGGCGCAACTAAGAAATGCTATGCCCCACCTTAAGATTGCACAAGAAAAATCCTGGGATGTTCTCCTGCTGTTTCATATCTGACTCCTTCAAACAGCCGGTGCCAGCGGACAGCCACAACCGCAGAAAGGCAACCCACCCTTGTCTGATAGTCAGGCATGGTGTGCCTACCAGGGTCACTGCAAGCCGGCTGCAAGCCAGGCATTGTGCTAATCAGCAGCTCTGACAGCAGCTTTAGGGGCAGCGCTGGTTTTGGCTGGGGTAGAGCTAATTTTCCTCACAGTGGCTGGCATGGGGCTGTTTTGGATTTGTGCAGAACACAGGGTTGGTAATGGAGAAATATTTTTCTTCTTGTTGAGCAGAGCTTACACAGTTGTTTCTGATTTTCATCCTGCCATGTTGGTGAGCAGATTGGGGATACGTGGGAAGTCACAGGTCCCTCTGTGTCCCTCTGCAGCTTCACAAGAAAGAGAACAAGCAGGAGACCAAGAAAAGAGAAGCCTGGTTCAGCAAGGAAAACACAGGACAGCTCCATTTAGCACATTATTGTTCTGGGAATAGAAAAGAGACATCATCAGGGAGAAGAGAGCAAAGCATGGCTGCAGAAGACAAAGATCTGTGAATTTCAGAGAGAGGGACATACACATAGGAGAGCTCCTGCAAGCACGTAGAGCACCTGGAAGCTCATGATGTTCAACTGGTGCCTGCAGGGGCTAATTAATACAATGCTGATAGCCTGGCAAGCAGAACTCATGACAAAGGTGAGCACATCTCTTGAATTACAGTTATTGCCACTGTTTTCCCTCCCACAATCCTCAAGACAGCTGGTGACAAAATTTATGGATGATACTGTGTATTTTCCTGCCTTCTGAATCTTCCTCTTCTTTCATCTACAACAGCTGATGAAGACTTGATTACGTCAGAAATTAACAGTCACCAAAACAGAGGCAGGGGAACCACAGAGCATGTTCTAGGGGAAAAGTGATCCTTGATGTGTCATGTCAACCCCAGAATCAAGCTCTGAAGCGCTGGCTCCAGTATTGTCTGAAGCAGTCCAGGATGCATTGCAGAAAGAGAAAGACATCAATTTTCCAGGCAAGTCTCAGTGCACAAGGAAGCCCCACTTCCTAAAGGAGAATTGCTGGGAATATGGTGTCAGAGACATCCCACACAGACATGAAGACATCCATTTGGCAAAAGAAACCTTGACCAGCAATATTGGGTCAGGTGTCCTAGTTCAGGGGTGTGAACCACTAGCCAAGGTCTCCTGAGAACACACTTTTGCTTCACCCTCAATGTGTCTTATTGAAGTCACATGCCATCATTTTATTTAAACATTTTGGCCTATTGACTCAAAGAAAGACTACTGTCCATGGAATTTCTCCTCATGCTTTGTAAAATGGTATTTTCCAGCTGTTTCTGGGCAGAAACATTTGATTTAATGGACAAAATGAGAAAATTAAACTACATTTGCACAAACAATAGCTCTCAAACTGCAACTGCTTACATGCTGTGCAAGCAGTGTGGCTCTGTAGTATCAGTAAGATCTTGGTTTGAAAATCTCAATTTTTGGATTCAAGGTTTCTTACCTCTTGGAACCCCCTTGGGAACTCCAGAGGCTGAAGGAGTTAATAAAGCACCACCTTCACCTCCAGAAGAATCAAAGCAACTCAGTTTCTATGGGTCACTGTTTTCACTACCAAAGAAATCACTAGCTGAATGGTTATGACACTTCAAGGCATGCTTCTGGGAGGAATCAGAATAATAATTCATGCCTGCCAAAAGGAAATTCTCTGCCCAGCAGCACCAGCCCTTGTACAAATCTTTTGCAGAGTGGCAAGAAATTCTTCTCCAGCCCCTAAATTTGCCGGACACTTCCCAGTGCCCAGATCCATGAAGACGGTCTGCACACAGCCCTGAATTTTTCTTCCCTTTGAGGCAGTGTCGTTGGAGTTTCTGAGTCACAGATTCTTATGGGCAGCTGTTCCTCATGCACAGGGTTTTCAAGGGCTTGCCCTGATGTGACTTCAGGTTAATGTACAGGAAGTCAGACACCAAAGTGGAAGACAGCATGCTTTGTTAGCCATAAGATCTGTTTCTGCAATACCTTTCCAGCTCCCTGAATGTACCAATTTCCCTTGGCCTGCTACTTTGCTGGTCATCCTCCATTTGTAACTCCTCCAAAGACAAGCCTCTTCCCTCTATTTCCCTATACTCACATAGGTTATCAAACATGTTTGCAGATACCGTGTAATGTTCAGCAGCAGGGTTCCATGAAAGCTCTGGTGCGTTTTGAATGTAAATTTTCTGATCCTCAGATACTTCTTGATAGCACAGCCAAGCACAAAAGACCCCAGCAAAATAGCTGCTGGCAATCATGTTAAACTGGAGTAATACACTGCCAAATGTAGATCTCTATATCAGCGTAGCTTTCGTTACTCCTAAGTTAATTCAACATGCACAAAAGTCCCAGATACAATTAATAATCATCCACAAAGTAAATTTTCCCTTATTATATTTCCCATTCTGCTATGACCTGGTCACGCAACATTATTTTTTTTTTTTTAATATTGGCTGGGTTTATATCTTTTTCTGTGTCAGCAAGGATTGCTACAAAACTTCACATCAGAAATATGGTAGTATAGTGTAACTCAGAATCCATCAAACCAAAAGGGAATATGGAACTCCAAAGACACTCGATAGGTCTCAGTGAGCTAAGATTAAGGGGAAAAATGGCATTTAAAAACTTCATTCTTGTACTAATTAAATGTAATCACAGCTGACAAGTAACTCTTCTCCCTGGGGGCTCACTGAATCTACTTTAAAGCTTTAATTCTCAATTAAATCAAAGTATAAACCGTTCCAAAAGGCATCAGAGACAGCACAGCCACTACTGGAACATTAAAATTTAACATCAGCCATTGACACAAATCAACTGATTTCTTATCTGTCCTGTACTTGTCATGATGAAACCCCCTGTTCATCTCAGTTCAATACCATTCTTTTCCTCTGCTGGCACTCAGTAATTTGCTCCTTTCTTTACAAGCAGCAATGAACTGTGGAGGTGGAACAATGAACCCTTTCATGGACAGAAAGTTAAGAAAACCCATTTCACTGGACATTTTTTGCTATTGGTCTCTTTCTTGAGACAATGTCTGCCTATGTATTTTCAAAAAAGAGAAAGGTAAAGAAGATATTATTAAAGTTATAATGGTCCAAAAGGGTACCCTTTTCATAACACATCTCTTACCTGCACAGATGGAGATCCTTATTGATTATATACAGGGAAAGGGTAGATCCTTATTGATTATATACAGGCATTCTTTTATAAATGCTGGGAAATGTCTGCAGTTACTCATGGTTTGACACCATCTGTATATTTGACACCCTCATGCTGAAAGCCACAGCAGCAGGATGGGCAGGTACACCTTGGGTGGGGATGGCAGATGGGCTGCTGCAGACCCAGGACCCTGCAGTGCTGAAGCACAGTTTTGGGGAACAGAGCCAGCCCCGCTGAGCCCCCTGAATGCATGGCAAAGCCCACAGAGGCGCGTTGCACGGTGTCAGTGACCCATGAGCAGATCACAGCAGATCACACGCTGCAGGCGCTGGGCCGGGCAAAGCTCCTCCGTCTGCTCGACTCACCAACCCACCAACCCTAGTGCTGCTGCCGTCCTCCTGCCAACGTGTCCAGGCTGATAAAACCAAAAAGCAGAGACCAAGCCAAGCACTGATGCTCCCCAAAGCTGCCAGTTATGTCCCTTTAAGATCTTGATATCAAGCCCAGCAAGATTTAAGCACCTCAAAATTTGAACCAAACTTTTATTTCTTAATCAGTAGCTATAGCTAGACAGTTATGATTAAGCAATTGCACTGTGAATGTTGTATGCTTGGCTAATCCTTTGTTTTAAGGGAAATTGATGGCAATCCCAAGGTGAATGGGGAGTGTGGATGAGACCCCCCAGGATAAAGCCAGCAGAACTGAGCAGAAACTGGGTGAAAGATAATTCCAGCAGTGAGCCATTATAGCCACTGTTCACCTATTCAAAACAGACCCCAGACTCAAGCAAAGGGAACAACTGCACCTACAGACTAAGAAGCATAGAAAACAATAGATATAACTAATAAATAGGGGTTTGAGTATTAAAAAATGAAAAATTTATGTAATTGTAACCAATGAATACTGATTTATACATTGTTAAAATTTATTAATAGTGTAATGTTTTAATGATCCATGAGCCAGGATTTCATGGGCTACCACCAAGCTCACTACTTAGAATAAAATTTAGAATAAAAGATAGAAATTCCTCACCTCAGTGTGTGAATTGGTGCTATGCCTCAAGTAACAAGCTCATATCTGAGACAACAACCTTACCCTACTAATTACTAAAATTAGTGGAACTCATGGAAGGTAAAGGAGTTTGCCCATAACATGTGACACTGGAGCTTTCCTCCCTCTTTCAGTGGTGCACCAAGAGGTTGAATAATGACTTCCATAAGGAATTCTAGATTTTTTTTTTTAATCAGATCACAACAGAAGTTTATGGTTTTAATTACAGCTGGTGAAACTGGAGTCTGTAGTCCATCCCCTCAACCACAAAGATCTTTTTCCATGAGATTTTAATTTAAAAAATATGTTCTTATTGTTCCTCTTTTCCAATGTCTGTGTTTCTCTAAGAACAAACTCAAAGGCCTTGTTTAAGCAGTAATTTATTTTGTCCTCCAACGTATTCTTTTCATTAGAAAAATAATCTGTCATTTGCTACATGGTCTGTGTCCTCTGAGAAATTGAGCAGCTCCTGAAAAGTGTGAGTGGTTAGCTCCTCATAAGGGAGGTCCAAGACAGCATCCCTCAAACAGCACTGAGAGAGAGCCAGGAAAAGGCTGATTTCAATTCCCATCCATCTTAAAAGCAGATGAATAACTGCTGCGAGAACAAAGCCTGTGTTCGCTGGCAGAACCAAATAAAAAATACAGTACTATAGGCCTGGGATTTAGATTCTTCTCTGAGCACCTTCACGTTTAATACTCAGCATCTCAGACTGGAAAAGGAGAGGAAAAGGAGAGTATGCTGTATGTCATCAAGGAAGAGAGGCCAGGAGCTGAAGCTGCCTTACATGTCTGTGGTTTTGTTGCTTAGTGTTTTAGGGAACTCAAGTCAACTGAGCTTCTACCACCACCAGTGGTAGAATCCTTTGATTCAAACAATGAGAAAAGTGTCAGGACTCCTTACCTCTGCTACAGACCCATGTGAAAGGTGGTCAGGAGATCCCAAGACAATCCTTTAGTTTAAAGGGTGGCTTCCTTTTTAAAAAATCCCAAGGAGTTATGTCCCCACTTTTCCAGCTTTCTCCACATCTGTCATGAATGAGTGATTTATGTCACTTAAAAAATCATCATCACAGTTAAAAAAAAAATTAAATATAAATTTCGAAAAGTATAACTTAACAAAATTCAATGTAAGATTCACTGTATTACCTATTACATGAATGAAACATACAAAGGGAAATCATATTTAAATCAATTCATGCATGCACAAAAGCACAAAGAAGTATGTACAGAGTATATACCTGTTAAAAATTCACCTCAAGTTCAGTGAAATACTCATGTTGGATGTCTCTGCACCTTTCAACAGGTGAGGGTTGAGATTCAATGAAGGAAGTATCAGCCCAGAACCTAATGCCAGGTTTTGGTGGCCCAAGGGCTGCAAATTGCAAAATTGCTGAATTCCAAGGGGTGCTGCAATGGGAGGGAAGTGCTGGAGCAGCTACTGTGGCCCAGCAGAGCTCCAAGAGCCTCATCCAGGACTGCTGCTTAGGGTCAGATGTCTGTCAGTCCTCCCCTTGGCCATAACCTGGGTTGGAATTTTCCTCAGAAGTCCAGTAAATATAATATTGTTTCATGCAGGCAAATAGTACATAACATTCCGAGGTGTTAGACAGCAGCAGTTGGTTAGGCAGCAGAATTCGCAAGGAACACTATTTTTGATAAGCTCAAAGGGAGCTTACAGCCCATCAACCACGGTGGAAGCCCATAGAGAATTCCTGGGATGTAGAGCAGCCAGAGTTGGAGGGTAAGGGACCACTAAAATCAAACACTGGAAGGTTTATTAACATTAGCATGACAGTAGATGAAATTTTAAATAGCAAAAAATGTATGCAGCACTGTAATTAAAGCTGGCATCATAATGCTTAATACCTCAAAGGGCCTGAACTAAGGCTACCCTGGCAACTTTGACTTTCCAACACCACATTTCACAAAGTTGATATTTCTTTCTCAGAAACTTCTGGGCTACAAAGTATTCACTTAACAAAGCTTTATGAAAAGCTTTGTTTCTGGTTATGGAAAAGATAATGTTTTGTAAAACCTGGGCTTCAAAGAAAACCTTGAAAAATATTATTTTTTAAAATATTCTAATTGATTTTAGCTGGGGAAAATAAAAAAATAAAAGACATCAAAAACTGACATGACTCAGCAAAGTTTAAAGTTCAATGAAGTCTCCCTGTTCCTAAAGATGAGCAAAGTGCTTTTGTTACAGTGACCATGGAAAGGTACAATAATTAGATCTCACTTTTGAAAGTCATAAAATAACCACAAAACCTTCTTACAAGAAAACATCTTAACTCTCAGTCCTTAAGTTGAAAACCTAACCACTGCTAATCATTGCTACTTGAAACCACAGCATTTTCAGTACAAAAACATCTCCTGTGATCTCTTGCCTTGTCTTGCAAACTTCTGCTGAGCTGATGAATGAAGCCATTATCACTCAACAGCAGCAGAAGTTCCTCACAGAGCTTTTCTCCTTTCTGAAAAGGTGAGCGTGCACAAGGCTCAGCAAAAACAATCTCAATCTGCTAATCTAAAGACGTGCAATTCTTTGTGACACACCATCTAAACATATATTCATGGGCCACATCTCCAGCTCTTCTTTCACCATCAACTGGAACTGAAAAAGGGTGAAAATTAGGAAGTGCTCATGTGACCTTAGAAAAAGCAGATGAAAAAGATCTGTGTAATGCTGGACCTCCTGAGCAAAGGGACATTGATGAAGATGGTGCACAGATAATTTTCAGAAAAATCAAAATTGCTATTAGCAAATGCTAAGATTCTTCAGTAGGTGATAAACACTAACAGAAGGGTCCGGTTAATTCTCTAATCAGTAAGAAATTGTATCAGACATGAAATGATGTGTGGATTAATGGTCTTGTGATCCCTAAAGTTACAACATGCTGTAAGACTTTATCTAAAATTGTACTTTCAGTAATGCAAGTGGTACTATATAGAGAAAATCATTAATATAAGCTTTAAAAAAAATGGGAAAGAAAAAGTCATTGTTTGACATGCAGTCATGTACAGTGACTCGGTGACAACAGACTGTTTACTAACAGGCTGTTGTGCGAAAGAAACTGATTCATTATCTGGTGTGCAACAAGCCAATAATTACACACTCTAGAGGGGCATTGATTGTTTACTTCAAGGTTGCACAAGCCTGGATGCCTGGTGGCATTCCGCAAATCAAGCATTTCACCTATTAAAGCTGTCTAGTATTGATACATTTTTAGTAAACAAAGGAATTAGTGTTCATTTGCCACAATGCCACAATACATATTTGTTACATAGCTCTTATTAATTAATGTACTATCTTCTACTGGGTAATGATTCTCTTGCTTCTCATGCTAATTAGTCTGTCTGCTCATTCTTTCTCTTCTCTTGAGTCAGTGGGCTTCTTGGGTTTGTGGTCTGAGCTGGTGGTCTCAGGTTCCCCTGCAGGAATTACCTTTTACCCAGTCAGAGCTAATTTCAGCACAGTTGCTGAGCTGGCTTTATTAGTTTCTCCCTTATCTTGGGAGTTCTACCAGATGTCACATAAATTCTGCATTCTTTGTGTCCAATATCAGCGAACATCGTTTCTTCCCAAGCCTTGTTAAACCTCCCCCTAGATCTGAGATCATTGAAGCATGTCATGCCCTAAACTTAAACAAGGATTTATTTTTCTGGTACATGGGCATCATTTAGAGTTTGCTTGTTAGCTGCTATCTGTTTCACAGATTAAATCTCCCTTCTTGTTGATTAGGCTTGAAAGCATACAAAGATCAAACATCAAAGAACATCCTTTCTTAAGAAAACTTTTACATTTGCCACATGTTGCAATAAGACAGTACATCAAAGATTAATCTAAACCTTTGCAGCTGTTTTGTTGTTATCATTTCACCCTTTAGGGACTCAGTTAAATGTGCACTTTTATAATTCTGTGTTTTCTAGAAAAATTGTCCTCAGGATTATTTCTACCACCAGTTCCTCTGAGCTGCCAGGTAGCTCCTTCAATTGACAGGGTGTGACCCCAGCCTCACTTGGACCTTTTGTCAGCCCTTAACTACCTTACAACAGGTTGGCTTTCCTTGTGCCCCACCTATGCACCTTGGTACCCTGTTAATGTGATGTAATTTCACACTACCCTGACCACAGGAAAGAAAAGAGAGAAGAATTTTTACATGCCAGAGTTAAAATAAGAAATAATTAATTGTACTACAGTGGGATGGGGATGGGCCTTGATATCCATAGCTAAAGAACACAAAAGGAAGGGATCACAAAAAGCTTTCCCAACAGGTATTTTAGACCCAAGAGAATGAGTCGCTTCTTTCCTCTAAAGTATAAACCATGGTTAAGACACAAGGAGGAGAAATTAATAAAAAAATATAAAATCCACTGCCTACACCATAAGAAATATTTTGAATAATAAATAATAAATTTTGAATAAGAAATTTTTGAATAAGAAATAATAATTTTTATTTGCAATTTTGAGAGGAATAGGAGCATGCAGAATGTCCAGATGCTGGCACCAGGTAAGATGCCACGTAAATGTATACAAATACAGCCCATGGGCTCTCCATTCCTATTTTCTGCAGTTTTGAGCCTGTAAGCAGCCAGCAATCCATTCAAAACCTTTAATAAAAGCCAGGGTTCATGACTGTAACCTCCCTAACGTCACCATTGGTTTGGCACAAGCACTTAAAAGAATGACAAATTTTACAGTTGAAATGCAAAGAGTCCTTGCACAAAGGGGGGATGAGAGCCAAAGGCATAGAAACCCTTCCACCACCCTCCTGCCCAAATCTGGACACAAGACAGCGGCATGCAGACAAGCCAATTCTTTGTCTGCTTTTTTCCTAGAGCACACACTAGCACTGCTACAAGACAGCTGCAAGCTGGAAAGCAAAAATCAGTGCACCCACATTCTTCCACTCAGCCAGAAGTCAAGCTAGAAATGTTCACTCATTCCTGGATATTTAAAGGCAGCACCAAGGCAATTGGAGAAAAGCAAAAATCAGAGGTGGGCTTGAGTATGTGCTAGTTCTCTCTTTATAGAGAGAATGGTAAAATAAATCAGTTCAGCAGTGGATGTGCCAGGCTGAGTTTCAAAGTCATAAGCTATGACATCTTTTTTAGGTGGGGCCTTTAAAATTTTTTCCAATATATCTTCTAATGGCTGCAGGGCTGCTCTAAAGACCAAGTAGAAAGCCTTCCTAATGACATGAATGAAATGTGTGAGTTAAATTGCAGGGTTGTTGTGATTTGTGTGTCACAGGAGGGGTAGAGGGACAGAATCATCATGACCCTGTACTGTGGAGGCATGCATCCTTTGTGGGAGGATGAGAAAAATAGAAAATGGGAAAGCAATGCTCTGGTCACCACATGCTAGTGGGCAAGAATCCTAGGCAGGCCCCAGCCACCGTGTGAAAGAGACAACAGAGCCATGCCCTACCTCACCACAGCCTTTCCATGCTCCTGTTTGCAGCAAAGCTTATGGGAGAGACATCTTAGAAAGTCCCATGATAAAACATCAATGAAAAACTTCTGATATACTTCCAAACAGAGAGGTCACAAGTCACTTGGGCCATTCTCAGAATCTCCACAGAAATACCACTGGTATAATCTTTAAAACTTCTCCTAACTTATCACATTGCTACTGCCTGTGCACTAGACTTATAAAAATCTAGGCCCAGGCTAGAAACCTAAAACAAGATTATTTTCCACTCAGTGTAGCTCAGTCAGTACAATTTGCAAGACCACTGAAGTCTAAACTGAAACAAAGCCAGCTAAGCTGGTTAGACTGTGGGTAAACAAACACGATTAAGATTTTCCTATTGTGCCGTTGAGCAAACACAGAGGAAGAACAGTTCAGAACCTTCCCTCCTGCTCCTACAATACTGTCTTGCTGGTAGTATAAATCAGATCTCCAGAAGGTAGTCACCAAAAGGCTGCTCTGAACTGCTTAACTCACAGCTTAACCACCCATGGGCACCCTCTGCTTGTGTCCTGGCTCACATCAGGGCTTATCCATACCCAATGAAAGGCCTGGACACTCTCTCCTGTCCCTCTGCTACACAGCAAATTCACAGAACCTTCTTTAGTAGTAGAAGCCAATAAAATTGCACACAACACCTAGGTTAATTTTGCTGTGCAGAGGGAAGGGATTAATACCCAATGTTCAGACACAAAACTTTTTAAGTGTCTGTCTGCAGGACATGGTGAGGTATCATGACTGAAATTCATCAATAGTTTCCAGGTGAATTCCTGAGAGAGGCTGAAACAACAAGCAAGACACAAGAAAATCTGTAGGCAGAATTTCCATAGATATTTGTATTTTCCTCTCATTACCAGTTTCATTATTTCATAATATTTTGGAATTTTATCACTAATGACACTTAGACTACATTTGAAATGTTCTGGGATAGACAGCCTGAAGTCTAGAGGGTAAACACGCTCTTTTCTATATTAACAAAAAAACACTGGTATTTTTTCCCAAAGAATAGCAAAGAGAAACAGAGAATGGAAAAATGAAAACTATAATCTCTTCTTGCAAACTATAATCTCTTCATGGTTCAATTGTCCTGATACCCTGAAACCATTTTCTATGCTCTCTTACCTGTGCATCCTTGGTACTTTCCTTGGGAAGAAATATTCATCTTGATTATCTATTTGCCATCAAACCAGCTTCCCCAAAAGAGAAAAACTAGTATTTGGTATCATCCACAGGTATTTCTACAAGATTCGGGTTAGGCTTAGTAACTACTACAGTTTTCCATCTTTGGCCTCATTCTGTTGTCCTAATTGCAGCTATTCAATGTTCATATTGTTTACATTTTGTTTCATTACAAACAGTTAGAGTTTCATAATCAAAGGACCTGAGTAAAATATGTTATAATATATTAGGGCTAATTGTGCTCCTCTGTTGGCTGTCACCTTTTATAACTATTCCTTATTCTCAGCCACATAATTTTAACTACTTTGAGGTCATAATTTTGAGACTGATGACAATCAGTTATGTTTCTTTTGGTTCCTTGAGTAACTCAGCCAATTCCCTAAGCACACCAATTTCCTCACCCCTGGCTTTGATCCTATTAAGAACTGGCTTCAATTCCACTTTTCTCAATATGGCTCCAATATTGCTGAGCATGCAGGTCAACTAACTTGGCTATGCATGTTATACCTCCAGCGATGTGGAATGCCAGGTTGAATCCCATGCCTTGGCATTGTTCCAGTTTGTCCTTGACAAACAGTCCTGTGGAAGAAACAGAAACACTCCTGTGACCTGTTAGCTGGAATTTAGGCGAGTAGAGATGTTTAATTAGTGCATTCACTGACAGATTCCCAGTCTGCCTTCATGCATTGCACTGCCTCTGTAGCACACAGATGCCTGGTTCCCTGTATGATGTTCCTTCTCCCCATGATCTCATCCTACACACCCACTCTCAACTCTCTTTTTTGTCAAAGATTGCATTTTTTCATTGACATTAGAAAAGCATTTTTGATCCCAAATGGTTTCTTAATTTTCAGAGGATACGGGAAGTTTGAGATTGCCAAGTGAATCAAAACAGATTACAAGATGCCAGAGCTACAGTTAAGTCTGCAAACAGGTAGCTCTGTCTTTGCCAGAGAAAAAAAAAAGTATAATAATAGCAAGTCTGCTATACTGTACTGAAAAATCACTCCTGTTCCACCAAAATATTTCTGGTATTAGTAAAATAAATCTGCTTTCTTCTTTCTTCTACAGATGAACAAAGCCACAGGTACAAAAACACAGTTTTGGCATTAAAAGGTGTGTGCACCAGAAGAGTCTGTAGCACAGACTCAGTCAGAGATAACATCAAGATGTATCTGTTGAATAAACTTGCATCACAATTATCTAATTCCTAATTTGGCTAAGAGGCATTTAAAAAATGAGGTTTCAAAATTAGCAGTTGTACCTACAAAACATAATTAACAGAATGTCTATTTAAATACCCACTGGCTGTGTGCATGACTTTCTGTGCACTGGGAGAGGGAAATTTCCCAAATATAAAGCTACCAGTTCAAACAAACAAACAAACAAACAAACAAACAAACACTCTGCCAAAGATTACACAAATATAAATTCAGATTATTAGTTTTTTGCCAGTGAAATCAGACTTCATTAAGCTCTGCCATACTCCATATCTTAGTTTTGTGTTTTATGAGCCGCAGTAATCATTTTTTGTCAAAACACAGCTCATAGGTATATTGCTTCTGCCTTGCAAAAGCTAGCTCCTTTGAACAAAGGAAATAAATGTTTTCAATATTAAACTACACTCTTAGGTGTAATTATGCTCTGTTGTGCTTTTCAAATGTTGAAGTCATAAATCAAGTGAAGTTGAATAATAGGGGTGAGATAAACCCCCACTTGGGTTACCATTTTTGGTGCAACCAAAGTTTGGGGTAACCAAAGCAATACAATATTATTGTACTCCTTATCTACCTGTGCTCAAAATTGTTACTGTCTCCTCAAAACCCTGCAGCCCGAAATTAAACCACCAGGCAGCAGAGGGGTGTGCTGGTCCCTTACACAAGTCAGAGCCGCCCAAGCTGAGTTCTCCTGTTTGTTGGCTTCACTCTTAGGCTCTCGCTTGCCTCTCTCGCTTCTTGCCTCTTGGCTCTACTGGCAGCAGCAGCAACCCAAGAAGATGCATTTCACAATCAAAAACTGTTTCAGAGTGAATTTGCAGCAGTAAGGGCCAGAGGGTCCCATTTTCAGTGCTTGTTTTTGCCCCCGCCCCACCCCCCTGTGAGCAGCAGCATTGATAGCTATGGAGCACAGGAGCAGGAGGCGAGACACAGCTTGACTTGCCCAAGCCAGCTGCTCACTCTCTCACTCTTTGCTTTTCCCTCCAATCATAAAACTGATGCTGCTGAACTTGGAATCCACTTTTACAAGTTTTAAAATATTTTAACAAGGAATATCCGAGCTAATTGAATTTGCAATAATGGTGAGGTTTGCATGAATGCAAAAATTATCTACTATTACTGATGAAAATCTCATTTTATTACTGACTGGTGGTTATACTGTGGGAATAATTTATTGATTTGCTTCTGAAACTCCTGATATGCCTGTAGCAGAGTGAGGCCTGTGGATATTTCACCAGCAGCTCCAATTTTCTTGGTAGATAACTCAGAGAGAAATGCTAGCTGTTTAGTACAAGTCAACTGTGGAAAAATACAGTCAAAGAACATTTTAAGAACCCCAGCTGAAGCAAAAGTGGCTATCCTGGGACCAGTGAAAGGCACTGCTGCTATGTTTATTGATACAATTAACATCTGACTTCTGAGACAATCCAATGAGCCACAAATACAACTTGTGCAAAAAAACCTGCTCCTTCAGTAAATTGCAAATCCTGTGAGACCATCATTCCATCAGCCACAGCTCCTCTGTTAAACAACCTACCAGGCAAACAGCTGCAAGAAACCTGAAAGGTGTGTTATGATGCTACATATTAATTTAACAGGTTGCTTAATAATCTGTAAATAAACAAAGATATCAAGCTAATTAGCATTCAGGGAAAAGGTATGCTGAAATTTTGAGACTGGTTAAAATTTCCTCAGACAAAGAAAAATCCAGGTTCAGGGTTTGTTTTACAATATCTATAATTGTTTATTAAAAACAAAACCAGTGTTCCCACTGTGATATGAAAGGTTCCCAAAACTTCCATATCTGTTCCCAGGGTGCCATCTTTTCCCAGAGAGGGTGTTTTGCTTGTTATGGGAAGACTGTCTGAGAACCTTATTGTTTATAAAGTGATGCATGAGAGTGTCTAATTGTTTATAGAAATCAGGCTGGGAACTGCTTTTGGAACTGCTTCGCAACTACCTTTTACTGTTCTCTCAACTGTGTGCCTTCATGGCCTTTTTCTTTAAGCCATGCTTGAACTAAACTCTCCACATATTTCGGCGCTGGGAGTAGAGGATTTTTCCCACCACATGCTCATCCACACCACGGAGGTTTTGCCTTTTAGCTTTTCAGCCCCTCCCAAAATTCTGTCCATTGACTCCTTCCTCACTGTCCAGCGGTGGAGTTCACTTCCTTAAAACTTGATTGGAGGTCAGGCGCTGCCATAGTAATAAGCAGACCCTCCCAAATGTCCCAAACCCAGACCACCCCCTGACAACAACGTAAAGGGGGTAAAACATAAGTCTAGAAAACTTCTCTGAACACATATACATGATATTTGTGTTTTAATTGTGAAAGTCAGCCATCACATTACTCATCTATCACAGTCTGACTCATGGGAAAGAAGGGACAAGACCAAGCTAATGAGGTGATAGTCAATTACTTCTTAAAACCTGACCACTTAAAAAAGGTATCTGCTGGCCACTGCATTTCTTTTCAGGAAAAAAAAATAATTAGTTTCTCTTACATGTGAATCTTTAGAACACACTTTAAAAAGGCTTTCTTCAACATGTACAAAAGAACCTTGCACAGCTTCTTTCTGATGGGGTTTTGATGATAGAGAAAATATCTTTTGCAAATGTCCTGGAAATACCACTACTGTGACCATGAGGACACAGAATTGGATGGACAATTCTGGATTTAAATTCTACTGAACTGAGAATCCAAAGCTCCAAGAATTCAGTCCAATATGAACACCTTTTGTAACTCCCCAATGACTACCTAACTTTAAAATCTGCCTTAGTCATAAACTGTGAGATTTAAGAAAAAAACGGGATATTGAAACCTGAGGATAATAGAAAGGTTATCAATGGAAACCCATCAGAAAGAATAATGCTAAAAATTAAAAAGTGTTTAAAACAAATAAATAAAGCCCAGATACTGAAAATCTAACAGGATGAAAAGACATATATGATATGCAGCATGCTTAGGCATACTGGAGAAAGAAGCAAGAAAGAATTAATACTTCCTTAGAATTTCTATGCCACACAGAAATATATTTTCCCAGATTAAGAAATGTTAATAACATTATTTTATTATACTGTACTGCCTTGTGTTGGACTGTATTGTGCTGTATCATATGGTATTGTGTTGTATCATATTGTACAGTACTGTATTTTTTGAATGCATTTTTTATTAAAGGACTATTATAGGGATTTTCAGACCTATGGTGACTCAGTTTGCAAGGCCACTGGTGAGCCTCAATAAATGAAGCCAAAGTGTCTAGGAAGGTATCCCCTGGAGTTGCTCATGATAGACCTGGAAATCTCCTTAATACTGTCACATTGAGGACCCACTCTCAGTGGAGATTCTCCCTGCCTCTGCAGCCTTCAACCTCCAGATCATGAAGGAAACAAACTAAACTGGCCTATCCCACCTATCAGCACAGTAGAAAAAGTAATCGGGTGCCATGGGGAGACATTCACATCAGTAAATTTGCTTCTCAGGCTGTATGTCTAGAAACAGGTTTAACTGAGTCTGTGAACTAGCTTGGCAGGCTGGGCTAATATTTAACAACGAGAGTACTGTGAGCACTGATGTAGTCTCCAAAGGATTAAACAAATGGCAGGGCACCAAGGATCCTTTGATTCTTCCACTGTCACCACACATGCTCTTGTCCTAGTCTATTAGATAAATATGTTTGAAAGTTTGTACATAAATCCACACTTAGGTATTGATCTGATTTCTAGAAAGGTTCAGCGTAATTCCCACTTTCATCCCAGTACAGCAGGCCCTCTTCATCCCAGGAGAGAAATGCGCCTTCTGCTAAGAGTGGGAGCTTTATAAAAGAAGCAGTAAATGTAATGAGATCAGCAAGAAAAATGCTACCTGTTTTATGCATCAATATAATAAATCAATGTTACAATCATTGGATTTTTTTCATTTTAATTCAGGTTAAAATAGCATGCAACATTATCCAAAATGGCAAGATACTCTGGCAAGTGCACCTGTATAGACAGTTCTACCTGCTGCCATCTGCATTCCTTTCTGTATCACCATTATTCTATATTCTAGGTAAACACTACCCTTATTCTTTTATAAATTAATTCTCCCTCCCTCTCTCTCTCTCTCTCTTTTTTTTAAATTTTTTTTTATTAACACTATCAAAGGGACAAGCAGAAGCTAGAAAATGTAGAAACTGGTGCCATCAGGTATCTGAAAATGGGTCAGGAATGCACAGACAATCTTCAAGGGCTGAGAAATGAATAAACAGGTAACATAAAAGCTTGTGGTGACTTTGGAGGGCCATGAAGTAAATGCTTTCTCAGAATTGGTAATTCTGCATATTCTTTATGTTTCAAACTTCATTCTTAGCAGTTGGCAGCATGTTTTTTTCCAAACATATCTTACTTCTGGATATGAAACATGAATACTACTATCTTAATCAAAATTACCTGTATTTGTTCACAAGGCTTTTAAAATACAGTGTTACAGAGAATTTAAAGACTTGCCAAAACAAGAACATGGACAGTTCTGAAAAGAGTCTGATGCAAATGGCTAACGAGAGAAAGTTCTTCATTAACGTTTTCACATTCACAAATTGAGGAAACATCATCTAAGGCTGCCACAGCAAGAATACAGGGTTGGCATGCAATTAATCCCTTTGCAGAAGCCACTACATGAAACAAGTCATTATGGAAATCAGACCAATGTGCATCTTGGTTTTCTTGAGTTGCTACATACTTCTCAAAAGTCACTTAAATCAAGATGTTCAAAAGATTTAAAGAATTTTAGGTAAATGCATCTCTAGGTGTTGCAACTTGGACACCTTGAAGGACACATTAGGCTTCTGTTCAGGGTGGAGCTTACAGGAACTTTGCCAAAGCATGTTCCTTAAAGACTGTCTCAGACTGTCTATGCGTCAGACAGCTGGCTTCTCTAGGGATGCATTGTTAACCTCTGTGTGAGTTACAGCAGAATTATGACGGGATATAATGGAGATATTTGAGATTTCTGGTGTGCTTGCAAATCTAGTGATATGTAGAAATTTGGTGTTATCAGTCAATGAAATTCTGCTAATGAGTACCTATGAATACAGAGCAGTGTCTTTACGTCACCTTAAATTGCAGTAACTGCCACGATGCCTATTCATGGACATTCATGCGCTACAGCACACTGAAATACCATAACTCCATATTCCACAGGCCACTGAACATCTAAAAAATCCAGAAAATAAGCAGGATCTCAGAAGCATGTTAGAATTTTAGCTAGATGGGAGGCTTGGATGCTTCACCAAGCAACTTGTGCAGTCTCAAGTGATATGCTTTACATAATATAGATAAAATTTTCAGTCAATCCTTACTGCCCCGGAAGAACATTTTAACATAAACCCCACTAAATTTGCAGAAAGAAGTTATTTGTGTACTGATCCATTTTTATCCAGTTTTGCAGGCATGCAGGTATTTGTGGACACCTTTAAGAACTGCACCAAAGACCAAACAAATTGCTTTTAAGCTTCCAGTACTCAGAGGTAGTCTCTCCTCAGTGCAAAGATGTTAAAAAGACGAAGGGTATATCAGAATGGAACATCTGCCCTTCTATTTAAATGTATGTCCATCTAAAGCATCTGAATATATTTATTGTAGTGTGTTTATTTTCCTTTGAAATCAAACTGTATTTAATAGTCTTCTTTTAAGTCATGATTATTATTTCCTATAGTCACAAATCGCATGGACTGTTAGGTATCCACATGTAGCCATGAAATCCAAATAAAACTATAAATAACATATAATACACAATTTAAGTAATGCTATAAAAAATACAATAATATAAATAAATATTAGAACCAGGGGCTATCAATCAGTTTTCCTACAAAAGGCATCTTTCAGTGAAAAGTGAACATAAACCCTAATGCTCAGTTAAGGTCTGTTAAAAAATTAAACAGGAAGCAAATTTTCAAAGACCACTAACTCTGAGTAATGCCTCATATTAGCTCTAGTCATATGAAGTTGGCAGTATGCTGTCTTTTCCTGTTCTGAGGAACATTTTTGTCCTCATATGCAAGTTTCAGTTATGCCCTTAAAATTCCATCCTTTAAAATGTTCCATACTTGTCATAAAATAATTTTGGCTTCTTTACACCCAATACCCTAAACCTAAATGTAAACCAGGTTTGTAAACCCATTCATTACAATGTTGCTACCACTTCATGAGTCTTCATATTGCACCAGATGTAAAGTTTATTCCTTTCTATGTCCTTGATCCAGTCTTAGCTTCAAGGCATAAGAATTCCTTGGGCTCTTCTCTACGAAGGATCTAAGCAGCTTAAAAAGGTAAATTTCTTTTATGGTTCCACCAATTCATTCTCTGAATTTCATTCCCTGAAATTCTCACCAATTTTCATTCTCTGAGGAAATTTACTGTAGGTTGGTTTTGACACAATACTCTAATATTTATGGTGTTCCCAAAGAACACTATATGAAAGTATTGGGGTACAGGGAAGGGAGAGAAGACATTTTTCTGAGGAAGCTGAAAACAAAAATAACATTGTCCTGAAAACTCCTATGAGGAGAGAGTTAAGCTTGTGCTGGTCTTGGGGAGTAGTGGAGGGGGGGCTGTGGGTGTTCTTCCTTAGACCTAATGAGGGCATTCATAGACCACTATTGTAATATCCTGCCAAATATTTGCATATTTGTGGTAAGCAAATTATAATCCACAGATCCAAATTTGCTCAAAAGCATTGAAAAGATAGAAAGGTGACCTGCTCCAAGTGAAGTTGTAGGAATGCTTTTATGTCACACAGAAATCCAAGTGATTGCTGTGCACTGACAAGTTTATATTTTGTATTACGTACATCCTTGTGTCTGTTTAAAAACCCAGTTTACAATTACATCAGGCATGAGGAAAGGTACTAAGAAAGGCACACTCTGTCCAGGGGTAGAGCTGGGTAGCTTAACAGGCTCTGTACAGCTACACAGACAAAAGAATGTTGTCACCACCATGAGCATTATGTGAACAAGGACACTGCTCACCTGCATTGAAAAAACAGGTGCTGCAGATTCACCTGCTTCCATGTTGCAGTTTCTCTGCTACCTCACACCTCCGACCTCTCTACCGAGCAGCACTGCAGCTACAACATCCTTCTCCAAATGCTCATCTCTTTTGTGAAAAATTAAAACACATTTGTTGATTCTCCAGGAATAAGAACTGGTCACTTTTCAGATTCCCTGTATCAGGACCACAACACAACCACGGTTTGGTCTTTGCTTAGAAGATGCTCAAAAATACAGAGAAATCCAACAAGGCAAATTAGGGCAACAATTAGGTTTTAATTGTTAGATACATAAAATAAAGTACTAGACTGGGCAGAAATTTCCTGCAGTCTGAATGACCCTATCTGACTCCTATTCAAATGTAGGAAGGAAACAAAAAAAAAAAAAAAAAAGAAATCAGGATTATTTTTTCTCAGGAAAATAATTGAGAGGAAGATACATGGCCAAGTAAAGCAAATAATCTATCCTCTTATTGCATAAAAAAAAAAAAAAAACCAAAACCACAACAACAACAAAAGAAACCTAGCATAATTTAGATCAGTGGTCTCCACTGATAAATTTGTCAGGGCACAGCAATTACTTAGATTTCTGTGTGACATAAAAAGATTCCTACAACTTCACTTTTTTTTGTGCATCCCCATTAGTAAAGCATTTTTGAGCACACACGTCTAGCATACAAATATTTATTTTATCAGTTGTATACATACATTACTGAAGTTCTAGTATTTCCTTCTGGCACCCCATTAGATCATCTCATGTGGGCCCACTTTAGACACCACTGATTTAGACCATCTAAGTATCTTATAAAACTGCAGTGCTTTGGAACACAGAAACATTCAAACATGTGGGTTTCTTCCTTAAAGTGTTGCAGAAAAGAGCTGGATGGAGAAATCTCTATTAGCTATAGTCAGATAGTGTTTTCCAGTCACAAGTAAAGACTATCAAACCACGGATTATATTCTGTGCATTGATTCCAGTTTTAAAATAATTCAGTCATTAGAGAAATTAAACTAGTAGCCGGCGCCACTGGGTAATCAATTGATGAAGAACTATTTAAAGCACCATCAGAAAGCAAGGTACAAAAAGTATGACATATTAAAAAGAGGTCTTGAGAGTGGAAAATGAGAGCTACGAGAGCAGAGTGTGAGCGTTTGCACAAAGAAAATACTATGCAGAACAGTCCGTGAACTGATACAACTTTTGGGAGCACGGCAAACTCTGAAGATTAAAATGAGTCTGGACAGTGGTGTGTCATTGGCACAACAAGGAGGGGAAATTGAGAAGCACTGGCCAGGATCAACACAGCCAGCTTCATTGAGGCACTTATTCACCACAGTCACAGAGATGCACAATTCAGTGTGCCTTAAATTACACCATAGTAATGATAATTCTAATATCATAATATGTATAACTATAAAAATAATTAACTATTATCTTGTTGTGCCTTGGAACAGGAGTTCACAATATTTTCAGTAGTACACAGAAAAAGAACATGAAGACCCTGTAGTCTTGTTATCTTCTAAATTTCTTTTAAATGTCAGCACTACAGAGGAAAGTAGCAGGGAGAAAGTACTGGCAATCTTTTACTGTCCTTCTTAGGTGAAAGCCTAAAATTATATGCCATAAACTAGTCCAACATATTTTAGAGAAGAATGGGTGGCAAAGATGGTCACTCTGTCCTCTGTTAGACTGCATCCCATAAATGTCTAAAAACAATGTATCTCCACCAAAACGTTTCAGGAATGCTACACCTCGAGTCTCTTCAGAGGGCAGATGCCCTTTATCAGGAGATGAGCTTACAGTCTTTCAAAGGAGTTTCTGGAGCCCTGCTCAGATTCCCAAACCACTTATTTCCTGCTTGCCTCACCTGCCAAGTTCTAGGTACCCATGTTCTTGAAGAACTCACAACATGCAACAAGAATCAACAGCTCTAAGACAATGGAAGCAGTATGTTTCTCCTCTACAATGAATATGTCCATCAGAGAAGACTTCTTTAAAAGTGTGTCCCTCAAACCAGTCACCCATTTCCTCAGAAGGCAGCTTGCTTGTGATGCTGCTAAGCAAACAACAGGAGGTCCAAAATCGTTGTCGTTTGAAGCTGTGAGTTCTAAGGATGCACATATTCTTTTGCTCCTTGTGATGAAATCATAGGGTTACCCTGGGGGTGTCCTCCTTTTATGGGTCCCTAACATTCTAAGCATCACAAGTTAGAAAAGGTCTCCAAGGCAGTTTTTTGTGAATCTCACAGTATTTTTGAAGGTAGTAACCTCTTAAGGATAAGATTCAGTCCAAAATGGCATATGGAATTAGCTCATCATTGGATTAGGTAAAACATACAGTTATTTCCTTATTCATTCTGTCCTGTGAAGCTCAGCTCTTCAGAGCAGCAAAAAAACTGTTATCAGACACCTGGCAATTAAATTTATAATCGGCAGTTTAAACTGGACGTTCTCTTCCCTTTCGGAGCAATGCTCCTGCATTTTGACATTCCATCTCACAAGACGGCTAAATCTTGTAGGCAAATTTAGGTCAAATAAAAAGAAAGAAATACCCAAGAAAAATATGTTTTAAAGGCAATCTACGTTCTCCAAGGCTCCAAGAGCGCCGCAGCGTGCCGGCGCTGAGGCGCTCCGTGCCCCGGACACCTAGCGGTAAGCAGGCGCTCCGGCAGCGAGGAGCCTTCCCGGCCCGGGGCTCCCGCGCTCGGTGACGTGGCTTGGGGACAGAACGGCGGGCGGGCACCGGGAGCTCCCCGCCCCAGAGCGGCAACGGGCGGAGCGCGGGCCGGCAGCACGCATGCACCGGCGGGCGGGCAGAGGGAGGAGCCGCGTCCGCCGGCCGGGCTGGGCTCCTCCCTCCTCCTCCTCCTCCTCCTCCTCCTCCGCCTCCTCTTTTACCTCCTCCTTCTCCTCCTCCTCGTCGCCGTCTTCTTCTTCCCCCTCCCCACCCACCCGCCTCCAGCGCTTTCCCGCCGCCCGCCTTCCACGCACGGCGGGTCCCGCCTCGCGCCGCTGCCGACACGGCCGCCGCTGCCGCTGCGGGAACAAAGGAGCGAAGCGGCGGCGGCGCGGCCGCCAGCCCGGCGCCCCCCGCAACCCCCGCTCTCCCCGCAGCCGCCCGGAGCTGTCCGAGGCGCCTTCTACGGCACCCGCCGCGGGGTTTGTGGCCCCCGCCGGGAACAGGTGGGTGAGGGGTGGCATGCTGGGCTCGGCTCCGCGGGGCCTTTACCGCGACGGGGTGTGCCCGGGCCTCCTCTCGGGCGGCCTCGTTGCGTTCGGCCTTCGGCGGGGCCGCTGCGGGGCAGCGCAGGCGGCGAGACAGTGAGGTTCCTGTGTCTAGCGGCGGCGTAGGGCCTGCCGGCGGCGGGGCCGACCGTGACTCAGGCGGTTGCGAGGAGCGGCCGAGCTGGAGACCCCCGTCCGCTGCCGCCGCTCCTCAGCCCGGCAGCCTCGCGGGTCTTTTGTGTCCGGGTGTCGGGGGAGGCGGAGGGGGTGGAGGACGCGGTTAAGATGCGCGGCACTGCGGGCGCTTGGCAGGGCCCCCCGCTTTGTCTGAGTCAGCCGCCGGACTGCCGCCGCCTGGGGAGCGCCCTGCTCTGGTTCGGTTCCCCGGTACCGACACTGGGCTCTGCCGAACGCGAGTGAGCGGCGAGTGACCCGCGCAGCCTTTGTGCGTTCTCCTTTTGTTTTGTTCCTGTGTTTCTCGTGTTTATCGTGATCCCTTTTCGGAAGGAGGATGTTGAGGCCATTCGGTATGTAGGTCAGCGAGCCCGTTGCTAACGCAGTGCCCAGGTTTTCGGGCTGCTTTCAGCGCGCGTTGGGGCCCTCGTTTTTGTCGTTACGCCGCCAGTGCGGGATCGCCCGGCTGGACGGCGGCAGCCCGGCCATGGCCTCGGGGCCGAGGGGATGACTGAGGTGCGCGGCCGGGGCCGCTAACGGGATTTACCCTCCCCTTTCTCCAAGTTGGGCTGATGACGGCGGGGTCCCGGTGGAAGAAGACCTTTTTCGATTATCTTTTTCCCTCCTCTCGAAGATGAGCGGTTGGGTGTAACCCTGCCCGCCCCGTGTTGCGGGGCGCATTGGTGGAGCGATGGTTGCTTTGGGGCGCCCATCGCGGGAGGCGGCGGGCTGGTAATGCCGCATTTTCTGGGCTGCAGGTCAGCACCCGCTATCCCCGCTCCTCCCTGGAAGGGAAGGGCAGTCGGGTTTCGCCGGCGCCTCCTCCCGGAGCCGGCGGCCTGCGGGAGATATAAATAGGGGCTGACTTCAGCGGGCGGCCCGGGCCCGTCACGCCGCCGCCTGACAGGCGGAAGCGCAGGCGCTCGTCCGCCCATGTGACCGACCCGCCGCGGCGGCAGCGGCACCGCCGAGCGCGCAGGGCCCGGCCCGGAGCTGCGGTAAGGCGTCGGTCGGGGGGCGGCAGCCGTAGCGGGGTTCCCCTTGTCGGGCGGCGCCTTGAAAATGAACGCGGGAGAAAGCCCGGCCGTCTCCCGGAGCCTGGAAAAGCGCGACTTGTTTGTTCAGCGTTGGGTAGCAACGTTCCGTCAGGGGCATGCATTTCAAGTAGTGTAACACTCTGCCGACCAAAGGAGCTGCTGAGTTTCTAGTTTGCGCTGAAATATTAGAGTTGGCGCCTAAAGCAACATTTAGTAAGTGGTGAAATTTTAGGGCACTAACTCGGAAATAAAACAGGTCAGTTGATGTTGGCAGTGTGTTTGATAGCATATTGATCTTACCTGGCTAGTAACAAAAGGGCAGTAGTATTATTTTTCTGTGTTATGTAGACATAGTTCTGTGTCTTGTCAAAGATGACAAGATTTTTTCAGATTTCCTCTAGGTGGGTCGGGCTTTCTTGTAGCTCCTTTGCTCGTGTATTTGGCTGTAAAATTGTATCAGATAAAGTGTGAAGTCATGTTGTAGCCAGAAAGCATGGTATTTATACCTGGAAGGTGTTAAAAGCTATAAATAGTACAGCTATTTATACCTGGAAAATTAGGTCCTGTGACCACTAGCTGACAGGATGAATTTTGCTTGTTTACTTTCTCCCGGTTTTGCTTACTGTCATCCCAGAAGTTTAGTTTAGCCAAAGGCACCTGTCAGTTGCAGTTGTACTAGGGAAACATAAGTACTACTTGCCGTGTGAGCTCTCTTAATTAGAATCATTTTTCTTGATGCTGTAACGAATTTGCTTTTGGCATTTTTGACTTCTAGCAAATCTCAGCTGTCAAATATCTCTTACTGTGACCGTTTCTGAATAGGAAAACAGCAATCCAAAGTTTATACTAAAATGTCTTCAGATGCCATATGCGCAGCTTCTACTAAATTTAAATTTTAGTGCAATATTATTACATTACTTCAATTTGTAGCAAATGCATGATTACTGTGTTCCAGTTTTATTGCCCTTGGGAGTCAAGAATTTGGCCGCTATGCCTTTTTCTACTAACCTTGCTTTTCAGAGGTTAACAGGCTGTGAAGGTGAAGATATTATTTCTAACATGCTTGGCACTGACTGGCTCTGGAGGGCTTAGAAGTCTTGACACAACCTGATTAGAGAAGGGATTTTTTTCTTCTGTAAGTGTGTAAGCTATGTAACAGAACATATTCAATAGTTTGGAGTTGTTATTGTTATCTCCCTTGGAAGACTGTTGTGAGAGTAATTGTGAAATTAGCCTCAAAATGATGTAAGATCAGTGCTGGAAAAGCAGGGCTTTTCTGCTGGAGTCTCTTGGCTCTGCTGGAGTCCAGAAATATAAGCTATATTACTTGCCGGAACTGTTTTGTGGGTGTGAGCGTAGTCTTACTTATTCTGCATATCCCTGTTAGTGCTCAGAAGCTGGCACTTAAGGAGGTTTTTTGTCTGTCAAATTAACCTGCACATGCAGTTCAGTGCTCAGCAAGTATATTATTTCTCAGTATTAGTATGATGACACTTTGTCTTGTACTAAAGGTTCGTAATGATGTTACTTAGCAATGAATTGCGGTCTTGAATGGTATATTAATGTTCATATAACCCTCTTTAAGAATGGTGATATCAGTTGGTGAGGCAGGGTGAGCAGATATACTTAAAATTCTTTAAATTCTTAATATGTTTAACCCTGTAATTGATTTTGGTGGCATGCCTGCTCCTAATGCAGTTTTTGATTTTATTTACAGCATCGAGATGACTCAGGAGACAAACCAGACCCCAGGGCCTATGCTGTGTAGTACAGGATGTGGATTTTATGGAAATCCTAGGACAAATGGGATGTGTTCAGTTTGCTACAAAGAACATCTTCAGCGACAGCAGAATAGTGGTAGAATCAGCCCAATGGGTAAGAGTGTGGGGAATTGTTGGGGGTTGGGTTTCTCTATTTCTGTAGAAATTAAATATACAGAGAATTACAAGGACTATTAGAACATTTTGTTAGAGAACTTCTGAAGGCTGAACTGAAAGAATGAATGTTCAAAGAAAATACTACTTAAAAGCACAGTAAAGATAAAAATAATTTTTGTGTAATGTTCTGGTTTGCTTGGCATTCAATCATAACTTGCTTTCCCTCTTAGCCACTTCTGCTAGCATTTTTTTAATGCAATCTCTATTTTGGTTATTATGTAAAAGTGTCTTTAAGTAAAAAGTAATAAGCAGTAGCATTGAAGATTGTATGCAGGCAGTTCATAGCTGTATAGGAGACTATTTGATTAATGTGTTTTCTGTGATTTGTTCATAACTTGTCAAATTCTTGTACATAGGAACAACCAGTGGTTCAAACAGTCCTACCTCAGACTCTGCATCTGTACAGAGAGCAGACACTAGCTTAAACAACTGTGAAGGTGCTGCTGGCAGCACATCTGAAAAAACAAGGTAAAATAAGGGTTGTACTGTGACGGTTGAATGAGCTGTGTGTTTGCTAGAAGGCCTGCAGCAATCCTGTCCTGTTGCAGTGAGTGCCTGCAGAAGAAAATGGGCCTGACAGGGCTCTATGAATCCATGTAAATTGAAAAATCATTCAGATATTTGGTGTTGTAGTACTGCAGTAAAAGGAATGGGTTTTGTTTATCTACAGAACTAATTTGTTAGAGGCTTGCCTGTTTTTTTCTAAAATAATAGAATCTAAAATAAAATAAAGAAGTATTTGGAAGATAGTAGAAGTATAGGTCAGGAAAATGTATCAATAGTGACTGAACCAGTAGTTCATTAATGGGTCTGAAGAATTCAAGCTTTTATTACTAATGTAAAACTGATGTAAATTTTGTGTTTCACTGTGCTTTAACAGAAACGTGCCTGTTGCCGCTTTGCCTGTAACACAGCAAATGACAGAAATGAGCATTTCAAGAGAGGAGGAATTAAAACCGAAAACAGAGACTGAGCCAGGTATGTTCTCAGCAACACTGGCCATAACCAGTGTCCTCACATGAGTGCAGAGTGTGTTTGCTTTCTGAGTAGCCATCTCCTGTTGTGGTGGTGGTCTTAAGAAATGTGTTTAGGATGCTTTTTGAGTGCAGTCTGCTCAGAATAAAGAAAAAGGACTAGTTCCAAAACAGCTTTTAAATATATGTTAATTGTTAGTAAAAGAAATTACACTAATAAGGGTGTTTTTAGATCCCTAACATTTGTTTTTAAAGGTGAGGCACTCTAAAATCATATTAGGGCAAGGTGTTCTGTTTTGAAGTGGAACTGTTTGGATTCAGTATGTTATCTAGCAGAACAACTCCAGCTGACTCATGGCAGTCAAAATGGCTTGTTGTGTTTGAAGAATGGTGCTTAATAAATTCCATTCTACAGAGAAGTGAGGCTATTGGGGAAGGGAGAATGGGTGGTTTAGAAACATTAACAGAAGTTGCTTAGGGTTCTTGAACTAATTGAGTAATCCCTAGATATACTCAATGCATTGTTTCAGGGATGTAGGGTAGTTGCAGCTTTAAATGTTATGTCCCTTTTAACAGTTTTATGCTCATGTTGGATTGTTGTAGCTATTTCTTGTACTGAGGCAGAGAGGGAGGGCAGCTTGCTTAACCTAACTAGTGAACAACTGAATTTGTACCAAATGGATATCTTAACACACTTGTTTTGTTCTTAACAAGCCCAGAGGTTTTTTTTTTTTAAATTTACCAGCTCTGAAACAGTTTTAAAAACTAAAAATTGATGTGTAGTAGGAAATCTGTTTACTCAAGCTGAAGGTAAAATCTGTTTCTCCAGTTTTGAAGTCATTGAGATAAAAATGGCATCAGATGCTGCTAAGCACTCTATCAAAGTGGTTTTTATCTAGTAATATCTTTGCCAACAAAGACTGTTCTGACACTTGATGTTAATTTACTCAGTATTTGTACAAAGGGTTTTTACCATTTTCAGTAAAAGTTGTCACAAGCTTGTGTAGAGATGGTTGGAAATACTACCAGGGAACTTAAATGGCTCTGGAAAAACTTGAAAACTTGAAAAAACTACCTTCTGAGAGAACATACCTGTAAATTCATGAGGCAGCCTCAGCTGCTATGATGCCCAAATTTCCTTTTAAGTGTTATTGTTTGGCATAGATCCTAGACAGTGTAAGATAATGTCCTTATATACTATTCTTAGGGTTTGTTGGACTTCTTAATTTGACAGGGTTGGCTATATTTAGTGGTGCATTACTCTGTGTCTTGCAGGCAAGAGAAGCTGGCCTAGACTTTTTATTAAAAATTCCTGATGTGTCTGGACTAGGCAGATTTTTTATCTTCCTTTTCTCCAGTAGCATCCATTATGTGTTGGTCTCTTGAAGACAAACTGGAACAATTGTAAATAATTTGCATCACCTGATAGCAACAAAAGTTAATACTGTATTTTAGATATGATTCTCTAAAATAATGCAGTCATAGAGATGTTAATGAAATAAACATGTAGCTATAAGCATAGGCTGATACTAGAGGCAATTTCGTAACTGGACGGTACTAGATCATGAGCTGTATCTTCAAAAGTATGAAGTCACATTCTCTTTTGCCAGCTGTTCATTAGCAAAAGAGATTTTGTATGCTTCCCTTACAAATCAGAAAGTTTAAAAGAAGGATTACATCTGGTAAATTATTTGTTTTTGCAATCCTGTAGCATAAAATTATACTTTCTTTACTTTTGGAATTGAAACAACTGACTAGAAAGTGGAGAAGTTGAGAAAAAATAAACTATCGTAATAAATTATCAAATCGGAAACCAAATCTGTAAGAAAATTCAGCAATGAGTTATTAGATTGTTAACAACATAAAATTTTGAGAAAAATCACCATAGCCAAGGCGGCGTCAACCCCGGGTGTCGGCGCTGGGTGAACCGGGACCCAACTGACAAAGTGTCTCCCCAGTGGTTCACCCCGACTGCTTCAACAGTTAGCTTATATACAGTTTATTCTGCCTGAGGCAGGGATGACTGAATGTTCCTTTGTGTCTCTTCACATGTAGAACTGGGGCCATACGTGTGCAGGAATAGACAAAAGTAAGTCCAGGTGTCTAGATGGTTGTCTGAACACTTTGGAAGAGCCTTCATTCACCTGTAGCAGAGTGGTGCCAGTGCTTGAGTATGGTAGATGCAACCTTCCCAGGTGCAGGCCCTCCAGGGAAGTCAGCAATCATGGCCCAGGAAGGTTTCATTCATACTTTTAACAGACTTGATATTTTTTTTGTCTGGCAACTAATTGAATAAAAATAAGACTCTGCTCCCAGCCAGAGTGGTCAAAGACATAGCTTGGATTTTACAGTATTTTATACATGTATAGCATGAATTATCTCTACCGTATACTACACTATGAAGTTTAACAAGCTTGTTTCTATTGATTTTGTTGGGATTTTTTGTTTTTTCTTTGCTCAGGTTGAGGTTGCAACCTAGATTCGCCTTCAGAGCAAACCTGGTGCTAAGACAATTGTACCTTAACATCTGAAGAAAGGCATGGTGGATGTAACTCCGTTGTTTGTTTTCTTGTAACTTGTTGAAGTGCTCTGAGTCTTGACTGGATTCCAGGCACCCATGAAAGCCTCACCAGGGGAGAGAAAATAAAATGAGGGGTTAATGAGTTGAGATATAAGGATGGAGAGAGATCCCTCCCCAGATACCTGTCAAGGGCAAAACAGACTTGAATTAAAGGTGTGGAGTTATTAACAAGATCAGAGCAGGATAATGAGAAGTAAAATCAGACCTTAAAAACACCTTCCCCTCACATCCTCTGTGCCTCCTAACCCAGTGGTGCCAGGAGCCAGGGTTGTGGTCAGGTCATCACCCAAGGGAGAGGAGTCATTCGCTTACTGCACTCTGGGGTCCCTCCCACTGAAGAGAGCTCTCTATGAATTTATCCAACATGAGTGTATGTCACGAGCAGCAGGTCCCTGAGAACTGCTGCAATATGAGTCCATCCCATGGGCAATGGCACCCCTCAAACTGCTGCAGGGTGGGTAACTTTTCCATGGGGTACAGTCTTTAAAGGACAGGCTGCTCCAGCATGGGAGCAGAGCCTGTCCTTGTCTGCTCCCATGGGGTCACAGCCTCCCTTCAGGCATCCCCCTGCTCTGGCATGCGGCTCCTCCCTGGGCTGCACATGGATCTCTGCATCCTCATAGACCTCCATGGCTGCAGGGGCACAGCTTTTCACCAAAGTCTGCACCACAGGCTGCAGGGGAATCTCAGCTCCAATGCCTGGAGCACCTCCTGCCCCTCCTTCACTGATCTTGGTGTCTGCAGAGTTGTTCTTCTCACAAGTGATTACAACTGATGCTGTGCAACAACTTCTGTTTTTCTTTCTACTTAAATATGTTACCACAGAGGTGTTACCACCATTTCTGATTGGCAGAAAGCAGCACATCCCACTTTGGAGCTACCAGGGATTGGCTCTGCCAGACGTGGAAGAAGCTTCTACCATCTTCTGATAGAAGCCACCTCTGTAGCCTTGCACTACCAAAAACGGGCCATACAAAACCAATCCACCGTTATAAATAAATGGTTTTAAAAATAAGTTTATTTCAAAATTGTATTGTTTTAATGCACAGCATATTTTTAGCATTTTCTTAGACTTTTGTAGGTGATTACTTTGCTAAATTATCAGCTTCTAGTCAGGTCTGTCACTGTTTCAAGACACAGTATCTGCACTGGCTCAAGTGTGTAGTACTTTTTGTGGTTGTTTTTGATTGGGTTGGGTTTTGTAATGCAGTAATGCTCTGATTAGGGTGTAGTGTTATAGGTAAGTAGTATGGCTTATGAAGAAGTAAACCAGAAATTAAACTGATAATGGTATTGTGTAAGTTACATATTTTAAAAGTATGTAAATACTGTCAACTTCCATCCATGCTGTAACTTATCCTGTCATTCGGCAGCAGCAGTGTTAGAAGACTGCAGGCAATGCTGGTTGGCGTGTCTCTGCTCTCTATCTAGCTGTTAGGGTTGGAGCTGTTTTACAGCTGTTGAGCATTCAGGTTGAGAGACCCTGTAACAGCTTACCCTTGCTATGCTGTAGGTAGAGCCAGTGTGTTGCAGGTAATACTGTGAGTAAGGTGTAAGTAAGGTAGCTTATGATGTCGGGTAAGATCAAGATGTACGTACATGATGTTCCATAAATCTGGTTGTAATGAGTGCCTTGTTTGTTCTGGTTTGTTTTCACACATGGCTGTACTAGTTTCATGACATTGCTCGCTGTAAACAGTTCCGTTGTATTAGTAACATTCTATATTGTGTTTGAAATAATTAGCTTGTCTTCATGTTTCCCATGCCTGCTGTAGCTTTGATAAACACTCCTGATTGAAAAATTTCAGAAATTAAGTCTGTTGTAAGCGCTGAAGCTGTCCACTGCGCAGAAAAGCGCTGAGGACCTAACTGCTGGTGCTGTGTTTGTTGGTGATAGCACATTATTATTATTATTCTAATAGTGATACACCATGCACGTCAAGTCTTTATGATAACCAAATTAAACTGTGCTTCTGTAACTGGGGAATCAGTATGTTGTATTAATGGGCATATTAATTTAAGGTATTAAATATGCAAATAGAAGAGTTAGACTTAGGCATGGAGAGGTGAGTGGCATGCTGCAGAACATTTATATTCCCACTCTTCAACATAAAAGTAAGCATGATGGAGATTTGTTCTGCAGCCTTTCATCACAGGCACATAGGCTGGCATAGAAGTTATAGTTCCTGAGCAAAAGTTCAACAAAGCATAGCAGACTAAATTTTATGTACAAGCACCTTGTTGTCTTAGACTAACCCCAGCTGACAGCTAAGTGCTATGCAGCCACTCACTCAGTTCTTGGTCTCCAGTGCTGAGGACAGTCAGTGGAGGAAAAAACTAAACCCCATGTGTTAAAATAAAAAAGCTTAACAATTAAAATTAAGTAAGATAAGCAATGCTGATTGTATTAACAATATAATTGTAATGAGAAGAGGAGAAGAAAGAATAAACTCCAGATATTTCACGAGTGATGCATACTACATTTGGTCACCATGTGCTGACTGATGCCCAGCTCATTCCCCAGCAGTGGTAGGCAGCTCCCAGTCAACACTCCCCATTTATACATTGGGGGAAGTGTGTTCTGATGTGTGGATTATTCTTTGGCTTGTTCATTCAGGTCAGCTGTCCCAGTGATTCTCTCTCCTGGCTTTTTGTGCACCTGTTTGTTTGCAGAGCACATGAAACTGAGAAGTCTTTGTTTTAAAGTAAAAGCACTATTTAGCAATATTTAAAACACTAGTTTTATTATTTGACATTAGTAATATATCAGCATTATTCTCATACTGAATCCAAAATGCATCACTGTACCAGCTACTGAGAATAAAATAACTCTATCCCAGCTGAAACCAGGGCAGTTGTGCTCATATGCAGTCTAAGGATTGTATTGTGTCTAGTACTTCTGTTACTACTGCTATTGTTTCGGCTCCATAACTGCAGAAATGCATCTAATGTATTTTGGATAACTTCTGACTTGACCTTTTCTCTCTCTTGTTTTGTTTTTTTCTGTTTCTTCGATACTGGGAGTTAGCAGTTAACTTCATCAAGTCACAGTCCTTAAATCAATTTCTTTCCCTGCACTTTCAAGAATTTGTGCCAGTGTTATCCTTGAAGTTTAAGGTGTTTAGATTTTATTTTGGTGATTTTTTTCTTCTGTCAGAGAAGCTTCTAAAAACTTTGTTCTGTTACTTTTGTATTCCTTTCTGGTCACTTTAGATACGATTGATTTTCAGTGTGTTTTCTTCAGCTGAAATAGTGGATTCATTCCTTTTCAGAGCGAAAGCTCTGTAATACTGATACATGCTTTTTTTTGAAGTAGCCATACTGTTTTATATAAGAAAGCTACTGATAGCTTTGAATGTTCTTAGAGTGGTTTTCAATTTCAAATGGCATTCCCATGAGTCTAAGAAGAACTTTATTCTTCAGTTCGTAGAACCTTTTTGCATGTAGATTGAGTAATGGAACCTGTAGCTGGTTCCATTAGTGGCCTTGCTGCTCCTCTGGTAAGGATGCATCTTATCTTAAGGCTACGTTTGAAGGAAATTTCCAAAATTCGTGATGAAATACCTGCATTTGTGTAGACTTTTTCAGGCAGACACATCCCAGTATAGGATTAGGTTAGTCTTTAATTTGCTAGGATAATAGCTATCGTTGACCATGATGGTAATGCATATTTATAGTCCCTGCAGGCAATCATGTAAGACCAAAATAGTGTTAATAAAAGCCTACCCAGTTCTGAAAATCAGTTGTCCCTAAAGTTTTTGGCATTGTACTAGGAGAACTGATCTGGTAAAATCTGAGTGAAGTAAATCTTTGCAGGTCTTGAACCAGAGACAGGAGAGGACATGACCAGGGTGATGGAGGGGGCTACTCAGAACCACAGAACCATTTGGGTTGGAAAGGGTTTTATAGATCATCTAGTTCTGAGTCCTCTGTTCCTGTGCATCACTAATCTTAGAGTAAAGAATTTCTGCCTAACATCTCATATATATCCATCTTGTAATTCAAAAGTGTTTCCCCTGATCCTATCACTATCTGCCCATGTTTAAATCTATCCCTTTGTTTTATTATCCATCTAAAGTTGGAAAGGTTTCTGTAAGGTATTCCTAGAGCCTTGTCATCTCCGTGCTGAACAACCCTGTCTCTCAGCTCGGTTTCATAGGAGAGGTGCTTCAGCCTCCTGATCATCTTTGTGGCCTTCCTCTGGTTAACCCCACAGATTTGCATCTTTCCTGTGCTGAGGACCCCAGAGCTGGATTCAGCGCTCCAGATGGGGTCTGCAGTAGCAGAGTAGATGGACAGGTCTTGAGCCCATTTCTCAAGTTTGTCCAGATCTCCCTGTCTGGCATCCCCTCCTTCATGCTGAGAATGCACATAATCCCTGTCTGTGTAACTGATTAAGATATGCAAGAGCAGAATTCCCAAGACAGAGCCCTAAGGGATGCCACTCACCACCAGTCTCCAATTGGACATAGAACCACTGACCACACCTCTTTGGCTGTGTCCATCCAGTCAATTCCTTATCAACCACATAGTTAATCATTCAATTCCATGTTTCTCCAGTTTGGAGATCAGGATGAAAAAGTGCATCATACCAGTAAGAGCTCTTTTACAGTGGTGACAAGTTTTAGTGTGAGGAGTTTGCTTCATCTGAACACTGTTACTGAAGAAGCAGGTTGACAGGTACCAGCAACCACTATTTTACGGCTTTTGGCACTTTTTCAGCTACCTGTTCTATGGTGATACATAAATCATTTTGAGCACTTCGATTAACACTGTGATTTCTGGCATGAATTTAAGTTAATATCTTGAGGACCGGAATTGTACTTGCCCAGTTGGATTTGTCTTTTGTGGCAAACGACTGTAAGAACAGTATTTTGATTTAGGTAGGCTCCTGATGTCATGGCAGAACAACTGCAGTTTTCAGTATTTTTCATCTGTAGGTTGATGAAAAAGGAATTTTGTTCTGAGCTCTAGGGCACAGGGTGGGCAACTTTTTCAACTGTCCTAGCCATTACTCAGAAGCACATTTATGAACATTTAGCATCATAAAAGCCAATAAAGTCTGGTGGCATAAAATAACAGCAGAATCCTTTATTCTTGGAGAGTAATAAATGGAACGTTTTAGTTTGGATTTAGGGAGCTATGTCCCCTCTTGGCTTGGTACCTTTTAGTGACTTACTGCATGTTGTGTCCTGCTTTTCCTCCTTGGAAGATGTGTTAGTTGTGGGGGAAGTATCCTGTTCAGCAGCCTTTTCAGGGAACGTGCTGCTGCAGTTTCTTAGAATCACTTTCATCACTTTACACATTGTGGGCTGCCATTGTTGCAGTTTCTTCATGGAAGAAACTTGTATACTTGGAAGATATTATAGATGGAAGTATACTTGTAGTAATTGGTAACATTTTCCCTAGATTAATTTGTTCTCAGAGGCTTTGTTTTGTGATGGAGTGATCTACTAAGCTTTTTGCCTTGATAATTCCTGGGAAGTTTTAATTTTGGCTTCCTTGTTGACATGTGTTAGGCAATGATATAAATTATTCTCTTCTCATTTTCATTTTTTCTTAGTGTATGTTGTGAGTGACTTTATGTCACTGTTTATTTGCCACCCTCTATATTTTCTTTAGCATATGATTGAAACAGCATGCATGCTCCCAGGGCTCAAATTTTTAAATTACTTCTGACACAGACAAAGCTTTCTCTTTACTAACTACACACCAAATTGCAATGTGTGTGTTTCTGGTTCCTCTCATTCATCTGTTTTGGCTTACAATTAGCTTTTTATTTTGAAACAAACTAGCAATATAAAAATCTTAAAAAAAGAGATTTGACTATACCTTTGGAGAGGTGTTCAGTCTTTGTATTTTTTTAAGGCCATAGCTGACAGCTCTGAGCCAAGGTGCATAACATCTAACAGGTACACTCAGTTTGTGGTACTGCTGGCTGTTAGGCCAGTTTTTGGTCGCAGGCTCTCTAGTAGACAAACTGATACTGAACACTGATTGTCTTAGGATTTAAAGACAGGTTCAGAGTGTCATATTTGTTCATCTAGAAAATCTTAATCAAAACAAATTGTTTCCACCAAAAAAGGGTTATAAAATATCTGCAATGTGACCAAAGAAAAACAACCAGTTGTAAATGACCTTGGTTGCTCATTAGCTCTGTTGCTATGATGTAGAGGTATAAAATAATGTTAGCAGTCATTTGTTTTACTGCAAGAAATTTCTTGATGATGAGCACTGAAGGTTCCCTGTTACTTCTGAGAGTTTGTTGCTTATAAGTGTTGTTTAGATTGTGAAGTCTTGCCTGGGGCGTTTCTCGTGCAGTGAATTGTGAAGTTTTCTATGACAATGCAAATACAATTTTAACAAGCATGTACTATTCAAAAGAATCTTGTCTAACAAACCATATTTGTATGAAGTTAACTGCAAATGCGTCCTTGAGGCTTACGTATTCCATTTGTTATGAAATGCGTTTTGTAATAGATATTATGATAGATGTTATCATGCTCTGAGAGTGTTCAGCAAACTTGTACCAAGAGCAGGTATTACAGTTGTGTACAAGTGCATCGTTTAGCTTTCCTTAGTTCCATTTTTGGATATGAAGAGGATATCAATTTAAAAAATTAAATTCTTGGGATAAAACACTTTTTTCAATAAAACAGCCATGTCTAAAGATGTCTAAAGAGGCAATTGAAAAAGTATTCATTTTGACTATGCCTGTTTAAACACCAAAACTGAAAAAATTGCAAAAAATACAAATATGCAATGCAAATTTGCACTTTGTTATTTAAATGAGGGCTCTGTAGAACTGTGTATTATGTAGCTGCGTTCTGGATCTGTCATAGAATTAACAGCTTCCTAGCTGCTGTCTTGGTGAGCTGCCTTGGATACCTGACTTCACTGCAGAAGTGGCAAAACAACCCAGTACTATAGCAGGAACGTATTACTGAATTTCTTTTTTTTTTTTTTTTTTCCTCTAAAATATGTTCATGTTAGTTATATCTTCTACAGAGGTATCTGTGTTCAGCAACTTTAGCTGTGACAGTATTGTTACTTTTTAGATTAAGTATTGCTTTAATCGTATGATTTATTTAAATATAAAAGGTGCACACGGAATTTCTGTCATGCTTTTCAAGCCTATATAGATATATAGAGTAAGTGCTATTTATTTTCTAAATGTTGAAATGTGCAGAATAATCTGAGTGTCTCAAGTAGTCGCAAGGGGTGGATAAAAATCCTTATTTCTGATTCATGTTTTTAGACTAGTCAGCGTAGTACTGTAGGCAACAGATGTCAGGATCTTAGTGGTTGAATTAATCCTTACTGTATGCATTCTGTTTGATACCCCATGAAGTCAAGAAAAGCAAATTTTACCCTTATTTCCTTTGTGTGCTTTTAACAGTTGTTACTCAACCAAGCCCATCAGTTTCTCAGCCTGGTACTTCAGAGAGTGAGGAGAGAGCTGCTGAACTGCCAAAACCAAAGAAGAACAGATGTTTCATGTGCAGGAAGAAGGTTGGCCTTACAGGTATGAGAATACTCTCAATTTTAAACAAATTTGCATGATTAGTTACCTCTTGCTAGATTAAACTTGTCAAAAATTGTGTTTTATTACATTTATCAGCTTTTTCACAATTCACACAACTTAGTAAGTCCATTTATTTTTCTTACTCTGTATATCACAGTAGACAAACATGTCCCCTTTGTAGTGACTGCACCCTTAATTAACACCATAATTAAAAACTAATTCCTAGTAATGTTTCTTTTTTTTCTGTGTACAGGATTTGACTGCCGATGTGGAAACCTATTTTGTGGACTTCACCGTTATTCTGACAAGCATAACTGCCCATATGATTACAAAGCAGAAGCTGCAGCAAAAATCAGAAAAGAGAATCCAGTTGTGGTGGCTGAAAAAATTCAGAGAATATAAATTAATGTGCTTGTGAAAAGACTGACTGACTTTTTGTGGGGCTTTTTTTTCAATACATCCTAAAAACCATGAAAAGAGCAGGTGCATGGTCATTTTCCTTTGCTTTCGAAAGTTTTACTTCTAGTCCTGTCTGTCTAAATGATACTTCAAATGTTTGGGTGTTTGTTACAGGCAGAATTGGATAGATACAGCCCTTGAAAATGTATATGCCCTCCCCAGAATAGATGGATGATCAGAAACCTGCACAGGAATACACATGCACAGAGGACAGACTCTAGTTCACATGTGCCAAACAGATGTATGCAATCTGCATGTGTGCAGCAGCTCTGCCTTTTGAGATGTGCATGAGGTGTTTAATGTTCGGCTAATGTTGTATGCCTGTTTTGGAGAAGGATACATCAAAACAGTTGGCAGTCTACTTCTATCATTTAAAATCTCATTCTACTTTTAGTTGCCACACTCCCATTTTAGTTTTCCAGCAGAATGCACGCTGTGTAGAGGGGTCTACCATCACAGTAAGATGAGCGTCTTTGCCATATTTTAGTCACTTAACAACTGCACTGAGAAAAATTAAAAAAATCAGATACATATGAGAAGAAAATTGCTTTTTTAAAAGATTACATTAACTCAAGAATCCTGGAAAAAAGTTCCCAAAGGAGATGTCCTATTAGGAGCTTAAGAACTGGCCTGCAACAGAATTGTCCGCTTTTCCTTGCCTAGCTAAAAATGTTGTGTAGCACAATATTGTAAGATTGGTTTTCAAAACACAGTTACAAATGTTTCTAGACATATCACAGCATCTCTATCAAGCAACACAGGTTGCTGAAATACTAGAGCAGTTTATTATTCATGTACTACTTATGTTCTGTGTGTTCCAAGTTCAAAAGAATATTAGGAATTAATTTTTCTAGTTTTAAATGTAACAGTTGCACCGTTCTGCATGGAAAACCATACCTAACATGGCTGCTGTAGACTTAAATGGTAGCTGGAACCACTCTTGGAGGGCTGCTTTATCATTTTTAATTGTACTTGGGTATAGGACTGTAGTGTTCTTGGGTGTATTGCATGGGCTGCGTTATCTACGGCATTGTACAATAACAACTAGAAAAGGCAGTATTCTTCACTGATGCTTGTCTGGTAATATATATCACTTCTGTGTTATAATGGAAGGGGTTTTTGTGATGTATGAAACTTGTGTTTTTTATATAAACAAATATGGTTTAGACTAGTGTTGTGGTAATGCCTGTTTTCATTTGTAAATAGTTACATACATACCCAAGGCACTACTACTACCTGATTTTTGTTGCCAGTGTTCAGTCTTGGTTTTTACTTCACTATTAAAAGCGTCAGGTTTCTGCTTCTAACTTTGTTCTTCTGAGTTATTAGATATGCAAACATGTACAGATAGTTCATATTTATGTATTGCACATAAGCTACCCAGCATCTATGCTATATTGTATTATGTAAATAATAAAAATAATGTACAGAAGGCAATACTTCCTTTTATGGTAGTTCATTGGTTTTAGTTCTTGCTGTAATGAGAATGTGACCTTGTAGAGGATCAAGTGCAAAGTTTAATATCAGTTCTTACAGATATTGTCCTATGCGTAAGCTTGCCTCTGTCCTTACTTGGATATATGAGCTTTTTTGAGACAAATAGCTATGAGCAACTTTGTTAGACGTAACTACTTGATGACCTGACAAAAATGCCAGCAAATAACAATGTGCTTTAAAGGAAAAAAAGTATTAGCAATGAACCTCTCCCTTACTTCCAGTGGATTTGTCGTGATAGAGCCAGAACACTGACTAAACTGTTCTGTCCACATCTTCACCAGCAGACCTCGTCAGTTATTGTCAGTGTCAGCAACCCAATACAGGTGGTAAATACACCTGGTTTATCCTTTCCAGTGGGAAGGAAAAGGATACAGTACACAGCAACATGTTGCAATGGAGAAAGACATCTTTAATACTGGATGATCCATAAAAATTGCTTATATCAGAAATGGATAATGTGTATTCCACCAGTCAGCTGATAGTCAATGTGATAAGTTAATACTCCAGCCACTGTGTGTACCTCCAGTAAGGGTATGCTCTGGGACTTGGCCATGGAACTGCTTTAAAGCACCAAAATTACAGTATTTCTACCTTTCGTATTAAAGCAACATCTGCAACTGCATTTCAGCATAAAGGTGTTGGCATTTTGGTTTTTTTTGTTTTTTACCTGAGAGTGCCCTGTAGCTGGGTGTTTGGAGAACTGTCTGGTTTTGATACTTTCTTGGCTAGAATGGTTTAGGACTGGTACTAGTACTCATATTGTTGTTTTATGATTATGGTGGTCTCAATCTCAGTCTGATTTTTTTTTTTTTTTGTACAAAGGTTGCACTTGCAAACACTTGTTAAAATATTTGATCTTGGTACATCTTTACAGCAAAGTATGGAATGACAAACTTCTTTTTCTTGTAAAATCATTAACTGTATCTTGTAAATTACACTTAAGTGGAGTATGAGCCTCCTCAAGTCAGTTGGCCAGTGCCTTATACAAGGGAGGGGAAGGTTGTTTGAAAAGAGCAGGTATTGACAAAGTATGTAGATGGGGACACTATTCAGACTTAAGTTCAAACACTGGTACATTTTCCAAGAAAGAAACATAATTGCTTCATGTGTCACTGATCCTCCTTAACATTTGCTTGTTAGACTGAGATCTTTTTAACTCTTGCATAAACACAAGTTCTGGGTAAGGACTTACTCTGTTATAAACAATATTACTAGATGGTTGTGACTTTTTAGTTGAGAAAAAAAGGGCCATGTAAACACGTGAATAAATGAAAACAACTAGATCATCATTTCATAATCTTCAATCTGTGAAATGCTTGACTAGCCCCAAGTGTTATGGCTCTGCAGTACTATGTACTATGTTCCACAGGGTTCTGGGCAAATTTACTGACAGTTGTTACTGTTAAACCTGAAATTTGGAATGTAAGGATGGGCCTTCCTGTGGTGGTTCCAATGCTGATAATCTGCCAGATTCTTTGGTTGATTGTTGGGGTCAGGAACCCCTGACTACCAACACCCCTGGCATGGTGCTCAGATCTTTGAAATCGTGCTGTTGATCACTGGTGCCTCTCCTTTGGAATGTCATTATTCACAAGTGTAACGATATGTCTTAGATGCTTCTAGTCACTGAAAGGGCACTTAAGGATTTGACTGGGGTCTGGTGTCAGTGATGAGTCAAAATGCATGTCATTTTTCCCGTGTTCCTAAGCTGCTCTACAGTATCATCTGATGCATCTTCTTGAAGGAGGAAATGTACAACAAATAAGGAATTGGTTTGTTTCAGGTATCCAGGTGTGTTAAGTAGCTATGACTCAGTCACAAATGAAACTTTGCTCTCTGTATAGATGTATGATTTTTGTGCTTCTTTCATAGTTTCTCTGTCAGCCAGAAATAACGGGTTTTCTCACAAGTAACATATTACTGGCTCCCTTGATCTTTTCCTGTAATTAAATACCCAGGATGTTGATGGACTGCTTTCTGATTTAGGACATAAAGATCTTTGGCAGTATACCCGAAAGTACCTGGATGGCATTGGAATTGACATATGAAAAACATGAATATTTAGGAAATTAACTGAATAGTTAGAAATTATCTTACAGCTGGAAAAATAATGAGTGACTGTATGTTGAAATACAGTGTAGGAACAAAGTTCTGTCAGTGCATGCAGTGAGAGTTATCACCACAGAGTTTTAAATGCCATTTTGCAAACCTGAGTTATCACTTAATCTACTGTAAACACTTAGGAGAAAGTGCTTCAGCCTTTAAGTTGCCTGTTTTAGAAGTAATTTAGTGATGGCCAAAAAAGCAGGTTTGGAGTTTGGAGGTTTTTTTCATCAAAGGAAATACAGAGGCCATTTCTGCTTGAAAGGGCAGCCTAATAAAGCCAAACCAAAGACTGAATCACTCATAGTGTGAAGAATTGAGTTCTGTAGGAGGCAAATTAGCAGAGTATCAGCAGTCTGTTATTTGATATAAATTAAATTAAAATAGGGGTAAAGATGGGAGTACTGAAACAAATGGAAGAATTGTCATCAAAAACTGGCTTGACTATTTTATTTGTGTAGGTAGAATCTACTACTAAAAAAATTAAGTTGATAATTGAAATTTCTAGTGTCATAGCTTCCTGAAGAAGTTGTCTTGTACGTGTCTTTTGTACTAGATGGTAAGATGCAGAAGACAAATCCTTTTTTTAATGCCTATTTAATTTCAGTGTGTGTTTCTGTTGTAAGCTCATGGCCAGATTTGTAGCAGCATTGGAAGATGGGCTTCTCAGGTGAGTGTTACTGCAGCTCAAACTGCCAAAGTGAGATATCTGTGTCTTCATTAAATCCCCTTGTGATGCTCTTTCGTTTCTGTATCTACAACTAGTTCAACAGCATTTCTTTCCAAGCAGCAGTAAGCCTGCTTATCACAATCTGAGGTTTATTCACTATGAAGAGAAAACAAAAAATAAATGGGATAATTATATTTACAACTTTTGTTATATTGTTGGCATAGCCTTGTGAAAGGTATTAAAAGCAGAAAAGATTTGCTGAGCTATTGCATGGCAAGCGTGGAGGTGAAGAAATGCTACCTACAGCTCTGACCTTTCACTTTTGGAGACCTACAATACCTGTGTCTAATATTTTTACCTGTTTAATATATTTTCAAATATAGCAAAAGAAAATAAAGTCCCACTGTGAATCTTTACTTGGTAGTATCAGTGAGATTGTAGCACAAATCTGAGGAAAAGGAAATCAATTTAATTCACTATCCCTCATTCTTGTTCATCTACTCTTTACCACAGTGCACATATATATTGTTTAAAACCCACCAAGCCTGTGCCATTTTTTGGTTAGTGTTTTCCTTGAGTGGAAAACATTTTTAGATGTGATTGAATTTTCTTTAATGCATCAGGGAGAAGTTTGGTGCATGATGTCTGTCCCCTGAGTTCCCAAGAAAGCCTGTGAAACAGTTTGTGCATGGGACTATTTGACTTCCATAATACTTCTGGGAGACCAGGTCAGATTTGGTTTAAACAGGATTAGGCTAAAGCAGATATTCCTTAGTTGTACTTTAAGTAGCGTGGGATTTATGAGGGGAAAGTAGATTTATGACCCTGGAAAAATCTTGATCCCTCTCAGTCTGGTTTCAGTCTTCAGAGTGAGACTGAGCTGGTTCCTTTGATTGCTGGATTCATATGATGAATAATACCCTTACTGATTTGTGGATTTCTGTTAGAATTCCTGCCTGACCAAAATCTTGGATGTTTTGTTGTCAATTCAGTCACGACAGCAACTCGAGGAAAGTTCACTGAGTACTGGGTCTAGTGTGAGGATGATGCACAGGCAGGCAGAGAGGTGAGACCACACAGATTTGCACACACTGGTGAGGAATCGCGGTTTCAGTCTCTCTGCTGAAACAGTTTGGCTGGTAGCTTCAAGCATGGCAGTGATGCAGAGATTAGCATTTGCCATGGCGACTTAGGTTTGCTAGTGAGCCAGTAACCTGCAGGTTGCAAAGATAGCTTTACATTTAAGTGGATACTTTCGCTGAAACTAGTTAGTAATTACATGTCTGGACCTGCCAATAGATAAAGGTGCAACAGTAGCAGCAGTTCACTGGCTTCTCAGCAACATTTTCTAAGCTAGAGTTTTGAAATTGTTCTATGTCAGGAAGTGGCCTAGAGATTCAAGTTAATTTACTCCTCATTTCACCTAAGCAGGGGTGGTTGTGTTTGTCATCAGCTGAGGCTGAATCACAGTTCAGCACAGAGTCATTTCTCAGTGTTGGCCAGCCTTCAGTAAATAGAGGCATGTAACATTCATTCTGCAAAAACCTGCTGGAGGCCAAAGGTTCTATCAGCGAACAGTAGCATCAGGACTTTTACTGACTCTGCCTCTCTGTTTTCCAGAGCCCCTTGTGCTGGTGGGTAAGGGTTGCTGTCCTCATGCACAGAGGGGAGGACAAAGCATGGAAGGGGTCAGTGAGGACACTGTCCTGCCGTTCTGGCTCCAGCTGTGCCATATTACCAGACTACTGCCACCAGCTGCTTGACTGTCTTACAGCATTAGTTTTACCCTAACTCTTGCAATTGCTCCCTGATTTGGTTTTGGTGAAGTGATCCAAGTTAAAAAGCCACATTTTAAAGAGCAACATCACAGGTCTCAGGGAGGGTGGGTGAGTTAGACCACCAGAAGCAGAGGTACAACACCTAGGAGTACCCCAAGTTCCAACTAACACCATCTTTCAATAAGAGGAGTGCAACACCTGAGTTCTAAACTGCCCCTGTCTGAGAAAAGCAGCAGCTCTCCTTGCTTCTTCAAGTGTCACTGTGGCACACCTGCTTTCCCAGGCTCCAGAGTGGCATTGGGGAGGAGCAGCAGCCCCTTGGCTGGGCCCTGAACAGACACTGCTCAGGACACAACCCCACCATCTCACATTGGTGGGCAAAACCAGATGAAGCCTAGAGCTATCATTTCCACATTTACCTTAGAGTAAAAGATCTCTAAACTCCAGCATGCTTCTCTGGAGGCTAAAATCCACCCAGCACCACACTTGGTACTCATCAGGCCATCAAAATTCTTCAGTCACCGGCACTTCAGCTCAGGTAACAATTGTATCACACCAACACCAAACAAGAAAAGCACCAGTAGACAAGAATACCCATACACTTCTGCTGCCTTACCCTTACTCTGTAAGTTAACTTCTGCACAAGCTTTGACTGGCCTTTGCTCTTTCATTTCATCCCCACTTGTGAGAGCACTTTAACAGTCTGAAGTAAACATGTCTGATTTTCTTAAGGCAGTTCACATAATCTGAAAACCTGATTTCTGTGTATGTGTGTGTGTGTTGTTTTTTAACTCCCGTAAAAGGTTATGCCGAGAACATATCTTTGCAACAATCCTTATTAGTATTGAAGAAAGTTAATATAGGCACAGCCTGCAGTATAAGTAGTATTTTGGTTTGGGATACAAGTGTAGAACTGTTTTCAGAAAAGCAAAAAGTAAGAATGCCCCTGTGGACTGCAAGTCCTAAGCAGTCAGGGTGACTTCCACTTCTCTTTCTGCTAAATATGCTTCATTTTAGGGAATGATTTACTAACATCAGTTAAGTTGCTAACTTGTGTTTGGGTTGTTTTTAACTAAACACAGTTAGATGGAGTACAGACAAAGAATTCTGTTTGAAATCTCCGTTTTTGCAAACCTGCTCACTGTGTTTTTAAAAAGTCTGTTGTTCAAACATGACTGCTTGCTGCCCAGCTCTGTTCTAGGTGAGAGCTGCATCTGAAAACCTTGTCCCTCACTCTCCCACCTCACTCATCTGAAAGACGTTTGTAGAGAAGCAAAGCCTTTTGTTCAAACATCAGATATATCCTTTTGTGTTTCAAAACATTTTGTGTGTGCAGGATTTACAGCCATGAGCACACTTTATAACTTTTTTCTTTCCTACTTCAAGGAAAGAGCCATTATCAGCCCACAAATGTAGAAACACAAGGAGCTCAGGAGTTTGATTCAGCTTAATATAACCAGTGGTTAACCACAGTCTTCACTGTGCCTCAGTTTCCCTCTGGCACATCTGAAAGTGCTTCACAAAAATCTGCTGTAGAGAAAGGGTGTCCAGGACAGCCCATCAGGGTCTTCCTGACACTGCCATCCCCATGTGAGCAGGAGCCCCAGCTGCCATGCCTTCCAGGAGCCCAGTTCAGTGCTCCTGTATTGCTGCAGGAGCCCCAGGCTGGTGGCAGGCCTGTGGGGGTCCCAGCCGTGCCTGCTGCAGTGCCAATCCCAGCCCACGCCGCCAGCAAGGCATCCTCACACCACCACAAACCTCCCCTGTCAGTGACTCAGCAGCCTAATAACAGCCTTTTGTTCCTCCTCGCTGGGTACTTACGAGAAATTTCAATATAAGGAAACTGCATGTAGAAAAATGCTAAAATAAAAGAAACTAACTGGTGTCCTAAGGCTCCCCTTTCCCAAGGCTAAAACTAAGAGTAAAATGACCCCATTTTTTCAATTAAAGAAGTTGTCAGTCACACTGGCTAGTCCCAGAACAAAGTTCCAGGAACAAGTAAATATTTTAGGCAGGTGTGTTTATCTGTGCTGATAGTGCCAAACTGTGGCACAATCAGGTCACTTTGACCATAGGCTAAGCTCCAGAGCTCAGAAGGACTTTGTCTGGATCTAAAGGGCAGGGCATGGTGCCCTGGGGCTGTCTATGCCACACCACCACTGTGATGATGGATCTGGACTTTCAGCAGTATGTGGATGTAGTCAGCAGCCAGGCCCTGCCAAGGGCACCATGGAGGGGGTGAGGGTTAATGCCCAACATTTTGCCTCTGCTGATCCCCAGGATGCTGGGACAAGGGGCTATCAGATGGAAAAAATGCTCCAAGTGACGGGGCCGAGCAGAGCCTGCAAGAGGGGAGAACAGCACCTCCTCTGTCACCATTGCTCCAGCACGAGTGCTCTCATAGCCCCACATTCATTGCAAATGCCAGGGAAGACTGAGCCCCAACAAGACATACTGATTTCACTTCGCCTGTGCTCAGAGGCAAAGCACAACAATGCCACAAAAGCTTGCACAAAGCCCTGCCAGCAGCCATGTGGATCACCCAGGAAGGTGTTTTGTGCTTCAAGTCCCTTTTTTGATTTCCAGACACCTTTCCCTTAATAACAAGGAAGGTTTAATGCCTGTAGTATGATTGTTCTTTATAGGGCTCCATGTGAATTTTGCCCATATCTGATCTGACTCATGAGAAAAAGGGGAGTACTTTTTTCCTGTTTTATGATTTTATAAAGATTTGCAACAAGGAATCTTATGTCATGCTTAGGTGAATTGTCATGCAAATGGCTGTAATAGGGGATAAGAGTGTTTGTTTTTTGATGATACAATAAAATGTCAAAATAGGAGTCTCAAAATCCTGCATACAATGTTGAGGCTGTGGTTGCTTCAAGGTTCTCACACTCTGCATGGTGAATAGACCAAGAAAAATGCAGAGAGGAGTGTGAGAGCTATTTGTCAGTGAGAGACACCACACAATTAATTCTCATACTTAATTTTGTCTAATTATTAGTATGGATTTTTGTAGGCAGTGGAATAATCTGCTTATCAAATACCACTTCGAAATACATTAGCTCTGCCTTGTTCTGAAGTTAAACATGTAGCAATTTAGTCAGCTCAGTGAGTCACAATTCCAGTAAATACAGAAGACAGCTCAGTGCATTTAGCACTAATATCACAATTAACACTTCAGAAACCTGCCTAAGTAACAGAACCACCCAAAACAATTATATAGGCATTTTTAGTAACCAGGGTGTAGTGTTTACTGAACAGGCAAGAATCCCCCTTATAAAAATCTTCACACGCTGTTGAGACTAGAAGTGTTTAGTTAAATTATGCCTGTAGAAAGGTTTAACTCTTCCAAAGCAGCACAAACATTCCAGAGGGGAGCAATATAATGCAATCTTTCAGTGTCTATCAGACAGTGTCTATCAGTTGCTTAGACCTTTGCAAGCAGTCAGCATTGGCTTCCTTTGCTCCAGAGGGGGGCAGAGCTGGCAGGTGAATCCTCAAGGCCAGGGCAGATGCTCATCCTTGCACCCCTGTCCTGGCAGAGAAGCCACAGTGTCCAGCTGGTCCTCCTGGGCTCTGCCAAGGACATTAAAAGCAGAGGGGCCATGCTGTTGTTCTTGCCCTCTGGAGTAAAAGGATGAGTAAGTGTTTTTAAAAGACTGTTGTGGTTATTCTTGGTAATTCTTGGTTATTCTGTTGAAGTAATTCTTGGTAATGTCTGATACCTTGGTTTTGTGACCTTATTCCAAGAGAAGGCCAGTTGAAATTTTCATGGTCTTGGCATCTGTGAGGATGCTGAGGTTATATGGTAATCTTGGGTTTAAAAAACAACTTACTAATTCTTATCCTTGCTATTAGTTCTATATGAACTATCATATAGTTCATCCATCCGTCCCACATTTGTCACCACAGTATCTGAATTTTATCGGGACAATTAAAAAAAGTGGTTCTGAGATCTCACGTGAATAACAGGAGTATGAATCATGATCCAAAGCAGTATTTTGCACTTTGTGTATCCTGCTGCAGTCAAGCTTTAAATTCATTGAGGTCAGATCTCAAGTATGTCTGTAGTTGGATGCAAATTTTTAAACTTGTCCCAGAACATAAAGTTCTGGTAGTGCTTACAGAATGCACATCAGCAGGAACACACAAAACATCTCCAAAAGGAGATGGTACAGCCAGGGTGACACTACCAGTTCCTCTCATGTCCTTACTAGAAAGGCAACATTCCATATTCTGATTGCACTCCATTTCTGTCAGAAAGGATCTATTTTTAAAATTAAGTTTTACATACACAACAGCCAGTGGGGAGAAGGAAATACCCTTTTCTTCCTTCTCTCCCCTCCTTTTATGCCCTGTCATAGAGTTTTTGCTATCCTCTTCACAATGGCTGTCATACCACACAGCCCATTCATACAGGAAGGAGGAAAAGGTGGAAGCTTGGTGCTGTAAATCAGCCTTGGATCAAGAGAAGGATGTTAGCTGCACAATATTTCTTCTAAAATCTGGTGAACCCTGAGTCTGACACCATCTTCCAGCAATTCCCAGCTCACCATGTCTATCAGTCTCAACATGGAGAAACAAGATATTTTAATGGCCTCAGGCAAATACCAGCCTGTTTGGTCCTTACAAAACATCCAAAATGTTCTGCTGCCTCCAGGTCTATGAAATGGTCTGTTTTATTTGGGAGATAGGCAGAACTGACAGCTTCTCCTTGTTTTCTGAGAAACCAGTCCAGTCTACTTCACATGTAATTTACTGTCCAGCCCTAAATTACAAAAAAAATTTACATGAACACACCCATTTGATAAATTGAACTAAAATTATAAGAAGAAGAAAACACTCTCAGTCTTCCTTGAAATAATTTTTAAGGACAGTGATGCTAGTTGAAAAAGTGACGCTGTACTCTTCACTAGGGCTTGCAGTCTGGGAAGCAGGGATGTGTTTAGGCAGCCAGTAAAACAAACAGAAGAAGGGACTGTGCCACCCAGCAAAAAATGAACAGATGAGACTCGCAGTTACTGAATTTTGGAAAAAGCATGAATGTATCAGAAAGGGACTAGACAAACTAAAGAGCTAAAACAAAGTTCTCTAATGCAGCGTTGACTTAAACGTATACAATTTACTGGCTGAAAGCAGGGGAGTCTGTAAGGGAAGGCTTGTTTTGTGTCCTGCTTTCCTCCTGCACATGATTATTATTCATCCATACTAGAAACTTGACAGTTTTACTAGATAAACCTTTGGTCTGACCCAGCTCAAGCTCTTCACATCCTTGAATGGTAATGAACAGAGCAGCTATCCCTGCAAAGGACACACAGCGAGGAGAGTGTGGTGTGCCACAGGGATGCACCTGCTGTCCATGCAAAGAATATAATACTATTAACAACTCTGACATTCTTGTGCCCACTCCCTCTGCTGTGTTTTCCCCCCAGATCGGTAGTTTTTAATACATCAGAAAGTTATAGGGTTTTTTTGGTCTGAAGATAGAAGGGCCAGGGTCATTAGTGGGATGGCTGAAGGCTTCTGTGAATCCACAGAATGGGTATTATGTAAGAAAAAGAGTTGCTCAATCCATCTTGATGCCTATTTGGTCCCACAACAGAATATTCCCAGCAGAATTTACAGATAACATTTGCCAGGAGACAATAGGGGTGTTTTTTTGCAATGGGTGCAATTTTACTTTCTTTCTTGGGTGGCTTTAAGAACTTTAGAAGAGGTAAGTGAAGCAGGAGAGGGAGTGGGGCAGCGCTGTTCGTGAGGGATTGTTTAGGTTAGATTGAAACCCATGATGGTGATGACAAGTTGGTTGGTAAAGATCAGGGGAATGTCAGCAGAGTGGATGTCCTGGTAGGAGTCTGTTACAGACCACCTAGCCAGGATGAATAGGCAGATGATTCATTTACAGGAGGCTGGGAGAAATCCCCCAATGCCACCCTTGCACTCATGGGGGATTTCAACTTGACAGATATCTGCTGGTAGTTTAGAAAATGAGGGGGTCCATCCTGCATCTCATGACTTGGAAGGATAGTCTCCCCTTTTGTATCCTTACTGTTTCAGCCATCCCAATGTCTCCCAGTAAATAATTCTAAATCACTTCTTTTCTCATTTTACTGCGTATATTTCATCCATGTAGTATGTAATGCAGAGAATCTTGTCATTGAACTTTGTTAAGCTATGCTTATGGAAATTTATATTAAAAATGCTTTTTAAATACCTTTGACAGTGATTCCTGAAGTGATCTAAACCACTCATTTGTGACAACTGTGTACTTCTTTTTCCATCACCCAAAAAGTACATCTACTTTCTTCTCACTCAGCAGCAAACCTCTTTTTGGAAAAAGGTTACCAGGCACTTTAAATTAGTTCAAACCACATTTTGCAGGAAAAACCAAGAAAATAATGGAGAGGGCTGGCTGCACGCATAGGCACACCTGAGCCCACAGCTTCCTGTTCTGGAAGGAACTATTGCAGAGCCTGGCACCGATCCTGCAGCCAGGCATGCTGGGCTGGCACACACCCATGTGGGACTGGCACAGGGCCGGGCACTGTGAGGGGGTGCCACAGCCCACCCTCATGCCACGCCTGCACAGCCCTCAGCACTGCAGCCTGTGTGGCTCCTGCTCCGTGGGCAGCAACCATCAGGGAACTGCGCCGATCCTGCGCGGTCTGTGCTCCTGGGGGGCTCTCTCATTGTTGCAGTGATTTTATAAACGAAATTTTCACGGCCTAAACAACAAGGTGTTTCTTTGGGCAGGTCATGTCATCTTCCCCACTGCTCATTTCAGTACTACAAGAAGCCTGGAGGATTTTTTTAATGGAAGGCTTACATGGCTCTGGAGGCAAAAGCATGAGAGGGTAGCAGACATTGTAGGGCAATGACTGCAAATTGTGTGTAAGCAGTTGCTTCTCTAGCTGAGGGACTGTGCTTCAGAGGTGTGAAGGGCTCACAAAAAGTGGTGAAGCATGGTACTTTGAAGGATAATTCTCAGAGGGCTGTGGTTAACCAGGGGATTAGGATGACTGTAGATGCCCTGCCAGCCAGCCTTGAGGAGTCATGCTCCAAGAGAGGAGGGAGAAGGCCTGTGCAGGGATCGGGAAGAGCAGCACTGGTAGGTACCACCCTCCACCCACCTCCCTGGGCTGCTTTCTCTGGTATGAAATACCTCTGTAAGATCAAGCCTAGGAAATTGTGCAGAAAAAAGTGTTTTTTTCCCCCCTCCTGTTGTTCTTTTCATTATTCCTTTTGCTCTTATTTTTCTCTTTTTTCATTTCTTTTCTTTCCCCTTCACATTTTCATTTCTTTTCTTTCCCCTTCAAATCCTCACAGGGTTTTACAAAGGGTTTTCTTCTGCCAAGTTCATTTTAAAGAGAGGAAAACCTGAAGTGCAGGAGTTTGTGAAGGCAGCTCATGACACCGCCTCATGCTGCCTCACCTAGCCTCAGCTCCACACCAGCAGCTCCCAGAATGGGCAGGAGTGCAGCAGAGAGCACCCTGTGCACACAAACTGCATTGAAGAAAGAAGTGTAAAGTCAAAAGAAGTGTAAATGCAGCAATTTGAATTTAATTTGACGTTTTGTGGTGTCATTGAGAAGAGGATGCCCTGGTGATGGGATCTCCCTGCTCTCCAACAGGGCCTCCAGAGAGAGTCTGGGCTGCTTCTGTGGGCTGGCTGAGCTGACCCTGCTTCTGCAGGGTGCCCAAGGAACCTCCCAGACTGTCAGCACTGTCAGGGTCATCACGGCCCTGCACTGAAGGGAGCGAGAGCCATGGTAAACTGAAACACGGGGTGCTCAGCATGTGCACAGTACTGTGTTGCTCTTACATACTGTGCCCGAAACAACAGATCCTGGTCACTCAAATCCACTCTGAGTGTGTTTCACTGGGACATTCAGCCCCAAGGGTGGGTACATGATGAACACATGAGCCGTGGCCTCACGGGTGCCTCAGCCACCCCTCTCTGACCTGGAAAGGTCAGAGCAGATGGTAGCCATTCTTCCATTCTTCATAGGTTCACGCTTACAAAATCTGTGAATCTCTCTTTCTGCAACAGCATCAGCTGTTACACACAGTTCAAACTCTTCTCTTTTTCCTGTTACTCCTTGAAGCAAGTGAATTTTGTATAACAATGCTGGAAATGCCCAGAGGCAGCCCTTCAGGTGGGGTAGGGAGGATTGCTCAGCACTGGCTGCTGTGTCCTTCAAGGCAATGCTGAGCTCATGTGGCACATCTGTTTGCTGTTTCACAAGTCATAAAAATACAACAATAGGGATTCCTTCTCAAAAAAAAAAAAAGGGGCCAGGGAATAATTTTTAGAGCACCAAGAGAATACAGTGAGTATTAATGCTGCCCTTAGCTAGCTGGAATTGACATTCTGAATGAATTATCAGAGAAGTTGAATATCTATGAATTATCAGAGAAGTTGTGTTTCTGACAGCTCTGAACTTTCACCATTGTGCTGGGAGGTGAGATTGGTTCAAGCAGGGACTGGGATGAAAATGTACCTACTGCTTAATACTTTCAGTTCCTAAGAAGAAAAATCCTTTTTATTTTGAGATGGTACAACTAATAGCAATTATGAAAGGAAGAGGCATTGCTGGTATTTCAGCTTGATTTCATGGCCTTTATGCTGTATTTTTAAGGTAATTCCTAAAGGCCATATTTAATTTAAAATAATGTAAGAATGCAGTCACATGGTTTGAAAGGAAGACAGCTGATTACAGATTACAAGCAAACGGCAAGCAATCTGCATTTTCCATTTTAACTATGCTCTTAAGTCATGAACTGCAAACCCATTAAGCTGAAATATAAATGATCCAGTATCTGATCTCAAACCAAAAGAATTTCTGCTTTACAGTCATGGGATAAGACTGATAAATTTACGTTGGCAAAGTATTCAAGATTATTCAGTGACTTTTTGGGGGGATTGCAAACTCTGTTTTCACTAGTACAAACTGTGCCTGCACCAACTCATTGAAATGAAACAGACAATTTATACACTGACATTTACTGAGAGCATACCAAAGGCTCTCAGATTTTCAAATTGTCTTGGAAACCCTCTACACTGTAAGAACTCTGCCCGCATCTGGGGCTCACACTACTTTAAACAGGTAAGTTTCAACAGAGTACTCCAGTGAAATACTGCAAAAGCATTTCTTAATGGTGTTTTTCAAAAGTAAAGTGTGAAGTTGCAGAGTTCCCATGCTGAAAGCCTAAATGGACCCTCTTAGTAAGAAAAGTAGTCTATAAAGAAGTTTTCTTTCACTTCTATTTTCTGCTGGTTGATGAAAATTCAGAACAGCTTTATTTCTTGTGCACAAAATTTTGAGCGAGTTGATAACAGCTTACACATAATTCTCAACATTTCAGTATACAATTCCTCAGTGTTTAATTAGTGGTCTTCTTATGGCAGTTTTTGTTTTAACAAAATCCACTTCTGGTGAGTTTCACTGATGCTTAGACTGGGGAGATTTTTATGCCTAAACTTTGAAAAATAAGAAAGTGAAGAAACACGCATCAAAGGATATGTGACTCTTGTTAAGCAGAAGAAGCAAGCATTTCAGGACAGTATACTTCAACACAAAAAAAATAAAGTGGCTACTGAACACTGGCTTTGATTTATGAAGCCAACAATTTGGTAATAAAGATACATCAAAATCTGTAAGAGCTTTGAATCTGAAAAAAAGATCCCCTTTTGCAAATTCCTGTGATGGGGGCTGTTGCCCAGGTTCCCCAGAGAACAGGGTATGTTGCTGTGTATTTTGGCCTTCATTGTTTATTAGTCAGCTTGTCAGCTTTCTCTCTATTCTCAAAAGTCAAATACAGAAAGAGACGAGGGTTGGTGTAAACACAAGGCCTCTTTATTTTGTTTCAACAGTACATGACTTCCTATTTAGCGTGACCAAAACCAAGCAGAACAGTGGAAATCGCATATACCATTTCTCCTAATACATTGTTCTTCCTTGAAACTGCACAAGTACAAAAGGAAGGATAAATTCAACAACATTAACTCCAGTTAGGCATTTTCACATGAACCAGAGCTTATGCACAACAGGTGACAAGCAGACAAATCAGCATCAGAAAAACTTACTTCAGCAAGGTGTGAACTCTCCTTTGGGGAAAGAAAATTTGTCTTGAAGCAAGGGATGCAAACATCCTCAGGTAAGGAGCACATGCTAATCCTTTCTAAAAGCTTCATCACTAAAATTTGTTAGAGGAGTACACAACCCAGCTCCAAAGCCACAAGGCCAGATAGGATGCAGTTTAGAGCCTTCAGTCGTCACCAAAACTGGCGCCTTCTCCTGCTGGCTTATCTCCAGTTTTCTGTATCTAAATATGCCACAGAGCACTTGGCCAAGGAAAGCTGCTGATGGCTTAAGTGCAGATCACAGTAAAACACCTTTATGTATTTGTCAGCTGTTCACAGTTTATGTCCTAGCCTTGACTGGGTTTAATTGTTATGAGTTGACTCAAGTCATTAAGCCAAATCATTGAGTCTAAGAGCTGTGCAAATGTAAATCATCTACCTGGTGGGACAAATATTTTGTGTTGGAGCATTAGGCAGACTGGTGTAAGATTGCCATTTATCCTTATCTTTCCCTCGACTCCACTCCTTTACCATAGTTATTTTCAAACTAAGACTCAGTCTATCAGAAACCACAAACCAATACCAGAATTAAAGCTAATACACACGAGTCATGACAGGGTAAAGAAGGGAGGATCTAGGCATGAATAAGGCATTCACTTCTGCAGAAGTGACTGCCTCTGCAGAAGCCACAAAGGACCTTTTGGTAGGAGCGCACTGATTCTGGGCATTTTCTAAGAAAGAATTTCCACTGAAGTTTCCAGAAAACTGTCTCCCAGAAACTGAGCTCAGCCTTTACACATAAACTAACAGTTCTATTAACTTCAAACAACAGATTGTTGTTAATGCTGCTGATGTCCTTTTGGCCTCACAAGAATGGTATTTGTTGTTCTTGTTGTTACTCTTTTTCATACCTTGGGGATGTAATTTGCTGGTTTCTCTGTTGAGAGAAGCATGAGTTGTTGCACATTTAGTGCAAGGACTTAAAAACCCCAGAGATTTAAGCCAAAGTCCTAGTATCTAGAAGTTCACTACTAGATATATGATTGTGTCATTTAAATTGTATGCATTGGTCTCAACAATGAGCTTAATTTCTAAACAATCTGATATTTAGAAGAGTTTGTATTCAGTACTTCAGTCACACCAGACTGCTTGCCTGTGCTGGACTGGGTTATCACTGCATCACCAGGCACATGACAGGGAACGATGTCTGGGGCAGGCACAGACAGAAATTCTTCACTGGGACCAGACTAATTCAGCCTCCGTTCTGGCCAGTGCTCAATGTTTCACAGGACAGGTGTAGGTAAAACATAACATGCCCTTACATTACATTTCCTCTGGAGCCATTACAGGTAATTTTGATTTAAATCTTGGAGCCAAGCTCTAGAAGCTGTGAAGAGTTACATAATTATGCCATGAGCAGGTATCTGGGCATTTATTATTAAGTATGCAAACAACGGCTTTGGCAACTTGGTCAGGTTTTGGACCTCCACGACTTTTAGAAGGAATGACATCCATGATCTAATGGATCATTACCTGGGAATGTATCTTTTTCTCTGAGCATTTCACGGCTAAAATTTTACTGACATATCATCTTCCTTTTATGAGCTCCTCAGATCGATCTCCTTTCTACTTTGCAGTATTTTGTATTCTGCTACCAGTATTTTCAAATGTCTTCTGAAATTAATTTTTTCCCTGTCCTTGGGGATGGTGCTATGTAGGGCCAGGAGCTGAACACAATGATCCTTGAGGATCCCTTCCAGCCTAGATTATTCTGTGACTCTACACTATCATTTTACAGGTGAGTTGACTCCTAACGCATACCAGGCTGCAAATAAAGCAGCATAGTTTATTAATGAAAATCCAGAACTTTCAAAGATGTCCACCTTATCATCTGTTATGGATTGTTCCTGAAAATGCTTTAAATAATAATTTTAAACAGGTCATCTGAGTAATGACATTAATGTCTTTTCCTTTTAAAACTGGGATATCCTTTGAAAGAACCTGGGCTTAAGTATTTTTTTAAAATGAATTATCAAGAATAACTGTGTTCTCTTTTGCTCAATTTAACTGTAGCTATTCAACAGTAATACCTTTTGCTGATTTGCATTGCATTATAATAATTCTATTTGAAAAAAATTCTATTTATCTTCACTTCTTTTTATATTAAATGTTACTATTCAAGTTCATAAAACCATTATAATTCTTTCCATTCATGAGTGTATAATCAGGCACAGAATTTTAGACAGGGTAATTTTAAAGTTCCCTTTTCTAAAAGAAAGCCAACTTACTGAAAATTTCAGTACAGTGAAAAAATACACTTTTTTCCCCTACAAAACCTTAGGATTACACAAAAATACAGCATAAATATAAACATTAGGCCAAGGCAACATTTTAAAGTGCAGAACTCCACTTGCCACACATGAATAATTCAAATAATGCTGCATAATGCATAGGCAATTCTTACTAGTATTTCAAAACCTAAAGTGACACAATGAGATCAACATATAACAGTAATTCAAATGCATTCTATTTATAATAAATAAGTGCTCATCTGACCATAGAACACAGTAAGCATATTGTCCCAACAAGCAAGCTCTACACAAATACCCTTTTTTTCCCTTTGTCTGAATGGCGTGCTACCATTGAACATAAAGACATATTAAGAAAGAAAGATCTCATCCACCATCTGGTAAGAAAACTTGTGGGGAGAGACATCTGGAATCTGTTGCATTTACATTTTTCCAGAGGTTTTATCTTTAATCAAACAATTTATACTGTCATATTTTTCAATTTATACTGACTGAAAATTATTCCTTTATTTTCTTCCACATACTCATATCCTCTTAATGTTCAGTTGTTTCATCTTAAGGTTTGGGATTTTTTAGGTTGTTTAGTTTTTTAAGGGGGTAGTGTTGGGGGAAAGGGAGGAAGGTAGAAGAGGGTTGCTTCAATTTGTATTCAGCTACTAAGTTCTGTGATGGGATGAGGACAGATGGGGAATAGTTCAAGTTCTAGCCTCTATTAGCATTTTGGTTTGAGACAATAGTACTGTTCTAAATTCCCAGTCATTCTCCCTTGTTGAACCTTGGTTCAGTTTGCAGAGTGGTTTGCTATACAAGAATTAAGCTGCCTTCCAAATATTCTCCAGTGTCCAAAAGAGACACTAAGAATCTGAATCCATTACTTGGCCAGCTTCAAAGTGCATATGCAGTAGGGTCACCAACCAAGGAAGCAGAATTGATGTAGTCTTGAGATGCACAGAGTGTGCATGAAGTTTCAGCAGTAACCCCTTTTATCCACTGATCCTCCCCCACCTAAACAAACATCTTGGCAATCTACACACAGGCACAGAGTCTCAAGGACCAAGACTTTACAGTGGGATCCTTAGTGATCCTTAGTGAGTAATTTTCCCTAAATTACTTCAGAGAATTCTGACTATTACATTCTTTGTGTGACCTAAAACCTTTAAATTTTTGTGCATAAGCCATCTTCCTCTGAACAAGCTTTTGGGACTGCCTTAGATGACCCCACTTAGCTTTTCTGGCAGCACATTTTTTTCTCCATTCAAATCTATTTAAATGCTGCTGTCAAAAGACCATGAGTTTATTTTTTATATGAACTCCTCCACTGGCCTCTCAAACATCAAATTCAGACTTCTTTCCTGTACCTCTTAACACCTCAGTATTTAATGTAATGTTATCCATCTTGGGCATTGCAGAGTGCTGCAGGCAGCCCAGGGCACTACCTGCAGGCAGAGTTCCTCCTCCAGCTGAGATTCTTAAAAAGATGATTTTCCATTGCTATGTCTGGGTAATGTCTGGATACTAGACATTAGAAAAGCTATAATCAAAAGAGGAGTTCCTACTTTGTCCCTGAATTTAACAGGAGTCAAACAGCTCATGACCCAGTAAAAATTCAGATACAAAGCTCAATGGCAGCAGTTATTCTAGAGTCCCTTTATAATTGGGCCAGCAGTGTAGTCCTGAACTTGTTAAAGTTTTAGCATGTTCTCATATTGCAAATAAGTAATCTGTCCACCCCCCGAAAGTATTTTAAGAAATGCTGAATCCCTTTCTTAAAAACACCACAAAATAATGGGAAAACAATTAAGTCAGAGACAGTTAAGACTATCACTAAAATAAAAGCATAGATTTAATTCATAGCTCTGGAGACAAAGAAGTCGGGCACTAGCATACATTGTACACAAGCCTGTGTCATCTTCCTTCGCCACAGGAAGGCCAAAGCTGAAAACCATGTAATTCTCTAAAAATAGTTTCAAACATTAACTGGGAGGATTAAAACATGTGTCTCACAGTTCTTTGGCTTTGAAATGTGAAATTTGGTCAATTAAATTCATGTCAAAATTCACAAGAATAAATGTCCCTGAATCAGGAAAGCAAGCTAGAAAGCTGAAGGTTATTTGCTGAACAAGTGTGCTACCGTGTAGGTGATTGGGACACATGCAAAACATAATGGTTGAGAAGACACCCTGATGGAATGTGTAAATCTTAATCCTTAGATCTTGACTCCTAAAGCCTTAGGAGCCTTGGAACATAGTGGGTAGGAGGGTTGTGCCTCCAGCAAGCAGCAGGACACCTGAGCCAGCTCCCAGGGAGTGGCTGCATCCAGGTGATGCCTGCAAGGCGCCTCCTGGTCATTCCCTGCTGTTGGTGCAGCCCCTCAGCTTTGGCAAGAAAACCACACTGAACACTGACTGTACTGCTAAAAGTGCCCAAATTAGCTGTTACACTTCCCCTTGACGCTATGCTGTCTCATGAAAGCATAATCATAACAATACATAAGCTCTGAAAATTCTTTTAAAATAATAGCATTATGAGTGGCGTTGGCCAAGCACTCTCTCTGAAGTAGATACATAGTGAAACTTTGGTGCAGTGACCCCCCTTGTTTTGTAAACAGAGGTAAGTCCTATATCCCCAGGCAGTGAGATAAAAGTGCAAAACAAGGCTTGGTGAAATCAAAGAAGTTTGAAGTAGGCCTTAAAACCATATTCAACGCATGTTTACAGTGTCTAAATACAATATTGGTCTCTAATGACCCTGAAATTAAAGCGCACATTCTTTGCGTTGCAAAAACGTAATAGAGAAACAAGAAGAAATCCCCTCATCAAACAAATCTAAAAAAATAAATTTAAAAAACTTAGGAAAAAAAACCCAAAAGAAAACAAAAAGGGCAGGGAAATATGCCATTTTAGGAAAGGAAGTCACACAGATTTCCAAAACAAAAAGGGCATATTTTTTTACCTGGAATCCTGGAATTCTACAGGGCTGGAATTATGGCTGCCACATTGAAAAACGCAAAGAGGACAGTAAAGCTGAGCTGCTATTTTCAGTGATGATTTTCACCTCAAGTCAAAGGTGGTAATGGCCAGAAAGAGACCCTTTCTCCTGGAAATTTTTAAATGCATTCACTTCCCTTACAGAAAGGAGAAGGGACATCATCATATCATCCTGTCTGAACAGTCAGGAGCAAATGAGTTTGGGAAGATTCTGCAGGATGCTGAACTAAATGAAGTACCTCCTCTAGTCCAGAAAACCCTCCTTATTTGTTTGCCTTTGTGTAGCCTGCAGAGATATCTTAGTGCCTGCTTCTAATTTAAGAGAAGTTTCATTCAGCCGTCACTCAGATCAAGGTAATTCAATGGAGTGTCTGACTACAAATGACGATCCTAAACTCTTAAATAAGGACCCTTTTTTATTTATAAACACACACTTCAGACTTAACTCTTCTTAAAATAGAACGTTTTAAATTAATTTTTTTTAAGCTCATAGGAAAAACTGAAAACTACATTCTCCAAAAGGACACTGATTTTTCCATACTTGATAATAATATTATGGAAATTGCAGTCTTCCATGATATTCATTACCTGCAGAATCAATTTACAAGCACTGGGTTTTTTATTTAAATTCCTATAGAAAATGAGTATTTCATTGTACTACATAATGCTTCCTACACTATTATTAAATAGAGCAGCAGGTATCCTCTTTAAATAAGGTATTCATCAAATCCCCAATCAATGCACAAATGCTATTTTTACAAAGAAATTTAAATAGCCATTCCCTCTAGAACTATGAAAGTTTCAGATAGTAGTTCTTGAAAGGTCAAACAAAATTTTCAATGTATGCAAGTTTTTACCATTATCCAAAAGTGAGGTGTCATTCCTGATGATCAGGCACTGCACTTAATCAATCTTTTCCAAATCAGATGCAGAATGATCAGCAGCATATTTTGCAAACAGAAAATGGATTTATACAGAGCTTGAAAAAGGAACCACTTGCTTTCCAGCCACATACACTTCAGAAATATTCCGATCATCACCTGAAATAACATGGTCAAAACTGAGGTTTGCTCATAAATACGAACACTGATTTAATTAATGACAATTATGCAGTCTAAAAAAACAGTTTTGGAACACATTATTTGCAGCAACCATTTCCTAGAACTAAGAAAGTCCATTTGGAGAGAAATAGTCAGGGCTACCACAAAAATTAATAAATATTTTAGCAGCCCATGTGTTCTTAAAAAAAAATAAACATAGCATTCAGCTGTTGCAGTAGTGCAATGGATTTTCTGTATATTCAGTAGATCCAAACCCCCAAAATAATATGTATCTGTACAGAAAACCATTTGTTGCACAGTATCTGAACTGGCTTCGAACCAGCCACCAAGAAAGCTGGTGAGACAGCTCCTCAGAAAGGCAAAAGTCTCATTACAGCATGACACAGCTGTGGCCACAGCTGGCACCAGGCACCCCAACATCACAACACAGCCCCAGCCCGGACACTGCCCGGACATGTTTACAAACAATTATAATCATAGGCCAGTTTGTATTTACTATTGTCAAATATTAATGCTAATTACTGGGGACATGTTAATGTTCACAAAATAGTTTAATAAATATATTTAATTACTGCAAACAAATGTATACTTACTTATGTAAAAATACATTTATTATTAATCCCAATATTAATTGAGATATTTGATATAGGAAATGAGAATTCAACTTGAGCTGAAATTCAAAACATACCTAGATACAGGAACTTCTGGAGAGTGTCCTTTGAAAAAATGGAAGAAAACAAATTCAGAAAGCAATATGTGCTGTCCCGGTTCATAATCATTTGAAGCTTGAAAGAACTGATTAAAACACTTCCCCTAAATATTCTTAGTAATAGTGAAATAAAAACTTAATATACATAATTTGCTTTTTGAAAACAAGGCAAAATTTAAATTTTTGTAAAGTGCTAAGGACCAACAACTTAGCTTAAAAGGTTTAGATTTAAACTTAAAAATAATTCTTTTTACAGAACTGGAATTATTTCCAGGTAGTCTGACGACACCTATAAACTCCAATAACTGCTCTTAACTATCTTTTTTGGTCAGAGAAGGTTTTTGAATGAGAAGGTGTTTCCCTACCATAAAACCAACACTGCTTTAACGTTAACATAAAACCTGTGCTTCTAACTCAAATTAGCCATCTTGAGTGCTTGCTTCATTTTGTAACAGCAATGCAGAAAAGTCAACCTAACCTTTCTCTGGGAACAGGCTGAGATTTTTCAGTCTGAGCTCTAAGTATTGACTAAAAATAAATTGCTTATTCTTGGCTGCCATTTGTCACTGCAAATACATAACTGTAATTGCCATCTTGGGCTAATAAGATGTGCATTAAAAATATTACATGCATTTTTCTATGGTGTTGTGGCACTGTCACTGGGGTCAGCAATATTCTGATGAACAGAAACCCCATGGAACATGCAGGAACACGCAGGTGTAGGACACCCAATTCCTGCCACCAGAATCACTCTCAAGGGACCTCTTCTGTATCATGGACCTCCCCCATCACTTCCATTCATGTTCTGATCATCAATCCTGTTCTGATTACCTCAAAATCATCAGCAGAGAACAAGTCAAAAGGGCTATCTGAAGCCTTTGTGTTGATTAGCAGTGCATCAAATTCTTTTCCCACCTCAAAGTTTCCAATCACACCATCCAGTCCTAAAGCTGAGGAAGAAAATAAGCTCACAAATAAGTCTTCAGGACCAGCCTCCTCCCACCATGTAGTAGTACCTGGAACTTACTTGAAATATTCATAAGACAAGCAAAAATTTCAATGATTACAAGGAAAAACCCAAAACCAATTTGAATAATATGTTAGCACTTAAGAAAAAATGGCTTATATTCCAAAAACATTCAAAATCCAAATGGGGCAATGAGAAACAGTAAAGCATATAATAACATTCATCTTGCTAAGGCAGTATTAGACTGCATTTTTTTTAAAGTTTAAGCAATTTTGAAAGTTTTTATAGACATACTGCAATAGTAATATGATAATAGAATAGGTATCCAGTGGTAATTGCAATTAGCAGGAACAAATAATAATATGGTGTGGAGAAATAATCATGGCCAGTCTGAAGGTCTCATACCTACTTGATTCTATGGCTTGCCTTGTGGTCTATTATTTAGCTTTTTTTTCAAAATTTCATTACAACCAAAAGTTCTCAGGTCCACATACCCTGAAAACCTACAAATTCATCTTCAGGGACTGGGTGCTTGCAAGTGCTTAGAATTCCTAAAGAGAAACCCCTGTGCATCTTTAGAAATAAATTAGGGCCCTTTTAATTTCTAGAAAGTACCTGTGAATTAAATCTATTTTTCCAATACTCTGAAATTAAGTCATCAAAGAGCATAATACCTGCAAATAATTTATTTGTTTTCAGATTGCACTGATAAAGGAAATTCAGTCTTGAAGTTACTTTAAGAAGTCATTGAAGTTTGTGAGTGGCAGGAATATCACAATATCTTAAAGACATTTAAACTCCTACAAATTCTGAAATATATTGATTACCTACTACTTTCAACAAAAATGATCTCATATTCCTTCAGGTTTTTGAGCAGAATGCAATTTTTAGATTAAACACAAGAGGGTGATAAGTGTTTAGAAGTCTTAACAAAGCAAACTATTTAAAAAAAATCACTCATTTAAATTTCTGCTACTGAAATTTTTCCTTTCAGTATCCAGGCTACAGGAAGCTTGTAGAAATAATTTATATTCTACCCTTAAAATTGATTCAGTAAGGATAAAAGAGCTTAAAATCAATATAAAAAATTAACACTTTACTAAGGAAACCTAATATAGTAAAAACACAGGAGTAGCTGGGAAGGGAAGACACATATGAGTTTGGGATTTTTATAAGTTTTCCTTTCTGTGTCTCAGCTAGTTTATTTTCACACTTGGTGGAACAGTATATATATAACAGCATATATATTGCAGGAAAAAGAATACTATTTGTTCCCTGCTCATCTTCTGTCTTGTTTCCCCCATTACACTCTCCAGGAATTCAAACTCAGTTCTGAGAAGACCTGATTGACATTTTCACTACATCTTTTAAGCTTCCATTAATAATTCCCAGTGGAGCTTATTGGCAGCTACAGGCAGGTTACAATGAGAAGATTTGGGACCAGTGCTTTAGAAGGTAGTGAGCTCATTTCTGGTAACTGAAACAATAATAGGTTTTCACTTACATGTGGATTTCCTCTCTGCTAAATCATACCAGTTATACTAAAACTTTTCTAATTGTGTCTATTTTTATGTGCACACTGATTACAGCAAAATTGGTTCTCCAAAACTGGATAACCCATATACTACATGATTGCATTCTGCAAATGCAACTGTGTTTTGAACAACCATGGTGGAAAACCTGTTTTTCTCCTCTTCCCTGAGTGAGGAGTGATTTGCATGATGTTTTGATTTGCAACAAACTGCCTCACTGGCAGCTCAAAAAGCACAAGCAAAATTAGAAACTCATGACAAATGGAATGCATGATTTTACAGTAATTTCAGTTTTTCTTCTAGGCGATGGTTGCTGAGAAAACAAATTTCCAGCTGGTACAATAAACAGACAAGCACTTACAGCCTTATGACTAAGTCTGAGGATCTTTGCAAAGCAAATGTACAACCCTGAAAAGCCATTAAGATTTTGTTATTAAACTCTCAGCATTAATAGAGTATTCTTCTCTAAAAAGCCTAGTGTGAGTATGAGAAACTGAAGGATTATCTCTGCCTACCAGTTAGATTTCACTCTGGACCAGAAAATCTGTGAATCTCCCATGAAGACAGGAAGACATATAATCAAAGAGAGCTGTAGCTCTTTGTGTGCACATGATAGAATTTTTCTTCTTACCTTGACTTCCTCCCAGAGTGGCTAGCTGAAAAGCTTCTTTAAGAGTTAATCCTGTTTCATTCACTTTATTGATCTGAAGGCTATTAGATGCCACCATTGTTTTCCTTATAGCATCAAGCATAGAAGCTGAATATCCACCTGCAACATCTAGAAGGGATCAGAGTCTTAGAAACAAGCTTTGGGTACAAATCTCTATGTTAAATTTCTACGGGTTTTAATTCAAAATTCTGAAGTGACATATGTGGTAAACCAAACAAGTTCTACAGCTAAGCACTGTCTCTGAAGGCATAATTCCCAAAAAAAGGTGCTCTCACACACAGTCAGGAGAATAGAGCACAACACAAAAACAGAAACCTGAAAAGTTGATGTTCAGGCCCTGTTTAAGCTCATAACAGCAACAAAACTCTTCACTAATTTTTTAAATTTGTTTTAAAAGAGTTTTGGACCAACCCTAGAATTTCAATTGTCTACACTTGCTTACTCAAGTGGAGAAAACAAAGGAGGACCAGCAATTGGAGACATGCTGACTTTTAAATATGAACAGGTAAATGTATCTCCCAACGGTTTCCAGAAAAAAACATTTTCAGAGCAAACTACTAACCTGTGCCAAGACCAAGCTTCACATTGTGTTCGAGAACCTTTTGCACATTTAAGACACCGCTGCACATCCTGGATTGGAAGAAGAAACATGTTCTGTGTGCTACATGCAGAAAAAGTTCAGGAGAAGCAGGGCTGCAGAGCCATTTTATGACAAAGACCTTCCTTCAATGTGTACAAGATTTGGTTTATTATTAATTCTGTCCGGATACCATGCAGTATCTCATGTCAGTTCAACAGAAAGAAGACTTTATAGTCCATTTCCCCAAAACATTAGCAGACTTCAGGGGAAAAGAGAGATTCCACTGACATCTACTACTGAGAGAACAGTCAAAAGAAACAAATTTTTAGAAAAGAAGTATTTATATAGATATGGATATAGATGCAATAACTAAACTGAAAGACCACAAACTCGTCCAGAGCATGCTATGCAGAAGTGGATAATGAATACTCATGTTCAATCCAATATGTCATTTATGGTGTAATGAGGTATCATATACCTTCTATATCATAGTTTTGTAATGGTAGCACTGACTCAGGGTACTACACAAACAACATCTTTATTTAAATATGCACCATTCCTTTTTTTTTTAACTTACGAAAAGTTAGAATTGGGGCAATGTGAAATTGCAGCTCCACGAAGACTAAAAAGTTTCAGCTCTTCTTCAGAAAGATGACAGGCATGTGCCATCACAGTCTAAAGAAAAAGAGAATCACAAATTTACTCAATATTTCATTTATTTCTGTGGCTATGAGGTTTGCTGCACTTCTTTAAATAGCCAAAAAGGATAGGTTACCATTTAGTGAAATTAATACACTTCTTGAATTAAGCTCTTAAAACCCACAAGGGAAAAGCTGATTAACTTCAATGTGCCTGACATATCATTCCTTCAGCTTTTTTGCATTTTTTAAATATAAGAATACAGGATATTTGCTCTTGCAGTGACTGCTATGACCAAAGACAAAAGCGAGAACTTCCCAGTTGTCCTAGTGCTGTAGCAAGCCTACAATTTATATTTTGTAGCTAACACAGAGGTTAAGTACTCGGGCTAGGAAAACATCCAATAAAATGGAAGATGTATGTACTCTTAGCATGTTTCCTATTAGCTCTCTAAAGGTTTGCACCAGGGAAAGAGAATGAGATTAAATATTCTTTATGTAAAATATAATTAATTTTTATGCAACTGATAAATTACTTCTACTTTTTAGCCAACATAACTGACTTTAAAAATAAATTCACAAGAAAAACATAGGATAGGATAGGATAGGATAGGATAATTTAATAGTGGATAAACCAATTATTCCCATTCAAATCTAATTGGCATTACCTCATATGCCAAATGCCCCCTGAAAGAGAGGAGCAAGAGCTCTGTTAGATCTTGCAATCTGCACATAAAATTGAGCATGGCACTGAGACTGCTTCCACTGAGCATCTCCTAATGGCACTGTACCCCTCTCATCTCTACTCATCAAGCTCACTGTAGCTGAAAACACAAAGAGAATAGCCTCATCTTCAGATAAGGACCTACGTATGGTAGCTACTGAACCATATCCCTGCCAATCTGTGCTGTTTTTAAAAGGAAAGAAACATTTCAGCAACAGCTCCAAAAAAAACCACCCGCTTTTAAAACACTTTAAAAAATTGATTTGGTGTCTTAGTTTGAGTGGATTGGGAGACAATATCTGAGGTTCTGCTGCTATGCTTGTGTTTAATAGCATCCTTACCCAAATATCCAGGGGCCTGACTCCAGAAGGCATCAGTAATCATGATTTTTCATGACCATTTTCACTTGTGTGCATACAAGTCACAGAATTAAGACCTGTGCTTTTGCAGCACAAATATGCTCTTTAGAACACTTGCACACCAAATCAGCACGCAAAGGACCACGTAAGAAAGCAAAGGTCAATTCTGTGTACATACTTCTCTAGTCCATATTGATTTCTCAGCAAAAAGGACAGTGAACATTTACTGGGGTAAATTTACTGTCAGTCATTTACTGGGGTAAAATTTCAAACACAGAAATGGGAGCTCAGCAGCTAATTCCTTGGCAGTTTCCACCTGCCCCTTGTGCGACTGAAAATTCTCTCTCAAATTTTTAAATGAACTTGACTGAAGTTTAGGTACGCTGACTGTAGTTGGGTTGTTCATATTCACTTTTGCAGGGGCAGTCCACTATCTAATTAGATGTGCCCTGGGTCTCTAGCCTGTAATTACTGTGGGCAGGTATAGGACATTTATCTCAACAGCACAAAGCTGTAATGAATTTCAACTCTTCGGGCTAGTGTGCCTGTCAAAGCTCAGTAAAATAAGTTGGTAAAATGAGGTGAGAGTGCTTGTGTATAGTCAGAGCAGTAAAGTGCAGCTGTCTGCAAGTGAGGCAGATGTTTAGAATTTAACAGGCAAGGCTGCTTCTCCATAGGAACAAAATGTTACTGGTCCTAACGTAACACCACAGAAGAAACCTTCAGGCAAACTGGAAAGACTGGGTAACATCCTTGGAATATAAGGATAACTAGGTACTGTCCAAGAATTACAGTTCCTACAACACCAGCTTTATCTTGCCTCCTTCTAATCCCACTGCCCTAATTCTCCTTGAGCCTTTAGAAAATTAATCAGGTAGCATAAAATATGTTTCTTTTTCACTTCCTCTAAAATACTTAGGAACACAGAGGGCTTGTTTAAAGATCCAGCACCTCAACATAGAACATAAAACAAATTTACTTTTCCCCAGATGTCACTGACCTTCACAGAACAAAACAAATTTTTCAGGTAAATATATCAAACCATCATATTCTCTACATGGATTAATTTAAGTCATATTTGGGAATTTTTAATGTGGCTACCTTGCTGGTTAGCAGCTTGTTTTTATCATACAGTTCAGTGTAATTCTGGTAGGCAGGAAACATGTTCTCCACAAGCTTGACTTCTTCCTCAGTCTCACTTATGTGACTCTGCAATAAGAAAATGCATAGAGCAAGTGCTTTAAACAGCATTGAACCTGACATTGCAACCTTCTGAGCAATCTACTGGTGCTAAACATACATTCATAAAAAATAGTGCCTGTAAAGCCTATAGTTCCATCTAGTCCTTGCATCTCTTTTTTCATCAGACCTGAACAAGTTTTCATAGAACCTAAAGAAATAGCTCCATTTGTTCCTTGTCCATCTCAGTGATGTGGTGACACAATGGCTCCACTTCCAATTTTAGGAAGATGATAAAATAATACACGATGTTATTGTGAAGTGAAAGAGAGAACAAGCCTACAACAGAGTGGATGCTGAGATCAAAGGCATCTTTAGATGGTCAGCCTGCTGTCTGTCCACACCACTCAAATGGCACACAGAGCTCTGAGAGCTTACCTGCACATGGAGATCGTGGGTTTGCGCCAAATCCCCAAGGGCATTCAGCAAGTCCTCTGTGCAGGAGGGGCCAAAGCGGGGGGTTATGATAGGCTGTACTCTGGGATACTGAAAATAATAGAAGATGGCGTTTGCATTCTACGTATATATTTCAGCAACCATAAGACTAGCATTTACACGGCAGTTACATTTTGTCTTCATTGCTTACTGCTTGCTGCATCCTTGCCATCTCAAATTAAGCTGTATAGTCATTTCCCTTCTTTCATTAGACATCTCGTTGCAGAAACAGAGAATGAAAGGGGGAGTTTCTGACCATAATTTTAATGAACTTTATTAAAGAACGTGTTTTTATTTGAACTTTAATCAAGTCCCTGAAATTTCGCCAGCCTTCAGCAGCACTGGATAGTTTTTCATATTTGCTAACAGTCTAAATGCATGATGAGAAGTCAGTTGAATGGCCAGATTTTTTTCAGTCACACTTCCATGACCATTGAAGATAAAATTATGCAAAACTGCAAGTTCTATAAAACCAAAGCCATTTTCTTGTTCAATCCTCTTTACTCATAACAACGACAAACCCCTGAAATCCTTATACAAGAAGAATGGTGGTATAATCAAATATGCTATACAGGAAACAGGGGAGAAGACACTAAAAACTACAGAGGTTTACACCTTGCATCTCTAGATTAAAATTTTCCTAAAACAACAGTCAGCAGGACTGCAATTCTGTCACCAGTCAGAGGCCAGAGTTTAGCACAAGCCAGTAAGTGATAACTTGGACTGCAGTTCCTTGTATTATCTCCCAGAAAAAAGGAGCTCAGGTCTTTGCAAATTAGCCAACTAACTCAAGTGAGACATTCAGATTAGGCATTAAACTCCAGGCAGCTGCTCTTGAATATTTTGAGGTGGGATGTCAAAAGAAGCCACTGAAAACCAAAGGCTGATAAGAAAAGTACTCAGAAAAGTCCTGCTGTGTATAATGTTGGAGTGTAAACTTCTATCTTTACCACTGGAGTGGAAGCATGAAGGTTATTAGAAACACACTTTAAGACATGTACTGACGCAAAATACTCATTTTATAGTGGATTAGTAACTTTACTAAAAGAATAGTGATTTCTGCTGGTGAGAATTCCTTCAATTAGTCTGTCTATCTCTATACTAAGAGTGCTAAACTGAATTCCACCTTTCTTAACAAGAAAATCATCCTTTCTAGGAAGCAAGGTTTTTTAACTCAGTAGAGAAACACGCAGAACATTGCACTGCTCTGAGAACAGAAAACTGATTTTACACTGTTACAAGTACCTTTCTCAACATGACCAGAACATTTTTCAGAGTGATGATATCTGTCTATTACACAGACATATGTATATTTATTGATTTGTAGCTAAGACAACAGATTTGGATAGCAGGATTAATTATTTCATGTGTTTACACAGCATTTTCTGAATACAGAAGTGAATTCAATAAAGAACACTACTTACTTTCTTTTCCAGTAGTTCTCTAACAAACCTGGAAAAGGGTAGAAATAAAGTTGCTATAAATCTGTCCTCTATGTTATTAATTATGAAAAATATAAAAAATACATACTTGGATACCCTGTAAAACATTTCTGACAGATCAATTGTTTTACAAAATTTTGAGCCAGATTTTCAGATGAAATAAAAAAAGAGAACACAATGAAGTCAGCATAGTGACACCAATTATGCTAGTTTGGAATTTGACTCTGAACATGCAAATGTTTTTTTCATTGCAATACTTAGCATTAGACAAGTAGTAATTATTCTGAGTTCTCCCTGAAAACCAAACACATGGTACATTATATGAATTGAAAACATAATTATAACCTACAACTGCAATATTGAAGAAGGAAAAAACAAACCAAACTTTAATTTGTTTGTCCATGAATTCAAATTGCAGTGTTTAAACCTTTTCAAATCCAAGTTTTAAAAGATGCAAAAATATTTTATATCTTGCAGTAGAGGCATATGTCCTCGTTCATTTAAAGAAGCCTTGATTTTTTTGGAAATCTTATATTAATGTTAGTGTATAGACTATCTACCTTCCAGAAAATAAAGATTTACTTACTCTGCTAAATACAATGCCACTCAGACCTCTACAAAAAACCCTAAGCAGTCACTATGGATAATGCAGATGAGCAAATTAAGCTTCCTCCTACTTTGGAAGGAGGAAATTCTTTCAAAGCCCATTTGTTCAGTGTATGTAAGTGACATGTGAAAGACAGTTTGAAATGCTTTCTGGACAGGATCTCTGTGAATTTTTTTGTTATAGTTCATAGTAAGTAAACTGTATAATTTTGATCACAACAATATTGTATCAATTTTTTCAAATGTCTTCAGAGGAAAAAGAAAATTATGCTAGAGGCTACATTCACAGCCCTGAAGGTTGCACTAGATCACCAGATGGAAACAAGAAACCTGAGTTTGACTTCTGCAATCACCAAAGGAGTTTGGGCCCACCATTGTCTTACTTTGAGAGCTAAAATGCCAAGTGAATTAGCTACCATCTGCCTTTTTCTCCTCTTACCAATTAACCTGATCACACTTAATCAGAAGCTTTATGATCAGAACTTGATCAATAAAATACACAGTTTAATAGAAATATAATGCCCAGTTGACAAGCCAAAATTTCAATGTGGCTGCTTTCATTCTTTCTCACATTCTTTGAACAGTGTGAGCTGTTTCAAAACTGATGAAATGTGATGAAATATGTTTTGCAAATATAGGTTATAGTTTGTTGGCTTATGTGCTTCTCTATGAGGAAAGAAGCTCAGCTTCAAATCACTGTCTTCTATAGCAGAACAGACTTGAACACAGGTTCTCATCTTTACAGCTGACTATAACTAATAATACCATATATGGTAATCTAGAATTCAATTCCCCAAGTTTTTATTCAATCCTCTTTGACAAAGAATGATAGATTCAAATTCTTGATGAATTTAAATTTAATATATTAGGTACTTGGAATTGTATCTTATTTCCATGCATACAATATAAATATTTCTGAATGTTGACTTTAAGTAACTGAAATGAGTGTAGTCCATTTTCTGACAGTGTGACAGATCACATTTCTTAGATTCTTAAAAAACCAAGCAACAAAAACCCAACTAACATGTTACCCTCTTAATGAAGCAGCTTTTTCGTCCTTCTGCAGCTGTACTGCTGTGATTTGGGTAAGTGCTCCAGATCCATGCCAGGAAGCACACAGCCCCATTCCCTAGACAGCTATGGAGTACTTGTGCCAACCTCTCACCCAAACTTCAGAATAATTTCTTTTTACACAATCAAAAAGGAATTAATTGGAGGCAGAAGATTGATATTTGAAAGAAAGCTATTTAGATCCTTCTGAAGCTTTTAAAACTATCCGAATTGGAAGTTCTGCTTCTTTCAGACCGTATTATGGAAACTGGGGATTTACATAGAGGGAAACAAAGGTTAGAAGAGTGAAGGTAACTCACACTGCATGTTTTAAACATTTCTTTAAATATAAACACTGTAGAAATACATTACTATTTCTAACTTTTATTGTCACGCCTTTAGCATGATTTGTAAAAACAAGGGAGCAACCTCACACAAGTGCCAAAAGATATCTATATTACTCTTAGAGGCTTTCTCTTTCAGCATGACATCTGAAACATTTATTTAGGTAAATAGATAGTCCTATGAGAAGAGCTGTATGTCTGCTTAACTGTTTTCTGAGCATGGGTGCAAAAGACAAGAGAAACATGATAGTAAATTGCAATAATCCAGTCTTGGCTCTCCTCCACTACAAATATTGCCTTCATTTGATTCCCCTTCATTCTCTCAGCTGCATGTTGGAGTGGTTTGACCGGTGCTGTGATGGAGAAGAGATGTTTAAAATGGGGTATATGAGAGCTGAGCTCTACAGCTTGAATTAAGTCTTAACATAAATGATGGAAGGAAATAGCTTAGACGTTAATGGGGATGAAGGAACTGGCTGCCACCTCACCATTGTATGTCAGGCCCCAGGACCTCCACACACAGAGCTGTGAAAGGGAAAAGAGGCAGAAGAAAACAGACATATCCTCTCAAACCCTAGATCTGTGGTTTCTCCCTCTCTTCAGAAAAGCCAGAGGGATGATACTTGGGCTGTGCAGCAACTTTTTCAGGAACTGCCAGGATTTGCAGGAATTGCCAGGACTGTAGGGGATAGTACTGTTGGAACAAAAAAACTTGTTGCTAATAAATTCACACCAGTAAGCTCTTAGACAGGTTTGCATCCACTTTTCAGATGTAGCAAAAATCTTACTTTAAAAGGTTATACCATCAATTTTATCATTTTACCTTTCTGTCTCTTGGACAGAGTCAGCAGTAATCTCTCTGTATTCTGGCACACTGTTATTCACATCCATGCAGACTTTTCCAACAAATGCTCGTTGACCGAATTTATCTGTTGAGATGCATTAGAATATAAAGCTCAGAATCACTGGTTCTCAGAAACCATTACCAAAGCTTGTACTGAAATAAAAAAAATTAATTCCACCCCACCCGGCTCCATTTAGGATGACCAGAATTTATGCTCCTGCCTTGTCTCTAAGTTAGGATTATTCGTGTGACTTTTAAGGATAAAAAGAAAAGACAAAAAGAAGGAAACAAACAACATTAAATAGGAGCTGTCTTCCACATTAATACTCATAAATAAGAAGTAGATTACTAGTTTAGCCACAACCAGAATTCTTAATGGTAGCCTGTGAAGACAGCTGTAACACAAAGGATGAGAAACACAAGCATCAAAGTACAGTAGCTGCAGTAGATGACTACCTGAAGATGAGAGAAGGCATAAAGATCGTAGCAAACCATCGCTCTTTTTGCTAACAGGCAAAGATTGTTAACAGGCCAGTTAGAGGGAGAAGTTTCCAGATCTATTCTGGCCTCTTTCTTGAGATTTACCCATGCTAGATGAAAAAATCAGAAATCATATGTAAAATATGCATATAATGTCCTAGACTGTCAAATGCGTTTTAAAATCAGATCGCTTTGTCCACTTTTACTATTTGAGTTGTTTAATGCAATGGCTTCAAAATTTTCCAAATAAATCAGAATAGCTCATTTTTGATGAAATTTGAGGTTGTTATTAAATTTCTCTGCTTTATGAGCTGTCTGAGCCTTGAGAAATCCTGCAAGAACAAAAACATTTTCAAGCAGGCATTTGCAACCATGAACAGAAGGGAAAGATTCTGATGCAGCTTCCACTTCTCTGATTTCAGAGGGTGTGTGAAGATTTTTGATATTGATTATCATGAAACCTCAGTGTATCAGGAAATTAATGCACCAACTGGGCCTCCTGTCATTCAGTTCTTTTAAACCTCAAATAACAAAAGGTTAGAAAAAGCAGCTGAAGAACAAGTCCAGCAGACCTAATTCAAGCTCAGCCAGCAGCAGACTTGGGAATGAGGAGAGAAGGAGCAGCAAGCAGGACAGAGGTATTTAAATGAACATGGGTAACAGGTGGGGCCTGGGGACACAGTGTGACAGGTGAATTGTCAATGAACAAAAAACAAATTAGGAGAAAGGCAGATCCCTAGCTAGTTTAAACTCCTAAACATTGTTTCCTTCAACTAACACGACCCACATAATCCTTCAAAACTCTCTGTTAGACTTACCTATAATTTCAGCAAGAAGAAGGGAACTATCTGTGTGAATTGTTGCAAAGTAGCAAGCTGTAGTCGTGCCATTCTTTAGAGTTCGTCTCTAAAAAAAGAAATCAATTTCAACTGTCTGAGAAAAAAGCCAACATAGCTGCCAAAATGCAGAACAGGAAGTCTCATTTCATGCCGCAAGAACATTTAGTTATTGTGAAATTTTGCAGTGAAGTGGGAAGGTAAAAATACAGATTTTTAATTTCATAAAAACTTTTTTAAGTCTGAGGGTTACTAAATACAAAAAACTGCTCACAAAATTTTTACAGCAGCTAAACCCATAGAAACCAGTTATTATTCCTTTCTCCAAAGTGGAAATACTCCAATTTATATTTAGGAATACAAACAACTAGTAATTTTTTTTATTTCCTCATTATGAAAGGCTCTCCAATTTTGATGGTGAAGCACCGTTTGTGTAGTGTTAGCAAAGAAAGGTTTTTGGGGAACATGGTGGTTTTCTTTTAGCAACCTGATCTAGCTGGAAAAACAAGTCAGGTTTTCATGTATCAAAAACCTTTGTTGCCCTCAAATACCAAGTATCAAACTTAAATGTAAAAGTAAACTGAGCAAAACCACTCAAACTATGAGTTAATTATTTATCTAATATACCAAAGGAAATCCCTGTATTACCTTTGGGGAACATAATAGTAAATTATCAGGTATTTTAGTTACATTAATTCATGATGAAATTTGTAGCTTCTCTCATCCTTGGGACTGATACAAACTATGTGGACCACTTATCCAACATACAGACCTACGCTATGCTTTTGCATTCTGGCTGCCAAATAATTTGAGAATTTCTTAAATTTCTTTTAACGAGATAAACGTGGGACATTCCACACAATGTTTAGAGGAAGGGTAGAGTTAATTATTTGACAAACATGAAGCCAAGCTCTGTCTTTTCCTTACAATATTCAAATTGAAATCTTTAAAAGTTCCTCAAAATAGCAATATCATTACAAACACAAGTTACCTTTGTCTCTTCTAGCTTTTAAAATTCAGAATTCTCTACTTCTGAAATCCTAACAATATTGTTAAAGTAAATCTAAAAAAATTCTCTTTCCAAATCATCAGCACAAAGAGGAAGTTCCAACTAAAAGGAGGAAAATTTCACCTAAATTGTTTCTTTTGCTGAGTATAGAAGGCATTTGTTGGAAACAGGACTTTGATTTGAAAAAATCGACTGTTTTTTCATTACAACTTCATAAGCACAATGAAACTTATGAAAAGACATCTGCTCCATGAAAGTTTAGTTCTGTTTCTAACAGATGAAGGTTATAACTGGCCCCTTCAAACACTGCAGAGGGTGGTATTATGTATCTTCCGCATGTGAAGACATTTTCCTAACCCTGTTCTATTTGATTCACGTGGGGAGAGCCTAACTGTGGTGCTCAGGCTCCCACAGCCAACTTGCCCCTCTCTCTGGCAGCTCTTTTCCAGGTGATTCTGTGGCACACCTTGCAGGGTGAGGTCTCTGGATGTGCTGGGGTGGCTCAGCCCGCGCGGTAACAGCGTGCTGGGCACACGGCTCAAAGGTGAGGCCACCTCTCTGTTTCAAGCACTTGAAGGCTTAAAAGTGCTTATGACCAGGCTGCTCCCGCATGCTTTTATCATGGCAGATGGCAGAAAGTAATTTCTTCTAAAATTTGTGTGGCAGGGAACAGCATAACTATTTATTTCAGATTTGTTATGTTATTATATTGGCAGCAGACACTTCCAGGGTAATAGACAAATGCAAGGCAAATTATGCTGGACAAATAATTTCATCTGTTGAAGATATTTCAGTCCACATATTAAAGGATAAATATCAGTTATAGGCCAGAACTAGTACTCTGCAATATGACCTAGCTGCTGTTAAGATCCAGCAGATTTTAAAGACTTTATAGTGCTCAGAACCAGTCTAGCTCAAACACAGTCTTTCTTCGACCCACAATACCACTGAGAGACTCCTTCTAAGGCCCCTGGAGTGAAAGACATTCCCACTATAAAGACCTCAGCAGCAGCAATGACTTTCTTTACTACTCCAGAATATCCCAGATCTGTCATCCATCAGAAGTATCTTCTCTTTCATGTGTTTTTATTCAGATGGTGGGTTCGTAATAGAGGACTTTTGTAGAAGAAAGTAAACATTCTCTGAATTAATTTTTTTTTTACTATGCTTGGCTGTTGCTACATTGACGTTGTCTGCACCTGCTGGCTGTACTATTTCTGAGAGTAGATTAGTTGCTGAGATTAGTAGATGTCATTATATTCAGAAAAGGTGATAAACAGTTCATTGTTAACCTTGTGATTAAATTAACTCTACTGCCAACAACAAGAGAACAAGACTGTAACTAGTAACAGACAATCTTGACTAGCAATTAGAACAGTGGCTATCTTGGTTTTATCTGGTTTCCATGACAATAAAACTTTCTCTACTCTTTCTGCCAGCCTTCTGAGAACATGCCTATATTACACAAAAATGAATGCTGTCAAGCAGGCAAATGTCATTTGCAGGACTTACAACAACTCTGGTGTACACTTCTTCTGCAAAACCACCATCCTGGTATTTGGCTTCTGTTGGGAATGTGTAAGCAGTCAACCACTGCAAAAGAGGCAGGTCTACTCTTGTACCAGTAAATGAATACTGAGGAGCATGAATATGTGTATCAACCAATCCTGGCATGAAGAATTCACTAAGGAAAGAAAATAAAACTGTAATAATCCAAAATGCCTCAAAAATTCTCCATAGTAATTAGCTTTGTTTTAAAGAGTACACTTGATTAAAATCCATCAGAATACATGGCAAATACAGATTAATCTGTCTCTTTCAGCATCAGCCTATTAATTCCTGCTGTACCTCTACAAATATTTTGGTATGAAGCTGTTGAGTAATGTCATTTACACTACAAAATACATATATCTAACTGTGAGAAAAACAGTATAGGAGCAGGATTAATCTAATTATCTCTAATATTGACCCACCCTAAATGCCAACCAACAGAGGAGAACTGACTTGACAATAACTAAAATTATTCCACTACAGAATCCTCCTGAAAAAGAGATTTGTACACAGTCTTGTTTCCTAGTTTGAATATATATGGAATGCCTCTAGCTTCCAGACCATTATATTTACAAAATGTGACTTTCTGTATGCCAGTTTTCTTCTACATTATTTATATGTCTATATAGATATGTAAAATCAATGAATTTCAAGGCTTAATGGAAGAACAGACACTGTGTCTAAAAATGCAGACACAGACACTGGTGGTCAGTATCTTGACAGGAAAGGCATATTTACCATATAACTGTAAAACTATATGTTGTCATGCAATGTTCATGCAATAGCAGGAATGAGTATATCAACTTTACTAGAAGTTGCTATGGCTATTTTGTTTTGTGCTGAAACTCCTTACTACATAACATTTCTCTCACTCCTCTTTCCTTCTCCCTGGCTGCTGAATGAACTGAATTTTGTCTCTTTTTAGCTCCTCTTTTTTCTGTTTTCTTGCAGGTGATAAATGCTGAAAAGTCTTCCTCAATCGATTCACATTCTCAGCACCTTCCTTTTTCCTCAGGCTATTTCAAGTGATAAAAATATCTGATTATTCATATATACTGTATGATTAGCCTTTCAGCAAAGCATAAAAGATTTTTAACAGTTGATTATTAGAAGTCTCAATTATAAGCCACAAGTCTTTGACAGTGCTACTACATGCAAAGCATAGCTCAAAACTTTTTCACACAGTCCAAAACTTTTTTACTTCACAATAAAGTTGGAGGATTTCACTGCATGAAGAAAAAAGAAATGCTCCAGTTGCAGTATGGAGAAATCAAAAGCTCTGTGTTTAGAGGGCTTAAATCTTCTAATTGTACTAATTTTTATTACGCAACGTGTCAATGTCTTAGCAAACAAGTTTCATATCTGCAGTGTCAGTGTTATCTACATTTACTACATCTAGACTTTCACGTTAGGCACAGCCCACTGCTAACAAAATGCATATAAAATGCAATCTCAAGAAAGAGTGGCACTCACTTTCATGAGCACGGAAGTGATTTTGCCTGAAAATTAAATATGGCATTTTGCTCTGTGCAGCATACATCAGCCAGCACAATTCAGCCGTGTCTGCAATCCCAAACCAAGGAATGCAAAAATAACGTGGACTGTCTGAGTTGCATGCAGAACATAGGCACCTTTGGGTAAAGAGCTCTCACTGCACTAAAATGGAATTTTGGCCATTAAATATATGGGCATCATATGGTTTTAATGTGGTCCCTGTAAAAATAAAGACTCGCTTTACCTCACTCAAAGAACAAACTGCATTTGCTGTAGCTAATCTGAATAAAACACATACTGTTTACTCAGTTGTCTTATGTCAGATGTTTTGAACCCCCATGTCTTAGCCAGTTGCTCTAGCTGATCAGCTTGTTCCACAAACACGATCTAAAAAAAAAGAAAACATAGTTAAGTACCTCAAATGTGCATCCCACATCAGCTTTATATGAAGGCAAAACAAGTTATATCTTAAAACCAATTTTACACGCTTACTACAGAGGTGTTAGGCTTGCATTGAGACTCTTGTTCTTCCTGACTATCAAGCATGATTTTGAAATACCTTCTCATAATCCAGTGAGTAACCGCACCCACCTTGTAAGTTGTAATAGAACAGTTAACTCCTTCTCAGGTAATACACAGGCAGAACCACACAGACCGTAGCATCCTGTAAGGTAACACCATGCTAGCAGGACAGTCACTTGTGAGGAGCTGTACAACAGCCTCACAGGAATGCAGGTACAGTATTCACAATGAGAGGGGTCAAATTGCCTCCTGTGCCTGTGACTGACTGACATCAAGATAAGTATTTCCTAATTTTCTGCTTGTGTTAGTCTTTTTTAATTTTTATTTTCCCATAGTGCCTACGATGAGAAAACAAATTGAAGGGGAAAATGTGGATAATATTTTCATTTTACAGAATGGGCTAAAAGGATGCTGAGATCTTTGTTTATTGCAAAATAAAACCCCACAATCTGGAGCCAAACTCAACCCCATTTGACTCCTAGGGAACATAGACTTTACTGATGATGAGTTGCTGTTGCCTAGTCAGAATTTTAACACATTTCTTATTTATTTTTAACTTCTGTGGTATTTTAATCTACAAGATGACTCTTAGCAGCTGAATTCTCAACTCTTTGATTCTCTGGTCTATCACTAATAGGCATGACAGCTCCCCGGGAAACAGAGACTGTGGAGCCTAGAGACTGCAATGCCCACTGCAGACTCCATGCAGGATCCAAGTTTCCTCAACATTTGACAATTTAGAGGACTTGGAAGTCTCCCCTGGTCAAAGACTGCCCACCTGAATTTACAGAAATTCCTGCCTCTAACCACAGCCTCTGCCAGAAACCAATTCATGGTCTTCTAACTCCCTTGGTGTAAGAGCTGGTTCTCTTAATTTCAAGGGAATACTCTTTCTGCTACCAGTATCCTTCTGCTCCTGGGATGATGCTCACATGGAGGGCCTGTGTCACGCTCATAACTGCAGTTGCTAGGGCATCAGTTAAAAAGAAAAACAAAACCACATTAAAAAAGGCAAAACTTAGTACTTTTAAAATGGCAATAGGAAGAAACTTAGGAGGAAGAGCAAGAGGACTGGAAAAAGCATTGTTTAGCACTTATTCGCATGTCATTTTTATGTGCATGCTTCTTTTGCATAGAAATTCACCATTTTCTGGTTTTTCCATAGACAAAATAAGCAAAGCTACTAAACTGTAAATGCTGCTAAACTGTAGACAAGAAGTTATTGGCTGCCTAGTCTTTTAAACTAATCATGGCTAGCATGATTTATATTGTTTAAAGAGCAGATGTTTTACATTTTCAGTCAGAAAAAATATTAAAATAATGTCATATAAATAAATACCACACTAGCAAAAATTGTAAGATTGTACTATTCCATTAATAGTTGACAAGAAGCAGTATTGTCCTCCATGCAAAGAGGAATACATCCAACTTAATTTAACTGCAGAAGGATTGGAATACAGACCTACTGAAATATCTGATGTGCAATAAAGAACATGTTATTCAGATATTGAAGTCAAAATGGATGCAGAATGAGCAATGTTAGAGCTGCTGGCGGGGGGGGAGAAGGATGAAGAGGGAGAGAAAAAAAGAGAGAGAAAAACATGAAACACCAGATGACAAATTCTGGAAACAGGCGTTGCCATGGAAAAGCAGTGGCTGTTATGTACTCTTAGGGTGCAGAAAAATAAAACACCTAAATCATGGAAAAATGAAGAAAATATGTTTCAAGGAAGCTGGGTAGACGAAACCAATTCTAAACCTGACACCTGGTCTCTTATGGTTGAATTAGGCTATGGGCAAATCAACAAGGCCTCTATGTTTTTTTCAAACAAACTTAAGGAATTCCTTAGTCAGCCAGGAGTTGTTCCCCATTGCTTTAGGATGCATTTCTAATGCTGAATGCTTTAAACCCTTTGAGATTCTATGCTTGAACATTTCCTCCAGTATTTGCTTGTGCATTCAAGGTAACCAACTGGATGCACAGTTCTTTAAATTAGTTCTGCACCTCAGCACTGTAGAAGCAAGAAGAAATTCTACACCAGAGTCACTACAGAGACAAGTGCACAAGACTAAGAACTTCAGTTTAAAGAAGGAAGTCAAGGAAAATAATTGGCACTTTGGGAAAGGTATATCACAAAACACAGAATTAGTCACTGCTAACCCCATTGTCCAAACACTTCCATGAGTTCTCATGTGTTACTCATGTAATGGGGCTAAAGAATCCAAAGATCAGGGGTAAAGCTCTCCCAACATTTGTGACTAATTCAGGCCTTTTGTATACCAAGTGATGCCCAAAGCTCTTCCACTAAAGCATAGCTGGTCAACTGAACAACCTGTCAGCACCAACCCTGATGTAGCAAGCCCTGAGCGGCCTCAAGCAGCACAGTGCAAAGATGTTACTAACAAGAAAATGGAAAGTGAATTATACTGGCTGAAGGAACATGGTCTGCTTGGATCCAGCAGTGCCTGCCTATGGCATTCAGAGGTGAACAGGAGAAGGATCTGCCACTCTCTGAGAAAAGGGAAGCAGTGAATTCCAGATGGATGGTACCTTCCTCCTTGTACAGCGGACATGTGTCCACTCACTGTCACAACAGGCTGAAATCAAAACTTATGCTTAATATCCTTATTCCACAACTCTCGCTCTTTTCATAATTTACACAAGGGCTTTTAGCTTAGTATTTTTTTCTATTTACTAAATATTCTACTCACCTAGGATAATTACACCAACATTTCAATAACAACTCATATTTTGCACCTATGTCTGTTTTCTTTACCCTGAGGAATGCTGGTCTTTCTCTTTGCTTTTCCTCAAGGGAAACTCTACACTGCTCTGCAAACCACTCAGTTAAACATGGTTCTTACTTTGCTAACTTGATGATAAATTGGGGTTTTATATCCAAAGGCAATGATTTTCTTCATAAAACTTTGTATTCATCTGGGGTAAAGAAGAGAGATGACATTTTACATCCCTTGCAGGACATGCAGGGACCCACACTGCAAAACAGAATCCAGTTGTTCATACAAGCTCTGACACACAGTGTCAGAGACCATGCAAAATTTTTACATGATGGAGTCAGCAACATGAGGCAAAAGAAGGACACCTGTTTAGTTAATTTTACATCTTTGGCAGGAAAACAAGCAGTTTTGGTGTAAATTCAAAAAATAAAGGCAAGTAATTTTCTAATCACTATGTCTTTTTTGAAAAGCCAAGTCTTCTGTGGTTCCAGTGGTTGCTCTGTGTGAGGCTACATTATGAGTAAGAGAGAGAAAAGAGAGCATATGGGATATTCCCTCTATCAGCTCCTGGAATATTAAAATGCCAAGAATTTGTAATAAAAAGAGAATTAAATAAAAGTGCTTGTCACTGTATTCTGGTGGGAATTTTATTTTAGGAAGATAGTGTTGTAATGTATTTAAAAAAAAAAAAAACTTCTGCCAATTTATGCAAGAAAAACATTATACTGTGAATCCTTGTTCCCTAGGAAAAGGAGGGAGTAAGTAAGAGCACAGATGTCTAGGTGTAGCTTACTAATATACCTCTTTTTCAAGAAAATCACTAAAAATCTTGATTTCATATGGATGCTGTGTAGAGACACTTTTGCAGAAATTGACATTAAGGAGAGTGGGATGGGGTATGAATTTATGCCTTGTGCACCTGAGTTACACCAGCCAAACCTTTTTACATTTAGATCTATTTTTTTAGTGAACACCAGCCAATACATAACTATGCAAGCCTTTACTCCCTCCTGTTCATCAAAATACAGCTCCTGACAGACTTCAATACACCTTGCGCCAGACTCCTCAACAGCTGTAAGAGGGCTGTCAGGAAACACGCCCTCAGGGACCCGTGTGAATAGAGAAAATGCACTGTTAGGGCTCAAACTGCGTTTTGCACATATTTAAAATGTTACTGAAGCCTGACACACTGAAGCCTGTTGTTTAGCCACAAGAAAGAAAACTACTTTTTTAGATTTGACATAGGGCGACCATATGTTATTGAGCCTACAAAAAAATCACCGGTCTACTTGCACAACCTGCACTATGAAACTGAGTTTCAAGTGTGATAAGGGTTAAGGAAATGACATTGCTTCCCTGCCAGACTCTCTTCTACATTATCAGTAAGTGCAATGCTCGTTTTAAGCTTGGTTCATACTACTGAAATGCTCAACATCACCATCTTTCTAAATCTTTATGGGTATATGCCATAGGGGGAATTTTTGTGACGAGAAGACAAAAAAAAAGCCTCATTTAGACGGCTGTGCAGTGGCTAGACAGCTATTTTCACCATCACTGTTTAGATACCCTTAGAATTTAAAAAAAAAAAAAATAAAAAAAAAATAAAAAAAAAAGAAGAAGGAAAAAAACCAAACAGCTTGCGAAACTGAAAGAAAACAGAGAATCTGAAAGAATGCCAGATCTAGGAACGCTGCTGTTCCGGGAACGCTCAGCACACCTCAAAAGCAGATTTATGCCAACTGCAGACTCGTGCCGAGGGGAGTTAGCTCCATCCCGGCTAACTCCAGCTCCCGCAAAGTGCGAAATTCCTTCTCCGCGGGGCTGCCCCGACGGGCGGCAGTGCGAAAATGCTCCGCTGTCAGTGCCCGGACCCGCGGGGCCGGCCCGGCTCTCGCACCCCGGCGGCATCGCCCCGACCCCCGCCCGAGCCCCCACTCACGGTCCCGTTGTCGTCCACCCCCAGCAGGTGTCCGTGCAGGATCTCCATGGGCGCCGAGGCGCTCGAGTGCACGAAGGTCCCCTTGAAGACGTGGGCGAGCGGCGGGCGCTGCGCGGAGCTCATGGCGGCGGCGGGCTGGGAGCTGCCACCCCGCGGGCTGCCTTCCCTCGGAGTCTCTCGGTGCCGCCGCCGGCTTCCTGGAGCTGTCACCATCTCCCCACCCCCTGGTGACTTTCTTTGCGGGGAGTGGTTGCGGCGCAAGGAGGGCGGGAGGCCGCGCCGCACCCCCGCCTTCCCCGGGCGGGCGGACGGACGGACGGACGGACGGACGGGGGTCCCGGTGTCCCGGTGCCCCCCGGACCCTCGGCCTTCCGGCCGCCCGTGCCCCCATGCCAGGGATGTGCCCTCCCCCCGAGCGAGAGGCGCGAACGACAGGAGAGATGCCCGGTGGGTTTTAGGGTCCCAGTTTCTCGCTGGGAAGCGGTGGGGGGTTGGACAATGCGTCTGGCGGTGTTTAACGAGTGTCTGGCAATTCATGCTTGCAGCCAACCTGCGGGTTGTAGCCGCTTGCAGAAGTTTAATTTACAATAGGGTTTGTAGGTTGGAAAAGGCCTTTAAGACCTTCAAATGTCAGACTGTCTCGTCAGTCCTCGGCCTCCGTATCGGACATTAGAAGAGTGTAGGAGTAGAGAATAGATGCCAGCTGAGGTACCAGAACTTCCAGAAGTATGCAGCCTCATCCAATGGAGATGGTCGACTGAAAAAAACAGCCGCAGGAGAATGAAAGGCAGAGAAAAATTAATTTTGTTAACTCAGAGAAATGTGTCCCTGGAATGTTATTCTGCTCCAACAGCCCAAGTCCAAGTACATAATGAACACATCCTAGGAGGATCGCTGTTGAGTGTTGGACTAAGACTTCACAAAGGTAGAATTATGCGCATCAAGGATAACACCATGAATGTCCTCTGAATTACTGTTTGAAGTGACCTTTATTCATCAACTTATCAAGTGACAAATGAGCTTGGCACCAAGGGCACTGACACTACTGTTCTCAGGGCTGGCTGCATTGCGAAGTTTGTCATTACATGGTTTATCATTAAAGACCTTTGCACTCCCCATTGTGCTGACACTATGCAAAGGCATGGCAGATTATCTTTCCTACAAAATCTCCAGACTAATGGTGGGAAGAACGAGAAACACAGCAGGAAAATGCAGAATAAATTTAATTTTAGTCTGCTATGGGCAAGTCATCAGCCTCTATTTTGCCTTATTTGCATAAGAATGTGTTATCCTAATGAGAACGAAGTTTAAAAAATATTGGATTTATTGAGTGGGATGTTCATAGGTGGATTTTGACATCAGATTAATCAGGCAATAAAGAGCGTTCAAAAAAAATAGACATACGAAAGTGACTTTTACTTATACTGGCAATTCTTTTAAGAGTTCTTGCAGTTTAAGAAAACTAACAATGACATAAAATTGTTATTTAAGACATATTGCAGGTTTCTATTGTATTTCTAGCATCTTTGACACAAGAAAATAGCACACAAAACAAATCACAAGACTTGCAGATTAATCTAGAAGATCAATCTTCTAGTTTGGAGAAGAAACTGGCATAAATATCTTTCATGCAATTTAGTCTATTTAAAACAAAATAACACTTTCTGTTTCTTTGAAATGCAGAGTAATAAATTTGTCAAAAATAGCACCAGGACTCTTCTCACTTAGGATTTGCAAAAACCCCTTTTCCAAAGTTGTTTCTCAGGGTGTTTGCGGTTGTGGTCGTCAAGGCTGCAGCTGAAATGAGCTGTTTTCCAAGCCATTACTCCCGGCAAGGAAAATTGTCTTTTGCGGCCGGAAAGATAGAGCGGGAGAAAGGCTGGTTTTGCTACTGAGTAGCAAAACTGAGTAATAAGGGGAGTGGAAATGAGAAACCGGGCGAAGGGACCAAGCCCTGCAGCGGTAAATTCACTCGCTCCTCCCGTGAAGAATGGGAGCAGCAGGCAGCGCAAGAGCTCGGGATTTGGTGCCAAAAGCTGGTTTAGCCTGATTTGCATTAAGTGGAGCACACAGCTGTCCTAGGACAGCGTCCTGGAGAGGCAAACCAAGGAGGTGCTGCCGCCAAACTCATTCACTCGGCTGTTCAAAATAATATTCGGCAGAGCTGAGAGCTCCTGAGGAACCTTTTGGTTGTGTGGTGGGGAAGGGGGCTGCACCTGAGAATGTCTGTCTGCTCCAACCCTAGTTTTCCATTAAATATCTCAGGGATTGCCTTCAACATCCTTAAAAAGAGAAGCGCAGTGATTTGAGTGAGATGTAATCCAGATAGTATTTATACAAGAGAAGAAAACCAAAAACATGGACAGTCTGTTTCATTAGCACTTTTATGGAGAAATGTTAATAACAAACACTGCTTGTGATATTTTATTTTATTATTTCTTTTTTTTTTTTTTTTTTTTTTGGCTTTAGTGTGTTCCAAACACTCTGAAGTTATACAAGTTCCTTGTCAAAAGAACTGTCAAAGGAGGTCTCTTCTGCTTTTTCCAGCTGTCACATGGAAAAGCATAGGAGCTGTGGAAAACTGCTGGTGGAAGAATGGTTAACACCCTTCTCTCCTCACAGATTTTTTTTTTTTTTTAACCAGTTACGTATGCATGCCCTAGATACTTACATGAGTGAAGGTGAGACCTTGGCCAACTATGAAAAATTGAGCCACTGCTCAAAAATGTTGTAAGAATGAAGTATGTTTAGTTTATTCTGGGATAAACTGGGCTAGGCACTTCACGGTCTGGAATAGAAGTATAATGCTCTATTGTGACTGTTACATAGTAATTAATTTAAGGAGTAGTTTGGTGGGTTTTTTTCCTCCTTCCCCGGAATAGCTGATGGTCCGGATAGAGACATTTACCTTCTTATAAATCATGCAATAGGTGTTCTTTTAGTAGCATTTAATATTATCATATATGTGTTAATCCTTTTAATAATTAAGACTGTGTGCTTTGATCTAATACTGCTTAAAAAAAGAAAAAAGTCTGTCTCGTTATTCAGTTTCCTATCAGACTCTCTATGTCTTCTAAATTATTGAATTCTAGACAATTATTGAAATAAGTCTTTAAGTGAGTCCTGAAGCCAAACATACTCAGGATTAGAAGAATAATCAGTCAATGTATTTCTAAGAGCACAGGGACAGATTTTAACATAATAAGAGTGCCTTTATTCTCCTTAACACTTTCACTTTCTGATCTTTTCTTCACTCGTCACACTGTGCCAAGGATGAATTCAATTAGTTGATTCACAGTCTCAGAGCACCTAAGCTGATCCTGCAACTTCTGAGAAATGTAAGAAAAAGAAGCCTGCTTCTTCCCACTACTTTCAGAAGTAGTTGATGGGGTACTTGCCACCAACAAGAAACTCCTCTGTCACGAGCCTGCTGAGGTCAGTGCCTGTGCAGCCTGAGTGCTAGGATACAAGAATTATCCTGATCTGGCAAGGATGTTATTACAGCATTTATGATCAAAATGGACCTTGTCTGTTATTTGTAACATAGCAACTAGGTAAGAGGAGAGGAAAAAAAAATACAGCTGATTTATCTGCCAATAATTTATTTTTTTCCTGGATAAGGAAGAGCTGATTATGCAGCTACTCAGTCCTTGGGATTATTAAAAATAAAAAACCAAACAGACAAAAAAAACACACCCCAAAGTAGTGACGCATGATAAATACCTGCTCTCAAGTGAGAAATTAAGTTGGGAGCTAGGTTTTAATCCAGCACAGGCTACTTCATCCACCTTATTTTCCCACAAAAAAAATTGTATAATCAGGATATGTTACATTACTTAACTTTTCCAACTCCATATAAGAGTGAAAATTACCACACTCCAAAAGAATATGAAGAAATTACAATAAAAACAACCTCTTTGTCATTTGCTACCAAGAGGTTTCACTCTGCAGGTCCCAGATGTATCTTTCAGCCTTTGATACACAAGTCAATAAAGCCTTGGGAAGGCAAGGCTCAGACACTGCCAGGGGATGTTGGAGTTACTTTCTGGTGTTTCCTATCTCCTAAAGAGGCCAGTACTGGCATAGTACTGTCATAAAATATCCCATCATTAGAATGTAGAAATGGCACATTCTGCTTGCTCACAGATACATAATTAACTGAAGCACAGATTGGCTGATGTTAGTTCTTACGCTCATGAATTTTTTCTGTTTTACTGCCAAGGCTTGTTCATAACAGGAATTCTATTAACTAAGCCAGAAAAGTGCTTGAGGAGAGACAGCAAATGCTACACAAATATCAGCAAAACTCATCTCTCATAAGAAGTACAAGCATGAATAGGTGAAATATGTCAAAATATTTTGTTGACAAATTAATTGTATTTTCCACAAGATGGAAAGGATGAATCAATGTACTTGGTGGACTTTATCTCTGATTGTGTTTAAAGGGAATACAATAGAATTTGGGTGTCTGCTGCTGTTAACTGAGGTTTATGGGGAAAAATATGGACATGACTTGCTGATATTGCCTGAGAACTTTCACTGAGAAACTTTATCCATGGAATTACATTGTGTGGTGGAGCCAACACACATTATTGAATGGGATCAGCTCATCTCTGGTCATGGCAATATCACAGACCATTTTAGGTAACTGTTCAAAGAAGACTTTGTTGTTAGTCCCATTTTCATGCTTAAAACCAGTAAAACCAAATAATAATCTCCAACATACTATCAGTGGTGATTTATCTAGCTTTGTATTGCTAACAGAAGATAAAATACTTTAGACATGTAGTCACAAATAAATTGTGGTAAGGAATTAAAATGAGATGTTACAATTTACTTCTGCTATTATTGCTGTCCACACATGAACACTTTTCCTACTTTACCAAAGAGTAAATTTCACCAAAGCTGGAATTAACTTTCTTTTTGAGTGATTTGTGAACTCTGAACCATGATGAATAATCTAATTCAAGCATGTAATTAATAGTCTGTGCATCCAAGCCTACTCCTGTAAAACCACTTAATAATTGCAATGTCTTGACCATCAGTTGTACTTCTAAGCTGTTTGAAGGATCTCTTCAAGTGTGCCAGTGTTCAGTAAAGCAGCAAAATCATAATGAAAAGTTTTGTGATCAGGTTGAAGAAAGTCTATTAGAAATACAAAAATAACATCACAGTGTTATTAGTCCATCACTTCATTACAGAAGATAGTATATATAAACTGTGAGAATCTAAAAAATAACCAAACACTTTTTGAATTCCATTTGTCATAGTGATGCATTTACACTGAACTAACTAACTTACTTATTCACAGGTACATAATTTTATACAGTACCTTTTATGTTCTGAAATTCAACAGGAATTTATTTCAATGACTTCTTGACAGAAACTTCCCGCTTTGCATCCAAAACTAGATTTTGAAGCCATCTAAAATGTTGGTCTCTAATTTGAGGTACACAATATTTTGAACTTCCCAGTAGCTCCTCTTAAAAAAGGACAGACAATGGAAGGAAAGAGGAAATATGAGAGAAAAGAAGCAACATTTTGTAGAAGCATATATTCATCCAAGGTCAGTCTGAAAAGTTGATATAAACCCCTTCACTTCCCCAAAAGGCAAATACATGTGACAAGCGAGAAAAAAGTGGAGTCTTCATCACTTAAAGGTTGATCATAGTGTTGGTCCTTTCACTAACACTTCCCAGCCTCACCCTTTCCTAACAGGGCTTCATGGGATGCTGTTTACCTAGTTTGAAGCATTATGGCTGCTGGTTGATACACTCTGTAAAGACCACGTGAACATGAAAACATGATTGCCTACCGCTGGGAAATTGCAGATTTGGTTCTTCTCTGTATTCTCTGATCTTCTCTGTATTCATTTCCTCAGTCCTTGTTTTTGTCCACATTTTGCTCTGTATTTCAGAGGATTTTTGATAGTGTCTTTTTCATAAAACTACTGTTTTTTCTGCCTTCCTGACTCTTCAGCACTCAATCATGTAAGCTGAACATAGTACAAGTAAGTGTCATCTAGACATCCAATAGATGTGTTTATGCTGGCAATTTGAGCAGACTGAGCTGCAAATGCATATTCGCTTTCCAAGTTGTGTTTGTCTTTTTGATTGTAGATTTGTCTTGTATCTACATTTCAAGTAATGCAGTGTCTGCTTGTGAGCACCAGTTGTGTGTGTTTGCCATGTTTTCCCTCTTGGTCGAAGGGAGCTACTGATGACTGCATACATGAAGCCATAAAAAATCTCCTTCTGAAATATATTTGCAAGGTCCACCAGTAGTTTTCTGTTTATACTTGCAGTTTTCTCTTAGTAAAGACTAGGAAATCTGAGATGTTTCTACAGAAATCTGGTTTCACATGCAATCTGTAAACTTATTCATGTAGGAATCATGTATTAGGTGTAGACACATGGACAGGTAAGGTATGTGGTATCAGGTGCGGGCACATTAGGTAAGGATAAGTGGAGCATTTGATGACCATCAGCTAGCATCAAATCATTTGTTGGTAAGCACAACTTGGGTATGCAATTCTAGAGCCACAACAGATAGCATCAAATCAAGCTTCTATCACAGAATCACAGAGTCACCTACGTTGAAAAATATCAGAGTCCAGCCTGTGGCCAAAGACTTCCACATCAAACAGACCATAGAGCTCAGTGCCATGCCCACTCCTTCCTTAAGCACGTCCAGGAATGGTGACTCCACCACCTCCCTGGACAGCTCATTCCAATGGCCAATCGCCCCTTCTGTGAAGAAACTCTTCCTAATGCCCAATCTAAACTTTCCCTGGCACAGCTTAAGACTATGTCTTCTGGTCGTGTTGCTGGCTGCCTGTGAGAGGAGGCTGACTCCCATCCTGCCACAACCTCCTTTCAGGTAGGGGTTGAGAATGATAAGGTCTCCCTTCAGTGTCCTTTCAGCCAGACTAAATACCCCCAGCTCCCTCAGCTGCTTCTCACTGGACTTGTGCTCCACAACCTTCACCCTTTTGATTGCCTTTCTCTGGAGCTGCTCCAACACCTCAAATCCTTCCTTAATTGAGTGGCTCAGAACTGAACACAGGATTTGAGATGCAGCCTCATCTGCATCAAGCACAGGAGGAAATCGCTTCCCTAGTCCTGTTCGCCATCACATTGATACACACCAGGATGACACTGGCCTTCCTGGCCACCTGGGCACACTCTGGCTCCCACTCAGCTGGCTGTTGACCATTATTCCCAGGGCTTTTCCCTGTCCCCAGTCTGTAGGGCTGCATAGGATTGTTGTGACTGAAGTGCTCCTGGCCTTGTTGCACCTCATGCCATTGATCTCAGCCTGTCTGGATCTCTCTGAGGGGCCTTCCTACCCCCCAGCAGGTCAATGTCATAGACATGTTTTATGAAAAATCCTTTCCTTGGGATTTTTTCTCCTGAGAAGCTGAGAGGCCTCAGGAACAAAATGTAAACAAAAATTATCTGCTGCTGTGGAATGCAACAGGTGGATCTGTGATTGGTGTCATGCGGTTGTTTCTAATTATTGGCCAATCACAGTCCAGCTGTTTCAGATTCTTGGTCAGACACAAGTTTTTGTTATTTATTCCATTCCTTTCCTTTCCTTGCTAGCCTTCTGACTAAATCCTTTTTTCTGTTTTTTTTTTAGTATAGCTTAAATATTATATATATATATATATCATAAAATAATAAATCAAGCCTGCAGAAACATGGAATCAGATCCTCATCTCTTCCCTCTTCCTGGGACCCCTGTGAACACCACCACAGGTCAACACTGAATCATGACAATAGGTGAGAGCCTTAATCCATGGAAGGCACTGTCTCACACAACATCCTCGTTGATAAATTAAAAATGTGGTTCATTGATGGACTACTGGGTGAATAAGAAACTGACTGGATGGCTGTATCCAAGGATTTGATTTTAATGCCTCAGTATCCGAAGGAGATCCCTAACAAGAGGTGTCCCTCAGGGATCTGTATTTGCAATGGTAAAATCACGTCTTTACTGATGACAGAAGCAGTGGATTGGATTGAGTGCATTCTCAGCAAGCTTGGAGAAGACACTAAGGTGAGCTGTGCAGCTTATGTGCTGAAGAGACAGGATGCTGTTGAGAGGGACCTTGACAGGCTTGAGGACTGAGACCTCAGTGTGAACCTCATGAGGTTCAGCAGTGGATTTGAGCAGTCACCAGCATCAGCAGAGGCTGTGAATTGAGAGCAGCCCTGGATGACTTGGGCACACTGGTAGATGCAAAGTTACATATGAATCTGCTGCATGCCCTTTCAGCCCTGACAGCCATTTGCATGCTGGGCTGAACAAAAAGCAGTGTGGGCAGCAGGGTGAGGGAGAGGACTCTGTCCCTTTGCTCTGCTCTTGTGCAACTCCGCCTGCAGTACTGCACCCAGCTCTTGGGTTCCTAGCGCAGAAAAGACAAGGACATGTTAAAGGAAGGTGATGAAGATGATGAGTGGCCTGAAGCATCCCTCCTGTGAAGACAGAGTTGAGATTGTTTAGTCTGGAGAAGAAAATACTCCAGTAGAGAATTTATTATGGGTTTTCAACATATATTTTTCTTACATTGATCTTATATAATTATTTCTTATAAGAAACACTTTTGCCTGAGCCTTTAATGATAGCAAAAGGGGAAGCAATTTAAAACTGAAAGACTGTCAGTTGAGATTGGCCACAAGAAATAAATTTTGTACTGTAATGGTAGTGAGACACTGGAACAGATTTTTAGAGAAGCTCTGGATGCTCCATCTCTGGAGGTGTTCAAGACCAGGCTGGATGGGGTTTTAAATAACCTGGACTAGTAGAAAGTGTCCTTGCCTGTGGTAGAGGGTTTGGTCTAGAAGGGTTTAAATGTCAAGAAACCCTAAATCATTTTGTGATTCTAAGTATCTTTCTTCATCTGAAGATATCTTTTTTTTTTTTTTCCCAAAGGTAATAACAGTGTTCACAATTTTATGGAATGCTCTTCTTGAACCTCAAGTTGACATGAGGAACACATACTGAGTCACATACCCATACTCTTGTTGACACCTCCTGAAGAGAATCAGGACAGAATTCACAAAATAATCACAGAGCTACTGCGAAAAGCAATGCTGAGGTGAAATTGTTCTGCTGGAAATGCATCTGCAAAAGCTCTGGATAAACTTTACTGACTGAAGCATTATGAACATATAGATAGACAACATACCACAGAGCAGAACACCACGACACAAAGAAATGTTGCAGAGGTCATGAATGAATGAATTAAGAAGCATTGGATCACTTGTCCTTTTTAGCCAAAGCTTGTCCAAGAACATTGTTTCATCATGCTTGGCGTTCTTTACTTCCTCACCTCGATTTGTTGACCAGATTGTAACTAACAGCATTTTTTCAGTTCTGTTTTTACGTGACTCCTCTTTATGCTGTAGTCTTTCTCCTGCATATCACACAGAGAATCTTTTAGGCTGGAAAATGCCTCTAAGATCATTGAGTCCAACCTTTGACTGCTCACCACTAGACCACAGCACTGAATACCACATCCAGTCGTTACTTGAACACCTCTGGGGATGATGTCTCCACCATCTCCCTGGGCAGTCTGTTCCTGTGTTTAGCAACCATTTCCATGAAGAAATTCTTCCTAATGTTCAACCTGAACCTCCCATGGTGCAGCCTGAGGCTCTGTCCTCTTGTCCTGTTGCTGGGATAGCCTGGGAGAAGAACCAGCCTCCTTCCAGGCCATTGTAGGTGGTGATAAGGTCTTCCCTGATCCTCTCCATACTGCACACCCCCAGCTCCCTTAGCCACGCCTCATCAAACCTGTGCTCCAGACCCTTTCCCAGCTCCACTGCCTGTTGGAATAAAATACCAATATAACTGGATGGGACGTGCCTGGCTTGTCCAGCCCTTGCTGCTTGACCAAAGGCGGCAGCTGTGGTGGTTTCACCTCACAGACACCTTTGGCTGGCTGGATGCTGCAGCTGGGCACTTGGGACAACTCCAGGCTTTCAGGAGCTCAGGTTTACCTCTGGTGGAGAAGCTTCAAGGTGAGGTGAAGGTAAAGGAGTTGGGTTCTGCTGGAGGTGTTATAGATGATCAATCGTGAGCCAAATTATCAAAAATTTTGAAAATATTTATTTATCTTTCTGCATGACCGAATTTCGGTCTGCGAAACCACCACAGCCGAAGAGACAGCATCGAGTCCGGGATCGATGCCCTCTCTCATTCATGAATGCCACTTCTTGCAGCGAGGTTTTATATAGTTTATTGTGCCCTAGGCAAAGGTGTCCAAATTTCTTTTGTAACCCTTCACATTCATTGTTGTTCTTTTCAATGTGCAGAGCTGGACAAAGATTGGCTCCAGGTGTGCAGTCAGTGTTGGTGGGCTCCGGGGCAGCCATGTATTCACATGTATAATTCTGGCATCGCTGACTATCTTGATAGATGCAATCAGCAGGTTCCCAACAACTCGAGATACCGGTGATCATCGCCCTGGAAGCATCCATTCTTACACTAAAGCATCAATTGTTATCTTATCTGTGTCCAGGAATCCGTTGGAATCTGAATAGACATCTGCTCTTGGGCCAGGGGTGGTCAGAGACATCTGTTTGGATTTTTACAGTCTTTTATAACATACATTCTTTAATAGCATGAATTATCCCTACCATATATTACAATCCCTCCCCTATAATATCACCAATTTAATTCATGCTCCCTTTATAACCCAAATTGCTAAAATCTATTTGTTTCTACTTCTACCCTCCGCCTTTAAGGGTCTTTCACAAAGAGAACAAAACTTTATTAAATCATCCTATGCTCTCCTTGTGGAATCCCCTGATAGTCAGTATTGTTTACACTCGTTTTGACTTGTTTCTCAAAAACTTCACCTATAGTTCGGCAGCATTGCTCGCATACTTCCTCTCTCCCAGGCTCATGATTTTAGATGTGTTGCCTCTGGAAGCCAATTCCGGGTCCACAGGCACTATTGCTATCTGCATCCCCTGTACCATGGAATGAATCAGTCTAATAAAACGAGGGATTAAACATGGAAGGAATAGGATTCCGGCTACTGAACACAGCGCAAAGAATATTATTTTGTTCCACCGGGCCCCATTAAGCAATCTGTTCCACCATGATGATTTCAAAATCGAATTCCATTTTTGAACTGGGACATGGACCACTTTCTTCATCTCAGCTGCCCAACCTCTTATGGTCTCCCCATAATCATCAGTTTCAATACAACCTTCTGATTCATTGAACAACCCTTCTTGAGCCAGCCAAATAGTATAAGCTATTCGATTTTGGTACACACATGCCTGTACCTGGGTGTGTTGCTGACTAAGTAAATCCAGGGCTTCTGAGGTGCGGTTTGATACAATTTCTACCACTGCTCGCAGCCTAATCAGCTGGTTCAGTAGATAAATCAGAGTTCCATAGCCATGGCTTACATCTTGAGCCCATGTGGCTGGTCCATAATAGTCAATTATTCTCGCAGCCGGCCACTCTTCCTCCTCCCAAGCTTGCTTGCCACTTATGACAGGTATCGTCTTTTTTAGGCTTCTTGTCCCCCACCTCAGGATCTTGTATAAAGGAGCCCCTAGCAGGTTACTTTTCGTTCAAGGGAGAGTAAAGGACACCGGCTGGATCATGCCCAGAGTGCATGACCCCTTCCACCTCGGGGGTAACTCACTGTATGCCTTTTTCCCACAAATCCAATAATGCCTTCTGGGGCTTTCCATCTAATGTTCATTTTCCTGGGTCTTTCCAGTATTCTCTCAGGCCCCTCCAAGGATTGGTAAAGGGTTGGCTCCAGGATTTTTGATGCAGCAAAGTCCTATCTTTCAGTTCTATTCACAATTGGTCTCATTTTTCCAGCTCCAGTACCCCATAGAGGGTTCCGGTTGCCAGACCCCCTTGCCTTTATTGTTCGAATTTACCATCAGGGTAGTTACACAGAGTAGATACACCGAGTGTATCCCACCATTTTGGTATATTGCTTTCCTTCCTGACTGATGCAAATGTTCCAATCACCCTCTGGTCCAAAATCCGCCCCTCAGCCCTCTGTGCCAATTTTAAGACCCTTGGATTGTCCCACTTCAGAAGCTGTTCTGGACCCAAACCTTCCATGGCCATTTTTCTGCTGACTTCAGCCCCCCGCAAATCCAGCAATTTGGCAATCTCAGTTCAGTTGCAAATACTCTTGCATTAAATCAATAAATAAGTTTTGATCCAGAGAAGGTAACTTCCCATCCGCTTATTGTTTCTCAAGTAATTCATACTGTTCTCCCAGAGTTTTCAATCTCTCTTGTTTTCAATCTCACTTATTTTCTTCCTCAATTCTGACTCCCTTTTCTTCAATTCCTGAGTGATTTCCCTCATTCTTCCCTCAGGATCCTCACCGTCTTCATTCTTTGCAGAGCAAACAACCCTGTCATGTTGCATGCACACCCTATCATCATTTGCCTGTGCCATATCCAATATGATTGGTTCCCTGCTTAAGGTGAATTTGCTGTCAAATTTGACATTTCTTCCCATCCAATACCATTTTCCCATCCATCATGCACATCCCCAGCCTCACATTGTCATAACACAATGGATTCACCTGGTGATACGTGACAAAGATCGATTCCATTTTTCCCCCAACCCACATTGTTCGATTACATTGACCTGCGAACAAGGATTGGCATTATTCCGCATTCCTTTTCCACGTGTGATGCTGGTGCTTTCCTGACTGCCCGTTCATGCCCCTGCCTCAGGATGGATACACTAGATCCCTTTGTCCAATTTACATAATTTGACCCTCGTGCCGTTCACACAACAGTACCTGCAGGCTCCCTGATGCATTCCTCCAGGGCTCCATGCTGAGGTTCCCCTGTGCCCCTCATTCAACTGGGACCACCTGAGTGCAATTTCCGCACTCCTCTGCGGAGCTCTCGTTTCCGCCTCTCATCGGGACCTCAGTGTGCAGACTCTGCGTCCCACACATGGCAAGGCTCAGGCCAGTCAGGATTCCACCAGGCATGCTCCTCTGCCTTTGCCTCCACCCCTGGGGTGCCACCAGCGGCAAGGAAGACCATCTTCGTGGCAGCAGGAGTATTCTTCAGGGAACACCATTCTCTGACCTTGCTGCATACCTCCTTTTGAAGCGCCCCACGTGAAATTCTGACAGCATCTGAGCTGCATGGTACCTTGATTGATTCCGGCACTCCACATCCAGAATCTCTGCCTTAGACCTGAGCTTTCCAAGCACCCCATTCTGGAAAAATGTGAAACCACTCCTGCGAGTCGAATCAATGATTCCTAGGCTTGTGTGGCTAGGGTTAGGATACGGTCAGTCAGCTCAAGCTCCTCTTCCAGACACTGAGTGCACAATCCCTTTGGCCTCTGTCCCCTTCTGCAGTGCACAACAAAAACACCTGGACAATATTCACACTTGAAATGTACAGATAGCATACACAGTCAGACAGAATACAACTTACCCACTCGCTGTCCGTCGTTTACAAGGACGTTGGACTTTGATTTTCAAGTCACCTGGGGAAGAAGTGACCTCCACTCAGGCTTCCTCCTGATGTTCAACTTTCTTCACCCTAGACACGTGTGTCCAGCCTTTCTCCGCCATCCGAATGGCTGTGTCTGTTGTCAGGAGCACAAGAAAGGGACCTTTCCCAGTGAGGAGAGAGGTACATCCTTCCACACTTTCCAAGCACTCTGTCACCCAGTTGGATTTTGTGGATAGCAATCCCAGAGGAGCACTCTGAGATACTATCCCTTGTTTCCTAAGTTCCTGTAAATCTTTGTTGATCGCAACTAAATATGGTTGAATCTGGCTGTCCTCAAGCCTTGGGTGTCCCACCGGCATCCCATCCCTATATGGCATCCCATATAGCATTTCAAACAGTGAGAGCCCTGTCTCTGATTGTGGCATCATCCTGATATTAAGCAAGGCTAAAGGTAGGCATTTCAGCCAAGACATCTGAGTTTCTAAAATTAATTTAGATAACTGCACTTTCAAAGTCTGATCCACCCTTTCCACCCATCCTGAGCTCTGGGGATGCCACGGAGTGTGGTATTCCCACCGAATCCCTAGTGCCTCAGCCATCTGCTTAATAATCTTTGACATAAAATAAGTTCCTTGGTCCAAATCAATATAATTCACCACCCCATATTGGGGTACAATTTCCTCCAGTAATTTTCTGGACACTGTCTGAGCCATTGCCCATGGACTGGGGAAAGCCTCTACCCAATGGGTCAATTTGTCCATGATCACCAGCACAAATTCTGAACCTCCACACTTTGGGCAACTCCGTGAAATTGACTTGAATCCTTTCAAATGGTCGGTACGCAATGGGATGACTCCCAGGATGGCCTGT